>NC_141535.1:31710000-32010000 GCF_021556685.1 Rattus norvegicus | reverse complement strand
GGTGTGAAAGGCTGAGGCGGACTCGTGAAATAATGTTTGGCTGAAGCAGACAGAGGTAAAAGGAATTTCTGCTAAAGCAAGCGCGAGAAGGGCATGTAGGGGGAGCAGCTGATGATAAAATCTGGTTCCCTAACTGGTTTATGATTGCCTCAATAAGAGAGGCAGAAGCTAATTGCTGGGCAAAGAGAACGCTGGGGTTTCCGGGCCCCACAGGAAGAGGGAGACAGAGAGATTGAGATTCAGAGCAGGCGGTGGAGCAGAGAAGTTTCAGACATGTAGGTATCAGAGCCCCTAGTTTGTAGTCTCCTCGGTGGGCGAAGGTCAAGGAGGATGAAGCAAGGTATTTATTCTTTGTCCAGCCATTGAGTTATCTGGCTAGTTTTAAAAGCATTAAGCATGTCTGGTGTTTCCCATCTGAGGAGACTAAGGTGGGCAGAAGAAAGGATATGACTGGGGCAGTGGTTGGTGACCTCGTGGAGCTGGTTGAGGGAGCTCGGGTAGAGCTAGCATGTTTTTAAAATTACACACGACATGTGTGATGAAGGATTCTTTGCTAACAACATGCATGTATTGGTCTGCCTTACATTGCGTAGTTGACCTTCATTTGTCAGGACTCCATGAAGAGAAACACACCAAAAAACTTCAGGTGGCGTGCTGTGTCTTTCAGTTTCTTGCTGCTTCCTCAGACTTAGGCTGACTGGCAGAGTGATGTCAGCTGAGACGAACTCACATGCTGAGGCAAGACCAATGGAGGACATGTGATGTTTGGAGGAAGGATAAAAAGGAGAGTTGCTGGTAGAGCCAGCTGTGTAATGCTTGGATCTCACATCTTCCATGACCTTTGCTTTGCTGAGAAAGGCACCAGCCAAGAACTTTTCCTGGCATTCCTGTTGGCTCTAGTCCCTCCTGCTGAGGCCTGGCTGTCTCTGCTAGGTCATGCCACCATTGCTGATTTGTGTTCACCATCCTCTAACTGGACTGCTAGTATATCCCTGAAGTGCTTGGGAGTGAATGGAGCTGCCCTCGCTGACCTGTGAACTGAACTACTGATGTTCTGACAACTACTCCAGAGAACCATTTCTAAACAGTCCACTTCCCTGCATCCTTTCTTTCCCACTACCTCTGGTGGATAGTGGGCTAGAAGGGAGGTTGTGATGGATTGTATGTTTGGTCCAGAGAATGGCATTATTTGGAGGTGTGGCCTTGTTGGAGTAGATGTGCCACAGTTGGAATGGGCTTTAATACCCTAGTCCTAGCTGCCTGGAAGCCAGTATTCTGCTAGCAGCCTTCAGATGAAGATGTATAACTCTCAGCTCCTCCTGCACCATGCCTGCCTGGATGCTGCCATGCTCTCACCTTGATGATAACTGGACTGAACCTCTGAACCTGTAAGCCAGCCCCAATGAAATGTTGTCCTTTATAATACTTGCCTTGGTCATGGTGTCTGTTCATAGTAGTAAAACTCTTAAGACAGACGTTAAAGCATTTAAGAACCATCCTTAAGAGTAAGGTCTAAATAAGGTCTTTGGGTTTCCCCCCACTGTCTATCCTCATAGTTGAATTTATCTCTATGTTTTCATATGATTATGATATTTATTTTTCAGCTCTAAAACATTTCTGACTAGGTGACCTTGACTGGCCTGGAACTCACGGAGATGCATCTGCCTGTCTCTCGAGTGCTGGGATGAAAGTGGGCCACCCTGCCCTGTCCTCAGTTAGATAGTTCTTACATCACTGTATCATTTTTGTTTTTGTTGTTTTTTTAGATAGATCTACTTGCTTTGTTTGTGTTCTGTCTGTCTGTCTGTCTGTCTGTCTGTCTGTCTGTCTGTGTACCACCTATATGCTTGCTGCCCATGGAGGTCAGAACTGGGAGGTCGGATCTGGAACTAAAATTATAGGCAGTTGTGATCCATCATGTTGGGGCCGGGGATCAAACCTGGGTTCTCTGCAAACGCAGGCAGAGCTCTTAACTGTTGAGTCAACTCGCCGGCGCCACCTCTGTATTCTCGGTTTGTCATCTATGTCTTCCCCTCCTCCTATTCCACACGGCTCGAGATCTTAGTTCTTGATATTTTCCTGCTGAATCAATGATGTTTGAAGTGTGGTGCTTCAAGATTTAAGATACTTTAAAGTCCTCTCTTTTAGCTGACTTTCTCTGAGTGGGTGCTAGCAAGATGAGTAGGGTAGGGGGGTAGGAGGAGGTGCTACCTACAAGGCCAGTTTGGTAGAGAAGTCCAAGGAGGGAGGAGCTACCTTACTCTAAGTAGAAATCTAGATTCTTCCCCTGCTAAGTCTCTGTTGACATGACAGTGGGGTGGGACATATCATAATTTTCTTTGATTTTTGCTGATTTAACCAGTTCTTGTCTGAAAGCTTTCTGTATTCTATGCTGCCCCTTTAGCTAGAGAGAGAAGTGTTTTGATGGGACATTTTGTTGTTTTGTGCTTTGGTCGGGCCACTGGTACTTCTAGGTTCAGTTTCAAGTGCGAGATATATGAGGCCAAAGGAAACCCAGGGAATTCATCTTCATGCCATCCCTCGAGCCCCAGGACTCCTGCTTGTCTATTTGCTTCCTGCCAGAGCCTCTTCCTCTGTTTGTTTTCTATGTAATGTGTGGGACTTCAGGTGTGCTGAGAACCGTGAACAGTGTGTCTTCTGCACCTTCCCAGAAGCAGGAGCGCACGTAGGCCCTTTCTATAAATAGAATTATATTTTAATTACTAGGAGTTATTAATAGCTCAAGGAACTTTGAAGTTAATCCTTTCCCAGTTAAAAATAACTTCTTAATTTATCATTTTATAAAAAGCCTTATATAAGGGTTTGCTTTAAGTAAGAAATGCCTGTAGATTATTTACACATTTCTGAATGTACTATAACTGTCCCTTCAGCATTTAAGTTCTTCTAAATCAGTACTTTAAAAAGATGGTCCTTAGTGTTAATCTGGAGATGTTTCAAAGCAGAAGACAGTTCCTTAAAGTGTCCAGTGCTAAACAGAATCAAGAGTTAAGAAGGGGAAAAGGGTGTTGGGGATTTAGCTCAGTAGTGGAGCGCTTGCCTAGCAAGCGCAAGGCCCTGGGTTCGGTCCCCAGCTCCAAAAAAAAAAAAAAGAAAAAAGAAAAAAAAGAAGGGGAAAAGGTTGGAGGGTAAGACAACAGTGTCTTTCTAGAGGTACAACTGAGCAATGATTCCCAGAAGGAGTCTAAAGATCACCTACCTCAGATACTACTCTAGGTATATCTTACAGGCTTCTATATGGCATTAGTAATTATTTATTACTAACAATTAATAAAAACTATCAACTATTAATAATAAATTATTACTAAAATAATTAAAAGTATTAGTAATAATTGCCTACTAATTGCCGATTTTGGACTTCCACATCTACTTTTTCCAAGTCATTTCCCTCATGGGTGAACATGTTCTTTTACATTTATTAATGTCTAGCAATACTTTTTTCTATTGCACGGTCACACCTAGCTTCTGATGTTGAAGTCCTTACATCTGTGTCCTCTCTAAGACAGAGAACATGAAGCTCAGAGAGGCAGAACCGAGAACAGGCTGGAGGGTGAAGCCGGTGTCTGGAGGCAGGTCCTGGGACCCAGAGCTTTACACTTGCTTTGCTGATGCTGCATCTGACAGGGTGTCTTACTTAGGGTTTCACTGCTGTGAGCAGACACCATGACCAAAGCAAGTCTTATTAAAAACAACATTTAGTTGGGGCTGGCTTACAGGTTCAGAGGTTCAGTCCATTATCATCAAGGCAGGAGGAGCTGAGAGGTCTACATCTTCATCTGAAGGCTGCTAGGAGAAGACTGATTTCAGGGGTTGGGGATTTAGCTCAGTGGTAGAGCGCTTGCCTAGCAAGCGCAAGGCCCTGGGTTCGGTCCCCAGCTCCGAAAAAAAAAAAAGAAAAAAAAAGACTGATTTCTAGTCAGCTAGGGTGAGGGTCTTAAGCCCATGCCCACAGTGACACACCTACTCCAATAGGGCCACACCTCCTAATAGTGCCACTTCCTGCGCTAAGCACATAGAAACCAACATACAGGGTAAACAACTTTCCTTTCCCAAGTGTCTACTCTCTCACTGCTGTGCCATTTTCTAACCTTCATGTTCTTATTTTTGTCAACTTTGTCACTTGAGAAATAATAGAGGTTCTAATTAAAGAATAGAAAGGCTGTATGGTTAAAAACAAGTTTATTTACCATCTTAAATTTCAAAATATGTCACTGAAAAATGCCAACGATTCTGCAGAGTCTCACGTCGTGAAATGTAAAGAGAAGACATCACTGGGTGGCCAGTATCGTATGCACTGATGAAAAGCAAAATTAAATAAGTTTTGGAGATATGCCTTAAGATGAGTAAGAGCTACTGTTTAAAACACATTTTTAACTTAAGGTTAGATAGAGACGAAAACCACTTATAAGCCTCTCTACCCAGAATCACTGTATAGCATTCTCATTTCAACATAATGAAAGAATAGATTCTTGGACTACCTCATCCCAATTTTTTAAAAAGATTTATTTTATGTATGTGAGTACACTGTCTTCATTCACACCAGAAGAGGACATCACATCCCATTACAGATGGTTGTGAGCCACCATGTGGTTGCTGAGAATTGAACTCAGGACCTCTGGAAGAGCAGTCAGTGTTTTTAACCACTGAGCCATCTCTCCATCCCCATCTCAACTTTATAACATCTGATAACCAAGGATTTTTTCTTTAAAAAGAATTCCAGGGAATAAATTCTTTTTTTTTTTTTTTTTCCGGAGCTGGGGACCAAACCCAGGGCCTTGTGCTTGCTAGCCAAGCACTCTACCACTGAGCTAAATCCCCAACCCCCGAATAAATTCTTTTACATAATACCAATTAATATTCAGTCCTTCCTCCTTCCAATTAACTTCACTTATTCCCAAAGTATTATTTAGATGAATTAATATTAATTACTTGGTAGGTCCTATAATTACCATTAATTGGTAATCTTTCAGATTAATTTTATTTATTTTATGCATGAGAGTGTTTTGCTGACATGTACACCATGGGTATGCCTGGTCCCTGAGGAGGTCAGCAGAGGGCATTGGACTCCTGAAACTGGAATTAAGAACAGTTATGATATACTTCCTGGTTTCAAGAATAAAACCCAAGTACTCTGTAAAACAAGAGTTGTTGCCCTGAACCATTTTCCCAGCCCCTCATAGATTTTAATGCTATTTTATTTTTTAAGTCTCCAGCAATGTAAAATTCAGTTACCACAGTCCTCTGACTTATACAAGCCTCTACTCTACAACGAAATCTTTTAAGTATAAAAATAAGACCTGTTTACATTTTCCTTGCAGTAAATTTTCTTGCAGACCCACCAAACTGCTCTGGAGGAAGGTTTATATTAAATTGTTTTTCTTAGGAATATATATTCCTTCTTAGAAAATTCCTTTCCAAGAACACTACTCTATCCAACTTCTATTAAATCAACATTTAAAATGTTTAGTTTATTCTATAGAGACAGAGTTTCTCTGTGTAGCCCTGGCTGTCCTGGAACTCCCTCTGTAGACCGGGCTGGCCAGGAACTTAGCATTCTGCCTGCCTCTGCCTCTGGAGTGATGGGGCTGAAAGTGTGGGCCACCATGCCCGGCCATATTTTAGTTATTTTAAATATGTTCCCTTTCAATGTTCAACTTTCTGATGATAAAAACCATATATATATATATATTTTTTTTTGGTTCTTTTTTTTTCGGATCTGGGGACCGAACCCAGGGCCTTGCGCTTCCTAGGTAAGCGCTCTACCACTGAGCTAAATCCCCAGCCCCTAAAAACCGTATTCTAATCTCAAACTTTGAGTTAAACTAATTGTAACACTAAAATATACTACAAGTGAAGACTTTAACCGTCTTAATAAATAAGTTGTAAATATTTGGCATTTTCGAGAATTAGGGGGGTTGGGGATTTAGCTCAGTGGTAGAGCGCTTGCCTAGGAAGCGCAAGGCCCTGGGTTCGATCCCCAGCTCCGAGAAAAAAAAAAAAAAAGAAAAAGAAAAGTGCCTACCTCTCCCATTTAAAACATTTTCAGCTTGAAATTACAGTACTTCTTCTCTCTTGGTGGCTGTACAAGGAGAGAGGAGCTTAGTATTTCCAAGTTCAAGGAACCAGCTTTATATTAGAAACATACCTAGAGAAGTAAAGCTAATTTTCTAAATCAGGTCGTTTGGTTTATAGATAGTAGTTTCGCGCTACATCAGCACATTTCACCCCGCGTGTTACAAGCGGGCAGCCGTCCGCCCACACCCGTCGGCCTTGTGCCAGGGAAGCAGTAACAGTTCGAGCGGCCTATTGGGTGTCGCAAGGCTCTGGGCTCGGCGGTCCCCGGGGAAAACAAGGTCCGGGCACGTCACCTGCCGGAAGGGCCTTGAATCTGGGCGTTCCCACTCAAGGGCGGGGCAGCGCCGGCTGCGATTGAACCCCAGGCTGGGTTGTGGGGGCTGCAGCGGGCGCGAGAGCGTGTGAGGAGGGCGCGGGGCCGAAGCCGAAGCCTCGACCCCGGGACCCCGCTTGGGAAAACCGCTGCTGGGCGCCACCCGACGCAGGCCCGCAGGCCCAGGCCGCAGTTTTCCCAGCCCCGTCTTCGTTGCCAAGGCGACCGCCGCCGAAGATTCCCGCGCCGGGCTCCGCCCCCCGGCCAATCGGACCGGCGCTCGCCCGAGCCCGGATTCTCTTTGTTCCGCAGCCATTTCAGGCCCCGGACGGGAGGCAGCGCCGCTTCGGCAGAAAGGCCCGAGCGCCGGAGGCCTCTGGGATGGTGTGGGACCGGGTAGGTTGGCGTGTGGGTGCGTGGTCGGGGCAGAGAGGCGGAAGCGGCCGAGCGAGCTCCGACCGGCCGCCGTGCGGAGGGCACCACGCTCGGCTGTCCGCCCTCTCGGACCCGGCCTGGCCGTTTGGAGCCCGCCGGCGACGGCGCGGTTCTAAGCCCAACAGCTGCCGTCCCGGGCACCCTGCGGGACCCGGACGGGACAAGCGATGTCCCGGGGGCGGGAGGTCGGTCCTGGGGCGGCGGGGAGGCCGGCGGCTGGCGGGGCGAGCTGCTGCGTTGCCTGTCAGGCCGCACGGTGCGAGGGCCCGAGGTCGCCCGTCTTTGTCCCGGAGCCTCGCACACTCTGGTTTCTGCAGCCAGCTGCTCCGTCTCTCCTGAGGGCCCTCTGGCCTCGCGACCTGTGAACATAATTTGAATGTTTGTAACTATGGGTTTTGTTTAGGTCTGTGGGTTTTGCACGTCTGCCTCTGTCCTATCCGCCCACGCCACCGGGAACGGCTGCCGAGAAACAGACCCGCCACCACAATCAAACTGGTTTTAGAAAGCCTTTCTTCCTCTTAGAAGTGATCTCGCGGTGTTTAATTTTTTTTAAGTCACGTGGGTTTTGCAGGGATTGTTGACAGTTTCACTTTGTTGTGCCAGTCGCAAATCAGCTGCTGTAACTGTAGAAACGAAGTTAGAGGCTGTCCACTAATTGGGGAGATTGTATTAAGAAGCTTAGTATGTCCTGCTCTAAAACAGTGATGGCTTCAATGAGTACGTAAGCAGTGCCTCCCCCCTCACCCCCAAAGACCACTCTTAAATGCAAACTATTGAGTGAAATCAGTATTTGAAACTGACCTGTCTGCAGTGTGCCGGTTCAGATGTAACTGCTGGGTTTTTGAGTCTCCCTATCGAAACTTTCACTTAAGTGTGGTGAGAAAGTGCGCTTAATGAAGTAAGTAGTGTATACGGTTTGTATTTTGGGAGAAATCATGCTTTTTACTGCTCCTCAACCTTGCATCCTGGTTGTTCTAGAGAATGAATGCTCTATGTGGAAACTTGTAGCGGCAAAGGAAAAATACTAGTTTAGAGGCGGCAGATTTCTTTTAAAACCCTCGACACTTGCAATGTGTGGGTGAATAGTGGTTTGGCAATACGGCTTTTATTTGAGTCCGTGTACGCCTGTTGCAATATGGGTGTTCCGTTTTCCCTTTCTGAAGAGAGACTCCGTTAGCCTTCCCGTGCTTTTCCATCATGCCCTGGCCAGGAAGTACTGAATTCCTCCCACTGAAAGACCTATAGAAAATATTTTTGTATTTCTCCCTCTATTTCTAAAAGCCTTTTTGCCGTTACATAGTGTGAACAGAATAGAATTTTGTCTAAAAACAAATATCCTAGCTGTGACTATTTCCAGTATCAATATTTGTTACAGTCATTGTTTTCATGACTAATTTTCTCTACTTAGATTTTGTTAAAGTGAAGTAAATTTAACTGATGTAAACAGGAGGGAAGAAGGCAGCAGCAGTGGGGACTGGCTGCCTTTCTTTGCCAGGTATAATCCCTGCCCCAGGGAGGCAGAGGCAGGCAGGTCTCTGAGTTCAAGGACAGCCAGGGCTACAACTAAGAAACCCTGTCTCCAAAAGCAAACAAAACAGGAAAGAAAGAAAGGAATGTGGTATATGATGCCAAAGATTTGGCCCTCCTCTCACTCCCCCACCTTTCCCCCAACTGCCAAAGAGATTGAGAGAGCTGAGCTAGAGTGTAACTGGTGATGTTTTCAAAACCATGTGGGATGGTGCCCCTTCAAAAAGGAAGGGTTGGGGTGAAATCTCTCACAAGGTCCTGCTTGGCTAGTGTTAGTAAGGCTGTAGCAGGTTAGAGGGGTGAGTTCACTGTTGGACAGAAGTCTGTGAGAGTGTGTGGATCGAGGTTAGGCAGGTAGAGGTTAGTGAAGGGAGGTACTCAGTGCTCGAGTGGTTCTGACACTTCTAGGTAGTGTTCTTAGAAGTACTGTCAGTTGGTGTCATGAGTAAAAATATTAGCTTTCAAGCATCTTCATGCTCAAACTATCAAAACAGGAAATGAGGATGGAAATTTGTCTTAAACTTTTTTTGAGACAAGGGCTCACTGTATAGTTTGGTTGGCTTGGAACTCACTTTGTAGACCAGGTTGGACTCAAATCCATGAAGAACCAATACTCCTCCTTCAACCTCCCAGTGCTGGGTTTAAAAGCTTGCACCACATATGTCTGTCTTCAAATTTTTCTGAGATAAAATGTATACAAGAATGATGGCCACATCTTGTTTCCAAAAGGCAGTCAGTGACAGTGGAACTGTTTAAACTCAGTTTGCAAAGGAGACTGGTGGCTCTTGGTGTGACGAGCTTGAGTCATAGGTGCTGTTCTAATGACTTTATGATAATGGGCAGTCTCAGCTAGGCCCTTTGTAATTGTCAGTGTAATGTGAAGCAAGTTAGTAGTATTCTGAGAACTAAATGAGTTCACATGATAAGCTCTCAGAACTGGGCCTACATGGAGTGAATGCTCCACAAATCACTAATGTTCTCGTCATTGTCATTTTCATTGTTGATAATTTTAAAACTATAAGAAGTAAACTTAAAATTGCCAATTTCAAGATGGTACAGTAATTACTGCAAGCCCTTCTTCAGTGTGTTTCCTTCAAATATGTATATTTACACAGTTGAGATTTTATTGCATAAGTAATTTTCTGCTTTTTTAAAAAGATACATGGTACAGCTTTTTCTTTAGCTAGTTATAGTGTTTGTTTTTATGACTATGTGATGTTTGTGAATTTCTCCTCATTAAAGAGTTTTTAGTTGTTTTTACAGTTACATAAGAAACACAACTGAACATCTTTGTGCATAGGACAATAGCTGCATTTTAGATGTTTCATTCAGATGCTAGGCATCATCCACGTTTCTGAATTCATATTGTCAGGCTGCTTTTGCTTACAGCACGCTTATTTCTTGTGGTGGTTTGTGTTTTGAGACAGGGTCCCTCTACATAGCCCTGGCTGTGTGGGAACATCATAAGTAGACCAGGCTGGCTTCAGTCTCACAGAGGTCTGCCTGCCTCTGCCTCCTGCGTGCTGGGATTGATGGTGTGGGCCACCATGCTCTGCTCTTGGTCGTGGTTTGATCTTCCTTGCTGTTACTGTCAGTGTGAGCAGTGGTGGAGATTGAACTCATAACTCCATGTCCGCTATACATGTTGAGAAAGGACTAAGTTATGAACGCTGGCCTGGAACTCACTCTAGTCCAGGCAACCCTGAAATCTTAATGCTCTTGCTTTAGCATATGCTTACAAGCCTTTACCGTTAGGCTGCTTCTCTGTTGCTCAGGTTCTGTCCTGCTGCTGCCAGCATCCCCGTGCTGAGATGTTCACTTCTACCCTAGGCTTGCTTAAGCTGCATAATATCAATGCCCTACTGATGGGAGACAAGGGAAGAAGGACTGAATTAGTACTCCATTGTAGTGTGCCAGGAGTTACCTGTGGTCATCTAGCTGGTATATATCATTTCTTATACGGAATTCTCATCATCAGTCCTGTGCTATAGATGGAAATTATTTTCCTTTAATTGATGGAAAAAGGTGGAGATGCAATTTGCACAAGGGCTGGGTGTGCAAGCCTGACTCTGAATCTAGGTCTGTCTAAATAAAAGACATTATTGTACATTTCTATGTAAGAAAAAATTTCAAAATGTTCTATTTCTAACTACCTGTAGCCTATAGACCACACTGTTCAAATATAACTTTTCACATTTTAGAAAATAAAAAAAAATATTCTTTACCTGGAGAAAATATAATTGTGTGTGTGTGGATAGATAGATAGACAGATAGATAGATAGAGAGAGAGATAGAGAGAGAGATAGATAGATGGAGAGAGGGAGAGAGGGAAGGAGGGAGAGAGAGAGAGAGATCTGGATTCTAAAATGAATGCAGCAAGAATATGTGGACTCAGCATTCTTATTAATGTTGTACAACAAATGGGAAAGGGAAAAACCAAAGAAATCACAAATTTGATTAAATTTAGTGACTAAGAGAAGTTTAAAGGCCCATTAAGTAATTGAATTGAAAAACACACTTGATGAAGCCCATTACTGGTGAAATAAATGAAAGTCTTAATGGGAAACAAACCAAGAAGACTGGAGCTGTTTAACATAAAAGAATAGATGATTTCATGCCGAAAACAGAAGGCAAGCAAACCCTACACATGCAGGTGGGCTGCATTTTACAGCTGACTGAAACAGCGATGAAATAGTGACATTGCACCCCTAGTCATGCCTGCTTATCTCAGAAAGGACACAGCGCCTTCCTATCACTTTTGTCTTTACTAACAAAAAAAATTCTAGGAGAGAAATAATTGAATGTCCCAAACTATTGTTGTATTTCTGCAAACAAACGCTTAACTAGATGGTGACAATCACAGCATTAAAAATGAACAGAGTTACAGAGCCACTTCCCTTTGTGTTCCATTAGGAATTAACATTTTTGAAAACTATGTGAGCTGGGGAGGTGGCTCCATAGGTCAGGTGCTTGCCATGAACGTGAGCAAGCTTGGATCCTAGAACACGGGTCACCGCTTCTCCTACAGAGGTGGGAGGCGGAAACATGAGACTCTGCAGAAGCTCGCAGGCCAGTTAGCCTGGCATACTCAGCAGTGAGGCACTGACACACAGGGGTGTCCTCTGGATACTCACGCGGACACATGCACACACCAGTATTTAATAAACTAAAGCGGTTTGCAGAAGTCAGTAAGTTAAAGCAGGAAGGTCTTGGAGGCTGCTCGGTTCTAGGACTGGCTGTTGCATGTGGCTGTGGAGAGATGTGAGCAGCGGATGCCGGAAGCACAGTGAGAGGGTGACAGACAGGTTTGACGCCAAGCCCAGGGAGGACTGGGTAGAGTCCATGAGTAGAGTAGAGCGTGGGTAGAGCGTTGGGAGATAGAAGGCCCCTCCCCCTGAGGATGCGTGAATAAGCACCAACTGTCTCTTAGTCCACTGAGCAGCGCAGGGTCCTACCTGTATGGCATAGGTCAGTTCCGTGCTTTTTGCTATACACGGTAGATTATAGATATTTCCTACTCTGGCTCATTCTAGCCTTGTCATTGTAGTGCAGAGCAGTTTCACACAGTGAGGACACTAACTGGTGTGGTCAGATTTGCCTCAAGTATTTTAATTCACATTACACTGGAATGAACGATTGAAATTTCGAAATGAAACATGTTCATTGTATAAATCATCAAGAACAGAATGGATTTTTTAAAATTCTGAAATACATAAAAAGGAAAACAATTCGATTACTTTATTACTGTTCTTTTGCAACAGACTCTGTATAGCCCTGGCTGGCCTAGAACTTACTACATAGACCAGGCTAGCCTGGAACTCACAGATCTTCCTGCTTCTGCCTCTCAAGTGCTGGGATTAAAGGTGTATGCTACCACACCCAACCTAGGTATTTAAAGTAAAACCATTTTTACCATAGTAGCTTCTATTTTTTACCAGGATGGGTAATCAGGTGTCAGGATGTCTTTGTCAGTAACTGCAGAGGCTCCTGGATCTGTTCACAGTCATATCACCCACCCACCTCCCCATCCTAACTCTTCTTACCTTTATACTATGTCCTCTGGGATTTACTGTCCACCTACCAAACAGAACTTTCAGCATATTTTTGTTCTTCTTTAGGGGTTATTTATTTTTATGTGTGAGTGTTTTGCTTACATGTATGCATGTGCATTGTACATGTATGAAGTCTGAGGAAGTCAGAAGACATCCAGTCCACTGGATCTGGAGTTAGGGACTGTTGTGAGTGACTTTGAGTGCTTAAAGCTGGGTCCTCAGCAAGATGGGCAACTGTTCTTGACCACTGAGCCATTTCCCCAGCCCCTTTCAACATGTTTTTTCTTTTAAAAATACTTCTTAGATTAATTTTCTATACATGAGTGGTTGGCTTGTATGCGTATGTGTGCACCATGTGCAACCCTGGTGCCAGGGAAGGTCAGAAAGGGCTTCACATCCCCTGGGACTAGAATAACAGAAGGTTGTGAGGAGTCCTGTGCATGCGGGAAATCAGACCTGGGTCTTCAGCAAGAGCAAGTACTCATAAACACTCTGGCAATTCTCCAGCCTTTCAACACACTGAGAAGCATCCCTCTTTCTCCATCGGCATCTGTCCATCTACTCTGTCATTATCTAAGCATTACCTAGGATCTCAGACTGGTCTCAAACTCAGTCCTACTTCTGCCTCCCATGTGCCACTGCCTGGGCCTCCTTTCTTGTCTTGCTGGGAACCTGGCACGGTTTGCCTGAGTTAGTTGGTTGATTTTGCATATTTTTCGTATTTGCTAGAAGCGGGAACAACATTTTGAAGTCTCTTTCCTGCTATTAGGCTATTCTCTCCCCAGTCCTCAGCCTTGGGTTCTGTCCTAAAGGCCTGCATACCTGTTTATTCCTAGTACCACCTGCTCTCTGTATATTGTGAGGTGTTTGACCCGGTGCTAACGACTCCTTTGCTCACCCCTGCCAGCTTCTGCCATAGTGGAGCAACCCTCACCCATCACTGCCCCCCTGCCGCTCGCTGACTTGTTTTCACTGTTTTACATGGCGTTCACTCAGCTTAAATTCCATGTTTGTCATAGAATTTTAGATCTCCTTCCTTGTTCTTTGCTTATTTTTGTTGTTTAGCAGAACCAGGTTGGTTAAACCCAGTTCTCTGCTTTGCTTTGTACCTTCTTTTGTATGTGGACAGACTATACAACTGTACAGCCTCCCTTGACCGTAAAGCGCATGGCCCACATGATGCCTGGTGTTCCTTCCTGTATTTCCTGTCTGCTCTAAGTGACTGTTTCATGGCTTCTCTTTTTACAAACTCATGTCTCTTCTCCCATCCTCATTTGAAGCCCATGATAGGTCATGGGCTTTCTACTCTTGTAAGAAAACTGAAGTCGTGTGAAGAGAATCTCCACACTCCCAAGCATCTGCATTAGTGTGTGCTGTCTTCCTGCCTGTGACCTTATGGTTCTTTTGTCTAATTTTGTTCTAGCTCCCTCTTGTTTCATCTGCGTAACAATATTGCTTTATTCTTTATCAAGTCCCACACTGGGACTAATGGCTGTGGTGTCTATTTAGCATATCAAAGCAGACCTGGCCGCCAGCTTCCCACCCTCAGTCCCTCCCTGCCTGTTCAGCCTTCTTAGTTACCCACCCCTTTTATCCCTTTGACCTCTTAGCTCCTGCACATGGTTCTTCTGGAATGACTCAAGGTTATAACCATTCTGATCTCCCAGATGTATGCTGTCCTTTTAACTACAATACATTTTCTCATCCATACATAGGAGCAGTCCTGTCCTTCCCTTAGACTTTTTTTCACTCATGAATAAGAATTATACATTTCCTGTTTGTTTGTTTTGGGAGACACAGTTTCACTGTGTAGTCCCCTGGCTAGCCTGGAACTCATTACATAGAACAGGCTGATCCGAACTCACAGAGATCTGCCTGCCTCTGCCTCCCAAGTGCAGGGATTAAGAGTGTATACCACTGTATGTCTGGCTTATTTCATTTTCATTATGGAATTATTTCTCTAAGCAGCTATTATAGTCATCTCAGTGTTTGTGAAGCATTGTTTCCAGGACACCCTTCCTCCCCCACCAGGGTACCAAAATTTACAGATGTACAAATCCCTTTTATAATGTGGCAAAGTATTTGTATAGAACCCATTTTTAGATGATTTATAATACTGAATGTAAATTCTGTGTCATTGGCTGTTATCCTTACTGTATTGTTTAGGAAATAAGAGTCTGAGTCATGTTTACTAGACATGGTTTTATTTGCCCTCATAGCTTCAGTCTGCCCTCGCTACTGTTCAGAGGGGACAACTGTATTTCACCCTAAGAACTGACCCCCCCAAAATAAATTGACCCACTTCAGCGCTTGCTTCTCCTATTTTGTTTCCTTTGTAGTAGTGCCGTTCAGCAAAATTGTCAGCCCTTGTGATTGCCAACTTTGTTCCTCCATATTCTCCTAATCTTTCTGCAACCAGGTCTTTGCCTCCACCAGTTCAACCAATGGCTTCTCAGGTATCAACTTGAACTGGCAGCATCCGTCCCAGCCGTTTCCTCCCCTTCGTCTTGACAAGCTTGCTTCTTTGCTTCCAGGTTACCACACTCCTCATTATTCACTCCCCCAGGGCAGCTCCTTGTAACTCCTCTCTGGTTCTTTCTTAATGCTGCAAAGCTCTTGGCCTCTGTCCTGCCGGCAACACTTCTCCATCCATATTTCCTCTTTTTAGTCTTACGGTTTGAAAAGTCTTCTAAATGTCAGCAGTGCTTGATGGAATGTGTATTGTTAGCCTCTTTGCCCCAGTCTTATTTATTATGTCTACCTTAGTGTCTAATGGTAGCTGTTAAACCCAAATGTTCAAGCCTAGTCCTAAACTTTGTGCCTGATGCTACTCTCCACAACCTTCCTTTCTTACAATAGGAAAAGCATCTTCTGAAACTGTGGCCTTTTTCTGGACTTCACTTCCTCTCTTAGGTCAGCCTATTTTCTGTATCTTTCAAATACATTGAAGAGCTACTCATGCTTCTGCCTCCAACCCCCTGGTCCCAGCCACTGCCCTTGCAGCCTGCTCATTGACAGCAGTGTGTTACTATGTGCTCTGCCCATTCTACCTGGCCTCTCCAATCAGTGTTTTTTTAGTTCATTAGTCAAGGCGAGGCTGCTGCACATCATTACAGCCCTTGCTACTTTTCCATCCCATCCACAGCAGTTTCTACTGTGCTCTGAAAACCATGTATCCTCCCAAAACTCATGCAGGGACCCTGACTCCCCTGGTGATAGTGTTTGGAAATGGGGATTGTAGTGATTAAGTTAGACAAGTCAGGTCCTCGTGAATAGTTGTAGTGCTTTTCCTAAAAGATGTCTTTGGAGCTGGAGAGATGGCTCAGCAGTTAAGATCACTGGCTGCGGGGTTGGGGATTTAGCTCAGCGGAAGAGCGCTTGCCTAGCGAGCGCAAGGCCCTGGGTTCGGTCCCCAGCTCCGAAAAAAAGAAAAAAGAGAAAAAGAAAAAAAAAAAAAAGATCACTGGCTGCTCTTCCAGAGGACCTGGGTTCAATTCCCAGCAACCACATGGCAGCTCACAACTTCCTGTAACTCCAGTTCCAGGAGATCTGACACCTTTATACAGATATATATGCAGACAAAACACCAGTACACAATAAATAAATAAATAAATAAATAAAGAAAGAAAGAAAAAAAAGATGAGGATTGGAGAGATGGCTCAGAGGTTAAGAGCACTGACTGCTCTTCCAGAGGTCCTGAGTTCAAATCCCAGCAACCACATGGTGACTCACAACCATCTGTAATGGGATCTGATGTCCTCTTCTGGTGTGTAGCTATAGTGTACTCATACATAAAATAAATAAATCTAAGGGGAAAAAAGGATATCCTTTGGAGGATACAGCAAAAAGGAAGCTCTCTGAGCCAGGAAGTAGGCCCTGAGCAGATTCTCACAGTAGTTCAATCGTGGGTTTCCTGACTGGCAGATGGTGAGAGACTGCCACTGTGTTTAATTGGCTAACTCGTATTTGGTTATAGCAGCCTGTACATACGCAAATATTCCTAACCAGTGCTCCTCACAGAGCCAGGCCCTACACTGAACGCTGAAGTTCTGCCTGGTCTGTTCAACCCATTCTTCCTTTCCTGGCCTCCCTTCCTGTAGACGCTTTGTCTTTTTCCCGCCATGCTGCTGTTTCTACCAACGGCAGGGGCTGCAGTCTTCACCTGCTTGGCTCAGTGGCTTCACCTCTAAGTCTTTGTTCAGATCTTACTTTCTACAGGGTTGTAAAGAGCATGGAACACATCTGTGGCCTGTAGAGCCTAACGTTTGTTTTGTTTGGTATTGGTGGGAGTGTTCATTTTTATTGGTGGGTGTGTGCATGCACTCGCGCCTGTGTGCTCCAGAGAGTTAACCCAGGGCCTTACACATGCTGGGGAAGCATTCTGTTACATAGTCCCAGCCCTTCCTAATCTATCCTCTGTCCTGTTTAAAACATAACCGCTATAGAAACCCTACAGTGTATACCCAGTAAAATGGCTTTCATAGGTTTAAGATGGTTAGTAGGTAAGTACTCATCAGTGATCTATACTGTAGGTCACTCAGTCTATGGACTATACTGTCATTCTATAGACAGTGACTAGGGAAGCTAAGGCACATTTTGAGTGCTTTGTTACAGAGCAGAAATAAAATGCTTTATTGTTGGGCTGGAGAGATGGCTCAGCGGTTAAGAGCACCCGACTGCTCTTCCAGAGGTCATGAGTTCAATTCCCAGCAACCACATGGTGGCTCACAACCATCTGTAAAGAGATCCGATGCCCTCTTCTGGTGTGTCTGAGGACAGCTACAATGTACTTATATATAATAAATAAATAAATCTTTAAAAAAATGCTTTATTGTTTCTACATATTTAGATGCACAAAAGAGAACTTTACACAGATAATACAAAAGCACATCCCAGAGTGCTTCTGGGAAGGGAACCAAGATTGCGAGATGGTTCTAGGGAGCTGGAATTCATATTGTTTTCCTGGCAATGCAAAGAGTCTTATTAATTTTTATTGGAGGTTTTTTAATGAAATAAAAGGAAAATAATGAAATAGATACTTTTAAAAACAGCGAAGTAGTGAGAGAAATAGATCAGTTGGGTGGAGAGGAAGAGGAGGACATTGCCTTTCTGAAGTGTCACGGTCTAGGGAAGGAGGGGCCAGTAGGGGTGGCAGGGCCAAGCTGAAGGTGGCAAGGGACAGGTGTGACTGAAGCGTGGCGACCAAGGTAGGCAGTAATGCAGTCAGGGAAGTACAGACCTACATTAAACAACATCCCTGAAGGCTACCCCAGGACTGTGAACTCCACCCACGGTTAATTACAGGGTTCACTGAGTCAGCTTTGCTGCTTTACCTCTAGGGAATAAAACGGAGGCCCGGAAATGTTGTACAGGTCACGTTCTTAGAGAGCATGGTGTCTGGACTTAGCTCCTGCAGTGAGCAGGCCGAGGAGACACAGTTGAAGGTGTATTTGAACAGCAGTGTGGGCGTTTTAGAAAATCAAGAATGGCCTTTTACTGCTTTGATCTGAGCAGCAGGGTGAAACTAGTGACATTAGTGATAACAGACTGCGGAGGGTAGGGGGGATGGAGACTTGTCTTTCAGGGCTAGTTTGCAATGACAGGTCTTGAAGCCAGACTGTAAGTTCCAAGCCATCAGAGCTACAAAGGCAGGCTTCTATGTCTCTCCTACCTGACTGTGAGGTGACTGTCTCACAGACACGGGGGTAAGGCTCGGTATCTGGACTCCGGTATTTGAGTCCAGAAATCATGGATATGGAGAAAAGAAGAGGTCATAAAGTATTTAGGGGCAGCGAGTCATCTAAGGAGCCTAACAGTGA
This sequence comes from Rattus norvegicus, assembly GCF_021556685.1. Lineage (NCBI taxonomy): Eukaryota > Metazoa > Chordata > Mammalia > Rodentia > Muridae > Rattus > Rattus norvegicus. The sequence goes on along the minus strand of NC_141535.1, from coordinate 31,991,761 downwards.
CATTAAGAAAGCTGTGAAGACTGCTACAGCTGAGGTGAGGCAGTCGTTCCTCAGTCCTACAGACCCTTGGGTATGAGTCAGGTGGGTGGTCTTTTTGTAGTCTTTAGATGTTTATGAAGGAATTTCAAATGCACAGAGAAGTGCTTGTTTCAGTACTACCCTGTATACTAGTTGCTTGTTTCAGTACTACCCTGTATACTAGTTGCTTGTTTCAGTACTACCCTGTATACTAGTTGCTTGTTTCAGTACTACCCTGTATACTAGTTGCTTGTTTCAGTACTACCCTGTATACTAGTTGTGTTTTTATTTCAGTGCGCAGTGCAGTCAGACCCTTGTGTTATATCCAGTTGTTAACACTTTTTTAGAAGAGAGGTCTTTTTTCTTACTGTGATTTAAGACAGAACTTTGTTTAGAAATTTCTATAGGGGGCTGGAGAGGTGGCTCAGTGGTTAAGAGCACCAACTGTTCTTCCAGAGGGTCTGAGTTCAAATCCCAGCAACCACATGGTGGTTCACAACCATCTGTAATGGAATCCAATGCCCTCTTCTGGTGTGTCTGAAGACAGCTATAGTGTACTCATATACAAAATAAATAAATAAATCTAAAAAAAATGATTAAAAAAAGAAATTTCTATAAAATGAATTAATCCTCTTGTGCTAAGGTCAGTTAGTATCTGGATAAAATTCAAACACTGGATCTGAGGCAGGCCTCATGATACGCGCCTTCAATCCGAGCACTCAGGAGCCAAAGACAGGCAGATCTCTCTGAGTTCCAGGCCAGCCAGGGCTACGTAGAGAGACCCTGTCTCCAGAAAAAAACAGACACAGACAAAAAAAAAAAAAAAAAAAATCCAAACCAATGAACAGAAACCACTTAATCTGTTGCAGTTGGTTTCAGCTCAAAAAGTACATTTTTTTTCTTTTTTTTTTTTTTTTTTTTTGTCTTTGAGACAGGTCCTCACTGTGTAGTCCTGTCCCGCCTGTCCTGTAACTCACTGTGTAGACTAGTCTGGCCTGGAGCCCATAGACATCTTCCTGTATTTGCTTCCTGAGTGTGGGATGAAAACCATGAGCCACCATGCCCAGCTCAGCAGTAATCTTCCTGCTCAGTGCGACTGTGAGGAGTGAGCCCAGGAAAACGCTGCCCTAACCCTGCGCCTCTACAGGAGCCATGGTCTTAAGGAGAACCAAGTGACAGACAGGTAGCTCTGAGTAGCATCTTCCAGGGCATGACTTGCATGACTGACTAGAATAGCAGTTTCTAGAAGGTGGGGGGAAGGGAGGCTTGGAAAGTTGCAGTAGCTTAAAGAAATGAGGCTCCTTTTGTACATTTTAACCATTTATCAGTCACTATTTACAGTCATTAAAGTTTTACTTCTAGAAGCTGAAAGGCAGATGGTCAGCCTTCAGTTGATTTTATGTGAAGAAATAAGCCAAAGGGATTAAATAATTAGTGTAGCATGCTCAGCGGTTACTGTCAGTGCAGAGGATTGAGAATGGAGTCTGGAAATGCCACACCCCACCCCGCCCTCCTCCCCCTGGCCCTGAGACTTAGAGGCTATTGGAGGGAGGCAGTTGTGTTAAAGCTGGCTGCTGGCTCTAGCTCCCTGCAGGCTCTAGCTGTGAGTTTGGATCACCTTGCCAAATACCATCCCTTTGGCCCAAATCTTTTGCTCAAATAAATAAAGGATGTGAAACAGTAGAACTCCTGTAAAGTTCGTGAATCTTCCCCAATCTTGTTTAGCCTAGATAGTACCGAATCACGGGCTAGAATATGGAATAGTATTTCCATGTTAGAGTTTCAGAACTAGGAGAGCACTCAGGATTCTAACTCACCTCGGAGGGTACTTAGTACTTAGTACTTAGGAGCGTGTGTGGCCCAAGGCGAGCACAGTGCTGCTTGTGCCAGGAGAGCCTTTGAGTTCTAAACCAGCCTGGGGGCAAGGTGGTGAGACAGATGTATGATTTTGTTAACTCTACATGTTAGAGGTGGTTGCCGCCTGCACTTGTTTTTAAGTGAAAGGTCACTTCACAGCTTACAGTGTACCTTGTGTATTTGAAAGTCAGTACACTTGTGGCTTGTAAGTGTATGAAGTCTCCAGTGGTTGTCTACTCAGAGGGTGATGCAGACTCTGGAACTGTGCCTGGCTCTCAACCAGGGTGAGCCTGGCTTCCAGTCTCTCACCCCTTCTTACCAAGCTTCACTGAGCTGACCCCATCCGCAGCACTTAAGCTGTGAGCACTTTCATTTGCTGTTTTCTGAAGTTTTGTTTTTGTTTTTTTCTTCTTTTTTTTGGAGCTGGGGACCGACCCAGGGCCTTGTGCTTGCTAGGCAAGCGCTCTACCACTGAGCTAAATCTCCAACCCCTTCTGAAGTTTTTTAAAAAATGATTTAAATGTTCTTAGCAAGGGCAACTCCATTAACTCTGTCAGGTGAGCAGGCACGGACAGTTTGTCATTGAGGAGGAGCCCATTTGGGTTCTTGTAATGCATCACTACGTAAGCCTCTCTCAGATATTATACTTATAATTTCTTGAAAATCTGCCCACTTACTATTACCGAAGTCTCAAGACCCAGTGTAGAGTCAGGCTTTCCTTTCTGGGTGGCTTTTGTCTGTTTTGTCTGAGGATTTTGTCCTACTTTCTCACAGTCCATGTCGTAGCTTGGCTTCCGACCTGGCCTTTTCACAGTTACTCGTTGGTGTCTTGAGAACTTAGAAATTGCTGACGGGTGCATACAGTGCTGTTTCTTTTGAAAGTTGGTGAAATCTTGGTGTTGGTTCTTATGTTCAGTTTTGGGCAGCGAAACTGCTTCTTTCTGTCTTTACTTGATATTTTATGCTTAAGTCCGAACAGTATTCTCTTTCTGTGATGCCATTGTTAAAATAGGCTCCACAGAGTTAGGATGGTTATCATAGTGGACTTTCCAGTTACTTCTGTTCCTTAAGGAAAAATGAAGTTTCTGACTTCTGATGTTCAGATCAGCTTTTCTGACATAATTCTAATGGAATCACTGGCTCACTTTTTTGTTTTTTTATTCCTATGAAGTTTGTTTTCTTTTTAATTATTATATTTACTCATTTCAGTGCCATAATTTGGGAGAGAGTAGTTCCAAGTACACGAACCTTATAGTTAACTAAGACTTGACTGCTTTCTTTAAACTTTTTACAAAGGTATTTTATTATTTTAGTGTATGAGTGCCCAGCGCCTGTAGAGGTTAGAAGAAGGCATCAGATCCCCTAGAACTGCGTTTGGGTTGGTCATGAGCCACAGTGTGGGCGCCAAAAATCAAGTCCAGGTCCTCTGCAAGAAGACCAGTGAGTGAGTGCTCTCAACAGCTGAGCAGTCTCACCAGCCCCAAGACTTGGCCCGTCAAATGTGATAACCTTCAGGGGATGTTTTCTGTATTTAGTCTGTATTCATGCTTTTGTGTCTTTTAAATAGTTTTCTTTTTCAAATTATTTTTAATTTTCATTATATTATTTTTTCTATGTCTGAGTATTTTAATTGTGTACCATGTGCATGCTTGGTGCTGGTAGAGGCCAGAAGAAGGTGCTAGATGTGTGGATCTCTGGAACTGGAGTCAAACCCTGGGAGTCGAACCCTGGTCCTTAGTGGTTGCCAGCTCTCCAACACTTTAACACATTTTTTAAAAATGGCCATTTGGGCTGGGGATTTAGCTCAGTGGTAGAGCCCTTACCTAGGAAGCACAAGGCCCTGGGTTCGGTCCCCAGCTCCGAAAAAAAGAACCAAAAAAAAAAAAAAAATGGCCATTTAAATTGGTCTTTTCCTGCATGTATATCTGTGTGAAAGTTGAACCTCCTGGTGTTTTAACTGTATAGCGTATAGCATATGGAACTGGAGTTAATAGTTGTGAGCTGCCAAGGGGCTACTACTGGGAATTGAACCTGGGTCTTTTCTAAGAGTATCCAGTGCTTTTAACTACTGAGCTCTCCCACTGGCTCTACTTAGCACATTTTCAAAGTGTAAGTTCTATGACTTAAGTCACTGCTTCGAATGGCAACATTGTATTATGAACTAGCTGTAATTTTGAGGGTTGGGGAGGTCAGTCTATGCTCTAGCTATATATGACTTCCAATAACTCTACCAGGGGAAGATTGATTTTTTTTTTTCATTACAAGCATTAAACCCACAGTTTTAAAACATTTTGAGGAAAAATACCTTATGACACTAACACTTTGATAACCTACTTTTTTGTTTTTTGTCCAGTCCTCTGTGTGTGTGTGTGTGTGTGTGTGTGTGTGTGTGTGTGTGAGAGAGAGAGAGAGAGAGAGAGAGAGAGAGAGAGAGAGAGAGAGAGAGATTGATTTTGTTTGGGTAAGGCTGGAGTTTCTCTTGTGAATTTTCTTTTATGTACTACTGTCTTTTGGTGCTAAATTAGTTTTCCAGATTAAGTTATTTATGTATTACTGTTAGGAGAATATCTCAGTTCATACAAGTATTTTATGTATGTTTGTGATTATACTGTGAATGCAGCTTCTGTTTTTTTTTTTACCACTTAGGCACAACCATATTTCATGTCATCACAGAAATTACCAACTTTTTGTTGGCTCATTAATTAAGCGTTATGCTTCTTACCTATAGATTCACTTTAGCAGAAATAATCCTGGAATAAAAATAAATTTAAGTTAACCCTTTTCTGTATTTAATACACTCAGAATACAAGCTTAGAGAATTAACCCCGAGGGAAGCAAAAGTAAGCATGTCTAAGGCTCACGCACACTGAGTTTATTTCCAGTAGATTGTGTTAGTTTTAGTCTATCATGGCTAACATGTACTTATCACCGTAAACTAAAACTCTTTATTACTAAAAACTATTAAAGAGTTACTTCGCTGCTGCATTTATTACTTGATGCCGAGGCGCCATGGCCTCCTGTGTCCTGTGAAGGTGACGTCACTTATGTATTACTCTATAGAGTTTATCAGCTTGCACTGAGAGACCATGCTGTCTGTAGTGCCTTCACATTTGTCCAAGTAAAGCACACGTAAAGCACACGTTGGTCTACCGATTTACCCCCTAGAAATGCAGGCGAGGGGAAGGATCTTGGGAAACAAGTAGCATCCTTAAACTGGCATCATAGTAGGGAGAAGTGCCGCTGTCCTACATGGCGAATGTGATGAGGTGGCTGCCCTTCCTCAAAATGGAAATAGAACATGGGACCTGGAAACATAGCTCAGTAAAGTGCTGGCTTTCAAAGGCACTTTAAAAACCTTAGGTATAATGGCATATGCACCTGTGCCAGCACTGTAGCAGCAAAGACAGGAGGATCTCTGGGGTGCATGCCCTGGCCAGCCAGCCTAGCTGACTTGGGAAGTTCTAGGTCACTGAGAGTCTGTTTTTTAAAAATACATGGTAAAGCTGGGCAGTGGTGGGGTATTGCTTTAATTCCAGCACAGTGGTGGCAGAGGCCTGGTTGAGGCCTGGTTTGAGACCAGCCTAAAACAGAGCGAGTTCTAGGACAGCCAAGGCTACACAGAGAAACCTGTCTCAAAAATAAACAAATGTGCAGATATGTATGTGTGTATATGTACATTTATATGTATAATATATGTATATACATATACATACATACACACATATACTCTCTAAATGTGGGTGGTTCATAAGGAATGTTACTTGCCCTAGTCCTTCCTATATGCTTGCAAATATGCGTTAACATGGGTATGCATACCCATACACATATACACAAAAGAAAGGAAGGACAGTGAGTAATAACAAGAATTTAATAAAGGAGGATGCATGCCTTTATTGGTTGCTGACTTACTCTCCTACTCAGCTTTCTTTCTCCCTTATATGTGTGGATTTATTCATTATACCCAGTATCTCTCATAGACTTTGATGTTTGACTGCTAATTAATGCTGCTAAGGAAATTTGTTCCCAAGATTATCTCGAGCCATTGTTGTACCAATTCAGCAGTTCCCAGAGAACTGCAAGTATTCAGATGAAGCCAGAACACTTGGGAAGGTTGTTGCTCCTATTGTTACAATCATATGGTATGTTTAGTTACGTATAGGTATTTTAATAGTTGGTATCTCTTTTTTAGCTAGGTTCTTTTCTTTTTCTTGTTTTGTTTTGTTTGTTTGGGGGCTTTTGTTTTGTGTTTTGAGACAGTCTCTGTAGTTCTAGCTGTCTTGGAGCTTGCATTGTAGCCTCGAACTCACAGAGATCCATCTTCCTCTGACTCCACTGGGCTGGCATTAAAGGCATGCGCCTTGTCTGGCTCTGGCTGAACTTCTTTCAACAAAAAGAAATGTATACCAATTATTTTAAAAGCAAGGGTGAGTTCCATTTAAATCACTCATGGATTAGAGTTACAAAGGAATTACAATCAGGAAGCTAGGCAGCCCAAAAGATCCTGCTCAGCTCTTCACAATCCTCTGCTTAGAATTTCTGATCTATGTAATTTTGCCTTGGGTGTGTTTACCTGCCTACCAGTTGTGACCTTTTAGCTTAAGCTTTTGGAACTGGCAAATGGTAACTCTCTTGGTACTTCTGATCGTCTTCCCAGGAAAGGAAATTCAATAGAGTGAGTTCATGTTTTCGTGCTAGGATTCATCACATCGAAGGTCATTGTCCGGTTTTATCAGTTGTGCTTAGAAAATGAAGCCACCAAGTAAACTTTGCCATTATTCTCCTCCCTGAGACATGGGCTATGAGCTGCCAGTTCCTTAGAGAAGGGGTCGGTGGCTTTACTGAAGTGCTTATCAGATGTCAGTGAACCATTCAAACATGGAGGTAGGAGGGTCTCATAAAACTGAACGCTCCCTTCCAAAATCAGAAATAAAATTCTTCCTCTTAATTTGTAATTTTGATTTCTGAATCTTATTTTTAAATAAAAAAGATCGACTAACTAATGTCTAGCATTCTTTGTGTTCTTGTGGTTAAATGACTGTTCTTCTCCAACTACAGTTCTATTCTAGTTAATGAACTCCAGTTCTGTGGACTGAGGGTGAATGATGCCCCCTGGCCGTTAAACACCCTCGGCGTGAGAGAGAAACTGACGTATCCCACACTGGCCTCAAGCTCCGATCCCCCTGCCTCTACTTCCCAAGTGCAGGGACTTGTGCCATGATGCCTGGCCTTCATTTATGAATTTCTCATTAAGCTTCATTGTTTTTTATTACATTAAAAGGAAAACAGCCTCTCTCTGTTCATGGTTCCAAGTTGTTCTCAATGACATTAGCCAATGTTGGGGTTACTATTCATGCCATGTGATTTTTCTGCTGTTTCCCATACCATTTAGGTGTGCTGCAAATTAGCCTAACAGCAATTAGGAGAAAACGTCTTCAGAGAATAGAAGACAGGACAGAAAATAGGAAACAAAAGCAAGAACTTTTATATTTTTTTCAAAGCAAATATTTAGAGCGATACAGAGTGTTGATACATCTCTAGCATGGAGTGTATGAGCCACTGTGTTATGTGATGGACGTGTGCTCCTTTTACTTTGGTAAGTCAATAAGGTGTTGAATATAAACACTTTTTAAAAAGAAAAAGCATCCTCGAGCACACATGGACTACGTCACATTGCGTTTTGTGTTAAAACTTGAGTTATGTGGTTGCACTTTCATCCCTGCACATTTTCTCCATGTTTGATTACCTATAAAGTGTTCTTGTGATATATTTAATCTGACTCTGAGGACTTTGGAGATCACTAGCAGCCAACCTCCTAGTGTTTCGCATACATAATTTTTGCAGGCTTATTTCCCTCGTATCTGACTTAATAGTCACCACGTGATGCCCCTCTTCTGTTTCTCATTCTTCTCTAATGTTTTCCAGGTTTTCTGGTCCTACGGTATCATTACCTAAGTCTGTTCATGCCACTGCAGTAAAGTACTTTAGACTGGGTGGAGTCCCTCTTGGTCTGTGAATGGTGCCTTCCTGCTGTATCCTCATGACGTTATAGCATATGTTGGAATAAGAGAGGAAGGGTCAGAAGTCCACCTCAGCCCTCTTCTAAGGACACCCTTTCACTCTCCAGAGACCCATGTGTTGCTATCCGCTGGAAAATGAGTTTCAATGTAACATTCAAACCATACTCACTCTCCCATTTGAATGACAAGTTGAACAGCCCACTTTCCTTGAATATTCTTTGTTTATACACAACTAATGTCTATATTCTTCATCTTCCTATAGTCTGATGGTGTAGGCAGCAGTGGGGAAATCTGGAGGGTTAGCAACAGTTTTCCTGGGAAGTGCAATGTGAGGGAATGAGCAGTATTGTGTGTGGCACTTTGTCCTTGTCTGACCTTTTCATCAGCCCATTTCACAGACAGTGAAACCAATGCTCAGAAAGTTCCCTGAAAAGGTGGACTAGAGAGGCAGGCCAGCAGTCAGGTCAGACAATGGCTAGCCCAGGAGCCAAAACCATCGAAGTCATCCCTGCTCTTACTGAGGACACCCACTCTTCATACCCTCTTATGATCTCCTTGGGCACTAGGCACGCATGTGGTGTATGTAGATAACATGTAGATAAAAACATAGTGCACGCACACACAACCTCTCTAAAACAGTTTCCCTTGCTGTGTTTTTCTGCTCTGTCCATCCTGCTATGACCGAGTGGTCACTGAGCTGTGCTCCTCTTAGTGTTGGAGTGGGCTTTCAGCAAACAAATGGGCGATTTGGGCACCACACAGCTAATCGCAGTTCTAACTGCTTACCTACCTGTTTTTAAAAACCATTTTATCTTACTCTTGAAACTGCTCTGGGCATTTTCTCATTTAGTCCTTAAGAGTGCTCCTTTTTCTGTTTTCCTTGAAATGGTAAGATACCAACCAAATCAATATATTGTACTTGAGTATAGGCTGAAGTATAAGTGAGAAATAGCACTTGAGTTAGACCGTCAGAGCAGTCTAACCGTCAGATGGCATGCTTGTCATCCGAGTGGCCTGTAGTCTTATCCCCATCCATATGCTAGCAAGTCTTCTTAGAAATCAGTTTGGTTTCACATTGACTATACTAGCATGGCTTCACAATAAAGATGGACACCAGAGTCTAAAAGTATCAGACCATTTCTCTTATTGACTTGACGATTTCAGTGTTTCACAGGAAGAATATTTAGCTGTTGCCATCCTTGTCATGCTTCTCCTAGTCTCCCAGTTCCTTACATTTAGTAAGAGCAGTAACTCTCGTGATGCTGGCGTGTTTTAAATAACTCAATACCATGACTTGCCTGAGCACTGCGTGCTTGTGACACCAGTACAGGTTCACCTCCATCGTCTATGCGTGCCAGCATTTAAACCAGTGAATTCAGAAATCAAATGGGCTGCAGTTTTATTGATCGTAATTATCTATGAACTAAAGCAGTTTAGAGTACTAAAAACATTGGATCCAAAATAATAGGAAGACATTCCAGCTCAATTATTTTTTATTACTTACTTTTGCTTATGTGCATGAATGTTTTGACTGCATAAGCCCAGAAGACGGTGCTGGAGACCCTGGGGTTAATAGTTATAAGCCTCCTTGGAGCTTGGGCACCAAACCCCAGTCCTCTGCAGGAGCAGCAAGTCCTCTTAACTACTGACTCTCTCTCCAGCAGCTGACTTTAACACTTAGTAGCTAAGTGACTTTTAGTGAGTGAGCTGGCATCACTAAAGCTAGCTCTTCAATTCAAGTTAGAATTTTGAAAAATACAAAAGCATTTAAAAATTATTAAATACTATATTAAAACCTTGGCAAAATCAATATTCTGAGATAAAAAGTATAATCATGTTGTAATAGTTAGAGGAGACTTTATAAGAGCTTTCCCTTAAATCCACATCCCAGAAATAAAAACTACTACAGTAAGCAATGGTACTAATTCAGTTCAGAGAAATAACCCCAAACCACCTAGGTTCTCTTCGCTGTTGTTGGGCTTATGTGCAGATCCTTACCAAGTGTTTGGTACCATTAGATGAGAAAGCCTCTGGCTTGTCCTTGCTCTGTTGTCTCTTAACATTCTCTCCTCCTCACCCTCTCTGTGTACTGGTGTGTATGTCTGTGCACAGAAGTACAGGTGCCTGAGAGCCCAACAGGCACACGATCCCCCCCGAAACTGGGGCTAGAGGTGTTTCTGAGCCTCCTGTGACTGTAAGGACTGTCCACTGTAAACTGGAGCCAGCCTTAGCTCTGTAATACAGATAGATACTACAGTACGCTCTTTTTTTTTCTTTTTAACTCTTTATTTTATGTATGAGTTCTCTCTCTCTTTCTCTCTTTCTCTCTCCCTCCCTCCCTCCCTCCCTCCTGACACACCAGAAGAGGGCACTGAATCACACTACAGGTGGTTGTGAGCCACCATGTGGTTGCTGGGATTTGAACTCAGGACCTCTGGAAGAGCAGTCAGTGCTCTTAACTGCTGAGCCATCAACTCTCCAGCCCTACAGTATGTTCTTAAGTGATGATTTTCATCAGACTCTGACAGCAGAGCTTCCATATTAATCACTTAAGTCTTCAATCTGTTCCTTCTAGTTTTTGGATTTTGTCACTTTGTAGTTCAGAAATTGCTCGCTAGAGAAAGAAGCAGTGAGCATTTCCAGGAGCAGATATATTTAGTTAGGAGACTGGTTCTCATCTAGCTGCGAGTCTCTAGTGACTATAATATGTGGTTAGACTTTAGAAACCACTGGCTCAAGTTGCTTAAAGATACACAGAGATGGAGACCCACTTCGATGGTTAAATTTGTTATAGAACTCAAGAAGGAGTTGCTGTTCTGCAAATGACAAATATTACCAAAAGCTAAATACAAAGCGATATCAGCCCTATCAGCCTTATGTTTTGATTAAAGGTGAAAAGTCTAAAAATGGGGCCCATTAGATAGATCTGTTAGTCTGATCTTCAACATCTACGTTAAAAAACAAAAATATGCAAAAAAAGTCAGGCATGGTGGTGTATGCTCATAATCCCAGCACTGGGAAGGCAGGGCGAGGCCAGCCAGCCTAGTGTAATAGTAGGCTCTAGTGAGTCAGAGACCTTGTATCAAACTGGACAACACCTGAGGAATGACACCTGAGTTTGCCCTCTGGCCCTCACATACATGAGTGCCCCTGCACCCCCTCCAAGGAACTCTGAAACAAGGTTCAGTTTGTCATACCCCAAGTGGTTGAGCTGGAGACAGTAGATTGAGGAGGGTGCTGAGTTCTCGGTGCTACAGATGATGGGAAAAGAAGTACACCCAAGAGTGTTCGCTGTTTGCCCACTGTTGTATTCTGTGAGTGGTTCATCACATGTGGAGCGATGGGGAACAGGCTAGGTAGGGTGAGAGGACGTGTTGGCTCTAGTCAGGCAGCCCTAGGCTGGAATCCTGGCTTCCTGTTTTCACTCTTGGTGACTTTCCTTAGGCGCCCTCCCCTTTTGGAAAGTAGAGATAATAATGGTATATATGCATAGGATTGGATGAGGTCTGGCATTTAAACAGCAGTGTAAAGCCTGTGAATACTTGGATCTGTACAGATCTGGGGCTCGTATGTTGGTGTTGAATAGCGCCTCTGCCATGCGTGAGCTGAACATAGACTCTGCAGGGCCACTCCTGACCTGCGCCCGTTTGCAGTGGATTAGGAGCTGACTCATGGCTTTGTCGGGGATGCTAGTGACTAAAGCGTAAAGGGTGCCTGGGTATAGATTGGGTTGAATTTGGGGTCTCCAGTGTCGGTCACTAAGAGACCACATCTACTCATGGTACTGTGTATACTTTTGCATTTGACTAGCATATTTGTGAAAAGTCTTCCTTCCCTCTATGCTAAGAATACATTTTTAAAAGTTTTTCTTGGTTCCTGTTTTCTGGTTTCTCTCTATTCTGTCTGTCTTACAGCCCTTATTGGCAGCAATGAGTCCGTAATACTGGAAAACTAAAAGCTTAGCATCTTTCTTCCCAGCAGCACACTGGACCACTTACCCTAAGCAGTCAACCAGTGCAGAGTGTTTCAAACTCACATGTCTACTGCCATGTTCCATACTGTCTTGCTGGGAGTGTAGCTCCAAGGCACAGTACTTATCTAGGTGTACGGAGTCCCGGATTCAGTCTCCTTCACACACACACCCTCACCCCCTCCCTGCCCCACGCCCACCAACAGTGCTGCTCCTGTTGCCTTCTCGTCTAATTGAACTTGGTTCCTGAACGAGGTTAGGCTCAGCTTACAGATCTGTCCCACGCAGCCTCCCTACCCACTCCTCCCTCCCCGTGAACACTCGTCCCACAACCCATGGAGATCTGGTTCCCCACTTTTTTGCTCATCTTAGCTTCTTTTTTCTAATAAGTCATAGCAAAGAGATATTTACTGTGAAAGGGTGGCTCATTTTTATTCTTCAGATTTTTCACCACAATTCTTAAGCTCTGCTTGTTAAATGAAAGTAATACACACACACACACACACACACACACACACACACACACACACACACACACAAGCAGACTTAGATTTAGATTTAGGATTTTTAGTTGTCAGGCTATATACTGATTTTTCAGATGTTAGGCTTTTACAATAGTGAAGAGTGCCTTTACTCTTTTACCTCAGACAGAGCTATCCAGTATTTGTTGTATGTGTGTTTTCGATTGGTTTCCCAGATTGCAGACTGATATTTCTAAGAGACCTGGACCCTTATTTGATACCTGAGAGGACTGGTGGATGGTCTTCGTTTTGTTGTTCTTTGCTTGATGTTTTGAGACAAAGTCTTGAATTTGTCATCTCCCTGCCCCTCAGGACTGTGATACAGCACCACCACTCTGGCAGGAGTGTACTCTGAAGCCAGGTGAGTTTGGGTTGAGACCTCGTCTTACTCTGTACTTGCTGAGTAACTAAGAAGTGACTTCCCTGGGTGTCAGTTTGCATGTGGTTTCTATCAATACCATATCAAAGTTGTGAAGTTAAGTTAGTTATTATGTAAGTGCCTCTAGAAGATTGCTTGTCTCAAAAATATTATCTGCCACTCTTATCAGCATAATCATACGTTGGGCTTGTTGCCCTAGATAGGGGCTTGCCACTCAGCCTTGGCTGGCTTTGAACTCACTATGTAGACCAGGCTCTGCCTCTGCCTCTTTAGTGCTGGGAGTAAACACAAGCACTACCATGCCCACCATGTTTAAGTCTTTTAAAATGTAAGGACAAGAACTTTGAGTTTGCCTTCTGTGAAACATGACTACCTTCCTCTAGACACTGGAACTCTACTTAAGATGAAGTTGGGACAGTTAAGTTTCTGGTGGCTCCTGCTGTCACTGTGGCCTGAGGGGTTTGGCCTGACAGCACTGGAGTCTGGAGCAGAGCATGGAGTGTCCTGCACTCAGTTCTCCTCGGTGGTGGGTGACTATGCCTTCACTACTGTCTACTTACTAGCCACTGGGTCAGAAAGGCACCCCCAAACCCCCTCTTAGCCTTCCTCAGTTCCATCTCAGCTGAGAAGTCCGTTCTTCAAGGAAGTTCTTTCCTGGCCTCCTAACTGGATTAGCGCTGTTGTCTTTCCGCACCTTCCTCTACTGAGACAGTGCTGCCGACTAGGAGTGATTGCCTGATTGAGAGGAACTCTTTCATTTCCAGGGTAGGACAGAGGCTGTTATAGGACTACTAGGAAGCCCTGTCCTAAGCTTCACTATAGTGTCTCATATTGGTCAAGCAAAAAATGTGCTTATAGTTTTCAGAGCCAAGAGCCTAACTTTTTTGTTTACATATATACATGAAACTTGTGGCAAGGTTGTTTTGGTGCATGCACACATACAGAGTTTTCTAGTTGTGAACTGCAGTGTGACCGAAGGATGGCTAACCTTGTCTCCTTTGGAATACTGCACAGCTTTGGGGAGGTCCTGACACTGCTGGCAACATCTGTCTCTTCACAGCGATGCAATATGCATGTGGGAACTTCGCTTTGGCTCATAGCTGTTTACATTTGAGTGGCGTTGGGGAAGAGCTTTGAAGCAGATGAGGGAAGCCAGGCTTTTCTCCTTACCATCCATCCCGCAGTAGACAGTGCACCAGGCTCTCACTAGGTACGAGCTGTGCTTCACCTGGCCCTCACTAGGTACGAGCTGTGCTTCACCTGGCCCTCACTAGGTGCGAGCTGCGCTTCACCTGGCTCTCACTAGGTACGAGCTGTGTGCTTCACTTACCTTTGCCTTGGTCAGTGCTTACCAGGCAGGGGATGTGAGCCTGAGAGTCCAGTCTTGGTCCTCTAGAAGACCAGCCCGTGCTCGTAAAGCCGTCTCTCCAGCATTATTTGTTAACTTTTTTATCTGGGGCAAGGTCTAAGTAGCTCCAGGTATCCTTATACTCCCAATGTAGACTAGACTGGCTTATGAACTCACAGAGATCTGCCTTCTGAGTGCTGGGATCAAAGGTGTACTTGTTGGGGTTTTGCCTTCGTGTGTATCTGTCTGTGCAGCACCACAAATAACAGGTGCCTGTGGGCCAGGAGACATTGCTAGATGTCCCTGGAACTGGAGTAACAGGCAGTTGTGGGCCTTGGGTGCTGGGAATGGAACCTGGGTCCTTTGGAAGAGCAGCTGGTGCCCTTAACCACTGGGCCATGTCTCTAGCCCCTGGGTTAACTCTTAGAACTCCATTTTTTCCAGATCATTCATAATCTTTGCTAGGTATCTATAATCTAACTTGGCATTGATATATTTCCATATAATAGTTAGGAAGCCATGACTCAGAGGGATTGATTTACACTCATAGGTTTTTACATCTTAAATGCCCCAGAATAATTAATTTTGAGACAGTCTCATGATGTAGCCTTGGCTGGCCTGGAGCCCACTCTATGGATCAGACTGGCCTTCTAACTCAAAGATCTGCTTGCCTCTAGAGGGGTGTGTGTGTGTGTGTGTGTGTGTGTACACCTATGGAGGTCAGAGAGTAAGTTTGTGGAGATGGTAGGATAAAATGCTAGTTGTAGCAAGTCCCTTTACACTGTGGATCAATCTTGTTGGCCCTCCCATCTGCTTTTTTTCTTTTTTCTTTCTTTTTTTTTTTTTTTTTCTTTTCTTTTTTTCGGAGCTGGGGAGAACCTGGGGCCTTGCGCTAAATCCCCAACCCCCCCCCCCCCCCATCTGCTTTTTAAACTAGTTTACAGCTCCTATGGGGAGGAAGCTTGGTAGTTTACTGTTTTCTATCTTGGAAATTTGTATCTGAGTTTAAGAATTTAGGGCTGACTTTGTTTTTGCCTTCTGAAGGCAACCTATCACAGCAACCTAAATCTTACAAAGTTGCCCTTTAGTCCAGTGCCATACCTCTGTACTAGATTTATTTATTTTAATTTTACCTATATGGGTGTTTTGCCTGCATGTATGTTGCCATCATGTGGCTGGAGTCCAGAGAAGCTAGAAAAGGGTGTATAGGATTTGGCTTTATGGATGGTTGTGAGATGCTATGTGGGTACTAGGAATTGGTCCTGTGTAACCATAGCAACTGTTCTTCAACATTGAGCCACCTCTCCAGCCCCTCTAGTTAGCTCTCCAAGAACTATCTTTTGAGTTTTTATTTACCATCGGGTGTTACTTTTTTTGGGGGGAGGTATTTAGCTCTGTGTCTTCAACAATGAAAAGGTATGTCAGCTACTAATTTTTTAAATATTAGAAGAAAATCTTTATTACTTTTGATATTCAATTTAATTGACATAAATGTTCTTTAAAGCAGTGGTTTCTACCTTGTATAAAGCCGGCATGCTTTGTTATTGTTATATCTAATGACTTTGGAATGGTTCTGTCCACTCCGAGATTTGAATTGTTATTAAACTGTGCTGAGTGCTGGCGGCGGTCGTGACGTCATGGTCATGAGAATGCTCTTGATGCTGCTAAACTGTGCACTAAGAGTGGCCAAGTGGGACCTGGTTATAACTGAGTAGTATGCTTGCTTATTGATGGCAGGCTCAAGCTCTGTAGCCAAGACTGGCTTTCAAGTTGGTCCTCTTGACGGATCCTCCTGAGTGCTGCTGAGACTGTAGGCGTTTGCCACCACGCCTTGCTTTGCACAGCTTTTAAGTGCGATACAGAAGTTCAAAGTAACAATTCTCAGTCAAATATTTTTGAGAGGCTTTTGTTACAGATAACTTGAATTAGGTATTGGGGAACACTTATCGTAGTTTGATCAAATTAGATTTAGAGGGTTTTCCTGTGTAGCCCTGGCTATCTAGGAACTAGCTCTGTAAATATGTCTGGCCTAGAGCTCAGAAGATCCACCTGCTTCTCTGCTTCTAACCCTGAGTGCTGGGACTAAAGATTTCTGCCGCCAGCCTCAAATTAGATATTTTTTTGGCTTGTTTGTTTTTGTTTTGTTTTGTTTTTTCAAAACAGGTTTTTTTTCTATGTAGCCCTGGCTCTCCAGGAATTCACTGTGTATACTAGGCTGGTGTCAAACTCTCTTCCCAGCTCGAATAAGATACTATTAATACTGAACTGTTGGGAAAACATAGGTCAGGATGTAGTGGGGCACATCGTTGATCCTACCAATCAGGCAGTCTTTGAGTTTGAGGATCATCTGTTGCACAGTAAGGCCTTGCCTCAAAATACATACATACATACATACATACATACATACATACATACATACTATTTATTTGAATGCAGGTCTGGAGAGGGAGGTCTGATATGTCTTTTGGCAACCACCTTTAGAATGAGTGTGATGGCTGTGCTCTTCTAACCGAGCAACTGTTAGTTAGCCCTGGCTTTAGTTTCTCAAAGGGCTCTGAAGGCATAAGTGGGCTATTTCAGCAGGTGTTGAATGAATGCTTTGGCCTGGAATGTTGGTCATGTTATATTAGATGTGAAAGGTTGCAGAGTTAATATTAATGTGGCATTAGTGTATGCATTAGTTATTTTTTTCTCTTTGCTGTGACATATTTTCTGAAAGAAGCAGCATAAGGGAGCAGAGTTGACCTTGGTTTACAGTTTACTGGGGAAATACAACCTATTATAGCAAAATAACTGCCCATCTTGTCAGGCAAGCATGGTGTCCTGCGGCTTCATAGTCCTAGAAATGTGTGGCTGGAACTTGCCTCTTCTTTGAATCTCAAAGGAACAGGAAGTAGAAACAAGACTAAAAAACTTGAAGGCCCGCCCCCAGTGATCTGTATCCTCCTGGGAGGTGCTACCTCCTAAGGTCCCAGCACCTCTCAGTAGTATTACCATAAACTCAAGAGTGCAAACTCATGGACCTGTGGAGGACATTCTATGTTCTAGCCAGAACACTGTCATTTCGATTAGACAACTGTGAAAATATACCAAATTTAATCATCTCAGAGACATAATCTTGGTGGTAGAATTGAATCAACTTTACTCATATAACTGTGTCGTTTTAGTATAATGTAGTTCTTGTAATTTTAAAGAGCTTTTGGAAGTTAGAACAAAACAATAACCTGGCGGGGCAGGGGGTGGAGTTATGGGCTGTGGAACTTTTGGGGGGGGGATAAAATCTGGAGTGTAAAAAATAAACAAAAATTTAAAAATTGAAAAAAGAAAGCAATAACCTATAGTGATAGAAACTCTACTAAGGTTTATTGTGGTAATGAATATGAGAGACCTTCATCTTGTACCAGGTGGAGGGTCAAATAGCTGTGCTCACTTGTAGAAGTCCATTCGCTTATGTGCTTATGATTTGTATAGTTCTGTGACTGCCAATTTAAAAATTTTAAAGTTGCAGCACAACAATAGAATGGAATACTGTCTGTTCCAAAATATTTTCTTAAACCATGTAAGTATACAAACAGGGAAGAACTGACAATTTCACTATTGCGTAATATCTAAAGTGCACTGTACTTAAAACGAAGTAGCAGTAGATGCCAGGGAGGCTGGAGTAAGACCAGTACGATAGCAGTTTTTGTTATAATAATAGCAGTAATGTCCAGACGAGACGTGTAGGCTGTGGGTTGCTGTAGTTGTTGGGCCCTTTGTTGTTGTTCCTTTTGTAAGAACAGTTGATTGTATTTGCCCGTTTTAGGGAGACAATAGAAGAGGTTAAGCAAAGTCGTGTGAGGGATACGAAGTCTGAAACTGAAGGAGAGGAGAAGAAAACATGTTTAAAAACTGAAGGAGAGGGCAAGGTCAAATGGAGGATTGTAAGAAGATGAAGGGAGAGAAATAATCTGCTAGAAAAAACTCTTACCAGGTGAAACTGCTAAACATGTGTGCTAGAGTTGATTAAAAATCCTCTCCTTCACCAAACCTCTCAGGTTTAGTTATTAAAAATAATTCACAGTTAATACTTGAGTTTTATTAGTTCAAGAATTTAGTTTTAACGAAACTGTCATTAACATAGCAGCCTCACTTTGCTGTAGTCGCTGCAACTCACACTTTCTCCCACTCTGCACCGATTCTATTACCCTTTGCAGTACTGTGCACAGCCCGCCGCCTGTGCTTTAGCGAGGGCAAATAATACACCTTACTTCGTCTTAGAGTCAAGTGGGTGGGGGCGGGGGGGATACTGTAACAAAATTAAACACCACCCAATTGTAATTTACATGATTTTTCTTGTTTATCCTTCATTCCACAGCCCTTTTGTAAGGCAATTATTTCGTGATGGAATTTATTTCACTTACTGAGTTCATATGTTGAAGTTTATGAAAGGGTGAATTTTTCTACGAAGGGTGAAGTTCTACAAAGGTTGCATTTAATGTTTTTGAGTCGTGGTTATGATTGCAACGTGCCCTCAATATTTTATTTGAACGACTAATAGCATTGTAGTGTTTTTATTTCTACTATTGAGCTGTCAGAGGGAGTTTCCCCCATTCCGAAAGTTGCTGTCGTCATTCCACCACGCTTATTTAAAATAATAACCCGAATCCGATTTCTACTGAGGCTTCTCAGGGGCTTCCTTTTGAGCAGTCTTCGTCTAAGTAGCCCGGCTGCATGAGTTGTGTTGGTCTGAGAGTGCTCCGTGGCACTAGGACCCAGGGGGCTCCCGTGAGCGGATCTTGGGGCCAGATTGCAAATTCGTGGTGACTCAGTCTGGTCAGCTCCTGGCGCTCTAGGCGGCCGCGGCGCACAGCACAGACACAGCGGACGTTGGCGCGGAGCTACAGAGCAGTCCGGCCAGGCTTCGGGTCCGAGCCTCGGTTGGGGCCGCGGCTGGGGCTGGACGGCGGGTGGTGGGCAGCGGGCGGGTGCGCGGGCGCCCGGCGGGCCTATGCGTGGGACTAACATCTGCTCGTCTCTTCCTGTGTCTGGCTTTATTTGCAGCAAACCAAGATGGAGTATGAGTGGAAACCTGACGAGCAAGGGCTTCAGCAGATTCTGCAGCTGCTCAAGGAGTCCCAGTCCCCAGACACCACCATCCAGAGGACCGTGCAACAAGTATCCTTGCCATTCGATGCCGGGCCTTGCGCCGCTGCCCGCTGCCCGCCGCCCCTCTGGGCCGCGGCCCCCACCCCGCCGGCCCGTGCACGCGGCCGCAGCCCGCCAGGCCCGCCGCCGCCGCCGCCGCGTGGGGCTCGGCCGCCGTTTCCGGGCCGCCGCCGGGGAGGCCACACGTGCCGCGCCGCCACGTCCCCGCCGCCGAGCGGGAGCTACCGGTCCCACACAATGATCGGCGAGGCGGGGGCGGCGGGCCTGCGAACAGGGCTTAGCCGGGCAGCATGGCGCGGCCGGGGGTGGAGCTGGCGCGGGGTTTGAACTGTCGGGAGGGCCCGGGGCTTTCTCCAGCCGTGCCTGAATGGCCGGCGATTATGGTGCTTGCCCCGAGCACCTGTTGCAGCCTCCTTGGCGCTCCAGTGAGGTTTACATGTTAAAGGCTTTGGCCCAAGGCTGGATGGACTAGAGCTACACAAGGCCTTGCTGTGTGTTGAGTGCTGGTGTAGAGGTCCTGTTGCCACAGTTGGAGAAGGTAGTACATTTGTAGGTGCACGGATGGAGAGCTGCAGGCTCCAGAAGGGGGAACAAACATGCAGATGGCAGCCTCTTACTCCTGTTAAGTCCAAGCAAGTTAATTCTTTAAAAACTTAGATTTGTTGTGTTCACACCAGATTCCCTTGTAATGCTTTCCAGTAAGGAGCAAAATAATCTAAAAGGGAATCTCGTAAATTAAATAAGATCCTGGTGTTTGAGCTTATTTCATTTTAAAAATCCACAGAAGTGGTGCTCCTAGGGGGTTTCAAGAAGTACTGCATTGCTGTAGCCTCAGCCCTCCAGTAGATGACTGACTATGACACTGCCCATTTAAAAGTGGATGGGATAATGACTTAGTTCTACTTGGATTGTTTAAAGAGCCATTTTGTTTGAATACCTTTGATACTAGGGAAAATAGTAGTTTTGGGCATAATGGAGCTTTTATCTGAACACGACGCTGCAGATCAGTCTTAATTTGTGTTGTCATAGTTCCATGGGTGGTAGAAGTTGAAAATATGTAAGTATTATTTTACAAAATAATAAAATTAGCCAAGTCCAGGATTGCATCGTATTTTCTGTAGCACTAAGTTTTTTTTATTTCTTAAGTACCCATTGTAAAACGCTTGGGCCAGCCCAGTAGTCAATGTACAGTTTGCTCTGGGTATTGGAGCATATTATGTTCTGTGAGAAAGAACAAATTAACCAAGCATGCTCGCGCCACCCCTGTGATCACAGCTCGTGGGAGGTTAGAGTGCTCACGATGGCCTGTTCTTTTGTGTCCTTAGAGCAGATTTGTTGAGTTACACAGATACGCACATGTATGTGTGTGGGTATCTTAAGTTGTATGGAAGCATGCCTTATCAGAAGGTAATGATAAACATTAAGGTTGGCATGCTGAAACTAAGAATCCTTGTTTGAGCTCTACTTGGAAAAGTAGTTATATTTCGCTAGACTTTACATACCAACTCCAGACATTTTAAGGACATTTCCAGTATGTAAAAAGCCTATTTAGTGTACCTAGTATATTTAATAACTAATTTAGATTTCTTTAGTAAAAACATTTTAATCTCTGTGCAGGAAAGACACCCCTAGCAAGCATATTACAGATTGAGAGTCAGGGCTTGAGAGATTTAGAGCATTGTGTCCCTGGCCGTTAGTGTCCTTGTGTGTTGTGTCTTGGGATGAAAGGGAGCTGATTTGATGATGGGACTTCATGTCTGAGGAGGATCGGTGTAGGGATGCGCATAAATGGCATTCTCTGCTTTTCACTTCCAGAGAACAAAGGAGTCCAAAAGCACCCTGCTCATTTCCTCCAAAGCTCTTGAGCTCAAAAGTGCCTTATTGAGCGTGCAGACAATTGCCTTCATTTATGTCTTATTGAATATATTTAATGCAGTATTTTAGCCAGAAAGAACTGAAAGGTTTTTTTTTTTATAACAAATACTAGTGTGTTGTAAATAACATATCAAGTTTGATTTAATAAGTGAATGTTATTCTTAGGAAAATGGAAGGCTAAAAATTGTTAGATTTTAAAATGTTTAATTTCTTTTTTAGACTGTATAGAGAAGTTTCCTTAACTACTGTTTGTTCTAGAAACTGGAACAACTTAATCAATATCCAGATTTTAACAACTACTTAATTTTTGTTCTTACAAAATTAAAATCTGAAGGTAAGTAGAGCTTAAGTAACTAAAAATATCTTTAACACTGTTAAGATCTTTATACTGTGAATTATTACTGTCAGGGTTTATTTTGCCATCTAATTAATGGGTGTCAGATGTGCTGCCTAGAGTTACTACCTCTGTAGTGTTTAATGGATAAGGACCGTTCTCTTGCTAACTGGATGCTGATGTAAGTTCCCTTGTTGTTTGCAAAATGAAAAATGGGTTGCAGAGTCTATCTTGGTGTTCGTCCCTGAGTATAACGAAGATTGGTTTTTTAAAGACTATGCAGATTGAATGCAGGGCTTACTCATTACCTGGATATATGTGTGTATGTTCATTGTAGGAAAGCATGAAAAGCCATGTAGCCAAAATGAAAACACTAACCATCCAGTAACTGTTGTCTCTGAGCTTTAACTTCTGATTATATTGTGTGCAAGTCATTTACAAGTGATGGAGTCCTTAAGTGTTACAGCTTAAATTTAATTACTCCTACTTGTCTGTTCCTAATGCATGCCACATATTGTTCTGGACTTTATTTCACAAATGATATATTCATGAACACTGCTTCTTTGTCAGGCCGTGTGCATCGTGGGAAATACGAATGAGACAAATAGTGATCATTGCTCCTATTGGGCTCATAGGACCGTGAGGGCTGCTCTTGAGGGCTGTGTTTGGGCGTTGAATGTCTCTTCCTGGAACTCACCACAGGCGCTCACACAAGTATCAGCAGTTTTCTGGCCTCTGAACAAGAAGAGTCTTAGCCCTTGTTTGGCAGTGGGTGCCTTAGAAGCTAAAACACTGCTTTATGGATTAAGCGCTGTCAGGACTCTTGACACTGGGCCCTATAACCTTTCTTGCTTCTTTCAGCCGGAAAATGCCTGCTAGATGTTTAGATGCTGTAAGATCTCAGCTCCAGAGCCTAGCATGCATAGGAGGAAAGATTTGCTAATTCATACACACACTTGTGGTTCTTTTGACTTGTTCTCAGATGGTTTTTAATGAATTTTGTGGTTTTATGACTGAAGGACATAATAAAAATGTTAAAATCTAGGTTTTAAGCTAGAAATTATTTTAGTATATCTTTAAAATCAGTGATTATTCTGCTTTGGTGATACTTGGGAATATACTATTTTTCTTAGTGTAGAAAAATCTCACATACTGGTGATCAGTAATCACTTGGCTGGAGGTGTAGCTCATTTTAGAGTAGCGTGGGTGAAGCCTCTAACGCTGCAGACATTCCCTCATTGCACACACACCTTTGTGGTGAGTTGTAAAGTTGAGACAGAATCTCTCAGTGAAGCCCTGACTGTCTTGGAATCCATTCTGTAGACCAAGCTGTAGATCTCAGACTCAGATCCTCTGCCTCTGAGGGCTGGGATTAAAGGTGTGTGTCACCAGACCTGGGTAAAATATTTTGGTTGGTGGTTGTTGTTGTTTAATCATTCTCATATTCCATCCCAACTACAGATCCTCCACTGCCTTCAGATGAGCAGGCTGCCCAGATGAGCATGCCCTCTTGGCAAGCTACAATAAGATTTGGCCCATACCATACTGAACAGGGCAACCCACTAGGAAGAAATGAGTCTCATGAGTAGGCAGGAGTCAGGGACAGCCTCCATTCTCTCTGTTAGCTTGCCCACAAGAACACTGCTATTCAGCCACAACATATGCAGAGGACCCAGGTTAGACTCCTGTAGGTCCCTAATCTCTCCCAAATCCCACGAGTCCATCCTCCTGGTATGACCCTGAACCCTCCTATAATACAAACTTACAAAAGACATTCTGCTCTGTAGTTGTATAAGTAAATTTATTTACTTATTATTTATTTATTTAATATATACGACTACACTGTCGCTGTCTTCAGACACACCAGGAGAAAGCATCAGATCCCATTACAGATGGTTGTGAGCCACCATGTGGTTGCTGGGATTTGAACTCAGGACCTGGAAGAACAGTCAGTGCTCTTCTGAGCTGTCTCTCCAGCCCATAAAGATGATTTTGGAAAATACATAACTCAATAATGGGTAGTATTTAGACTCTGAATTTTAGAAACTCTAACTTACCCCGCCAGACCTGTTAAATTATACACCCACAGGATATTCACATTTTCTTGACTTGTCGTTTATCTATTTTAGGTACCCTTCAAAGGATATAGCGGGAGTTTTGTGTTTCTGTAAAACTTTTATTTCTTCTTTTGCCACTGATAAATTTATTTCCTCTCAACCCATCAGAGTGCCAAACCTAATTTTTCTAAGAAAGAAGGCAGGCCAGCTTCTACTGTTAGCATTGTGGTCATCTATATTACAGAAGGCATATGACTTTGTCTTTTAATGAAGATGTTTATTTTTCCTGGTTGTCTTGGAACTCACTCTGTAGACCAGGCTAGCCTCAAACTCAAGAGATCCACCTGTCTCTGCCCTCCAGTGCTGGGAATTAAAGATTTCCACCACGACTGCCTTGCCCTACCATGAAGTTTTAAACTTAGAATTTTAGTGTATTTTAAGCCTCTTATTGAAACATGCTCTGATTGGAAATAGAAAGGTATGTTGCCTAGAGCTCTTGCTCTCCATTGCTTCGGTGCTTGTTCTGAGACTGCTCTTTCCTTTGGAGGCTTTGCCAGTCAGAATGCAGAGCACATACTAACTAGACCAGGTCCAAGGTAGAAATTTACTAGTTAATGGGCAGGCCAGACAGTGATAGTACACAACACTTAGTACATCAGCTTTTACACTTGTTCTTATTTATGTGTGTTCTTCTGTCTTGTCTGTTGGCGTGTGCTGTGTGCGTGGGTGTCGTCAATAGGTCCCTTGAGGATGGGGTTACCAGTGGCTGGGAGCCACCCAATGTGGGTGCTGGAAGCCAAACTTGGGTCTTCTGTCTTCTAACAGTAGCAACTGTTCTTATCCCGCCCCAGCCCTCTTGATTTCTGTATCTTGCATCGAGGAGGGGCATACAGTGAAGAGCAGCAGGGAATGTGTTGTGCTAGGCACTTCCTCAGGTGGACCATTTGTCTTTCCATTCAGGGCTTCTGGGTGACTTCATTTTGAGACAGGCCTCTATTTAGTCCTGGTTCTACTGTCTAGACCAAGCTTACCTACTCACAGGTGGTTAGGTGCCTCTGTACCTGGCTGATAATTTTAGATAATTTCAAAGTCTGAAATAATAAGTAGATAAAATAAAGGCGTATGTTATCACACTTGGCCTGTGTTTTAAGTCCCTTGACTTCAGTTCCAGTTTTCTTAACTTGTGTGTTGTGAGGATTAAATACAGTAGATACTGTGTTGGTATTAGTGCGTAACAAGTATTTAGAACATGTCAGACATTCTCATGTCATTCGTTAGCACTAGTAATGAAGTGGTCTTTCAGAAGACACGTGTGAGCATTAAACAACTTTAAAGTCAATTTATTTTTAATGCTTTGGGAGGGAAATTTTGCTTTGCTGTGCCCCACCCCCCACTCCCCACTCCTAGACAAGTGACAAGCATTGCAGTTGTAGTGTAGGACAGTGACCCTGTTTATATCTTTGCTTGCTTTTTTGTTTTTCCAACCAGGAAGTTTCTTATTTGTTTGTTTTCTTCTTCTCAGGAACAGTTTTCTTTCAATAAGACATTTAGCATTATATAAAAATATTTTAGATTGCCATGTTCTGAATGGGTGCCACTGGTATCTATGACCAGTAATTCCACTAAGCATCTTAAAAAGGAACTTAGCCAGTACCCTGCTCCAGAGAATTACTTTGAAAATGTCAGTAATGCCAAAGTTGAGAAACACTGAACCATGACTTATAGAGCTGATTTTTTTATAATTTATAAGTTTTAAAAAACTAACTATAGCAAGAAGAAATTGGAATCAATCTCTGACTATAAATGGTTTTAAAATGACTGTTGTTGATGCTTGACAGTGATGGAACACGCTTTTCATCCCAGAGGCAGAGGCATGTGGATCTTTGAATTCCAGGACGGCCAGCCAGGGCTACAGAGAGAAACCCTGTTGCAGAAAACAACCAGCCACAAGTGGCTGTTTTTGACATCCTGAGACACAGAATCCCTTTAACACTCAGTGCTGTCACTGCTTTCCTCCAGATGAGCCCACACGGTCATTGAGCGGTCTGATCTTGAAGAACAATGTGAAAGCTCATTTTCAGAACTTCCCGAACGGTGTGACGGACTTCATCAAGAGTGAATGTCTAAATAATATTGGGGACTCCTCTCCGCTGATCAGGGCCACTGTTGGTAAGTAGGCCAAGTCACAGAAGCCTTGCTTAGGCTTTCCGAGTTCACTCGGGATAGACAGCATAGCCTCTTAAATCCTTCCTTTAGCATTCACCATGGCAGTAACAGTTCTAAGTCACTGGTTGCTATCTAGTGAGGTGATTTAGAATGGGGCATCGAGGGCTGTCAGGCATTGTCTGTAATGCCTTGGATCATTTCTGGTGTCACTCTCTAAGGTGCAGCATCAGTCTTAAGTATAGGATTCTAAATGTTTACTCTTCCAGTACTAGCCTTCTTTAAATCTGCTTCAATAACAGGGTTTGGTTTCTTTGTTTTTAAAGTCTTCAGTGTACATCTTGTTTTCAGGGATTGAAACTGTTTATATAATAAATAGTAAATTAAAATAATTACAATAGCTGATATAAGTCATGTTGAGAGACACAACTGCTGATGGTAAGTGTGTGTTAGGAGGTCACCACAGAAATAGGCAGCTGCACTCAGAGAAGCCCCCACCATCAGTAGTGTGCCCAGCCTTTAAGAGGCTGTCTTTTACCAGGATCCTTTGTTTTTATACAGTTTTTCTTGGAGGTTTGAGAAGTACTGTTCATATCTGAGGCTCCATGACTCTCTTCAGGCGTTTCCATGTTAGAGACGCCATTACTCTGACTTCAGTTCTGAGGAGCGTGGGCCATTTGTAGTTTGGGGTGCAGATTATTCTCGTGCCTTTGTGGATCCTCTTAAAGGTACAGCCAGCTCTTGACAGTGATGAAAAGAATGGAGTGGGCTAGCAATTCTCTACTTAAAACCAAGGGAAAACTGTAAATGTAGCAAAATGGGATTAAAAAGGTAGTTTCCTCAGAGAAAAAGCAGTTCAGCTGAAAGGCAAGGAATGGGTGAGATATAAAGATTAAGTGAGATTTTGGCTCCCTGAACAGTTGTGTTATAAGCCTGCCGTTTCTGGTGTCCAGTTGATAGTGCTCCGTAGCTTGACTGTGGAGGTTGGGAGTACTGGAAAGAGTCCTCATTTACCTTTCAGCGAGTGAGGCCTGCACTTCTTTCCAACCTCTCTGGGCTGGTTTATTTTAGGATCATTCCCCATGTGGTTCTAGGAATTGAACCCAAGGCCTTAGGTAGGCATGATAACCACACCTTGCCCTGTGCCTTGTCAAGTTTAAAATTAATTAATTATTATCTGTTGTTTTCTTATTTCAAAATAGAAATGTTGATGGCTGTAATTTGTATTTCTTGATATTTCATTAAAGTTTGTATGATTCTTGGATATTAGGTCTTGTTTTCGGTATGTACTCTGGTGTTCTGACTGTGAGAGGCCACTGACATTTTTCAGTGTAACCAACAGTTTAATCTAGCTTCAGGTGTAAGTGCAGTGTGTTTCCAAGTGATGCCTGGAATACGGGTAAAGAGTAATTGTGAGTCTGGTTTGATGTGGGTAGAACAGCTAAAGCTGTGGTTGGGGTGTGAGGTGAGTGCCTTCAGGTAGTCATCAGATGTCTTCACTTCCATGTGCAGATTAAGTATCTCTTGGGGTTTTGGAATGGTCACATATTTTGCCAGTTGGGCAACCTTTACCAGGATTCACATTGCTATAAAATATGACTGTTCTGAGACAATCTCACTGTATCTCTATGTGGCCTTGAACTTACTATGTAAACCACTCTGGCAAGGTCTCCTTGCTTCTGCCCCCAGGAGTACTGGGATTCAAGGCATGGGCCACTATAGCTGGCTAATAATTTCTGGTAATTTAAAAGTCTGAAATACTAATTACAGAAAGCTACCAGTTAAATAGATTGGCCAGTTAAATTATTTGCTTTGTGTTGTTAATTAAAAATGAAAGGCCAGTGGTACTCCCAAGACAATAAAACAAAAGCTTAAAAATATGCAGATTAGGCCTGGAGAGATAGCTCAGAGGTTAAGAGCACTGACTGCTCTTCCAGAGGTCCTGAGTTCAGTTCCCAGCAACCACATGGTGGCTCACAGCCATCTGTAACGGGATCCAGTCAGGATCCAGTGCCCTCTTCAGGTGTCTGAAAGCACAGCAGTGTACTGTAGACGTTTACTGGTGTGGATGATGCTGAGGATGAGAGGTGGTGGACTGCTCAGCTCAGATGCCACATGTCTACTACCCTGTCTAAACAGGTTCCTGTCAGGGAACATCCCGGAAGGCGAGGGCAGGAAGAGTGTGAGGAAGCACAGGCAGCCAGTGAGCAGGGCTTCAGAATGCTGTATTCTGGGCATGACATGGCCGTTGAATTCTCCTGTCCTGGGACTGCACCAGATTGGTCCTGTAAACAGCCTGTCATAGGTAGAGGTGGGGTTCATGGGGTCCCACTACCTGCTGAACTGTGGCGTCTGAAACACTGTGGGAGAAGTATGGTCATTGTCTTCATTTGTGTGCCCACTGGTGATCCACAAAGCTCCAATATACAGCTTCAAAGGATGGGTCATAGAAGGAAGACTGAATGTGGAAAGGGGGTGTGAAGAAAAAAGAGGCAGATGAGTGAGGAAGTATCAAGGGTGTAAAATTATCAAGGGACAAAAACCTTGAAAATGGTGTCCTTCTCCTCTGTTTTGATGCAGAGTAAAGATGGTAGAACAGTAGAAGAAGAGAGATTATTGCACAGGACACAATAAAGTACTTTTGTGGTGGAGGTAGGCTCACAGGAAACAGTTACCTGGAATTGTGGGAGTGCTGTTTTAGCTTTTTTTTTTGCTTGTTTTGCTTTTCTTCCGGAAAATTGTAAGATGATGGTTTCCAAGAAACCTGGGATTTTTTATTTTTTGATTAGTTAATCTTAGTTCACATGAGAAAAGATTTTAAAAAATTTTAAAATCTTAAAGATATATTTTGAGATGGTATCTTGTTTTCTGTTCATTCTCCTGAGCTGTAGCTGCAGGCATGTGCCCACTGTACCCAAATTTAATTTCTTCCTCTCTCCGTGTCTTGTGTGATGTCAATCTTCTCAATTCATTTGGAAGGTACTTTGTTTTAATGATTGTATGGTAATCTATTGCCTGAATAAATTGCTTGTCTTATCAAATGATACATGTCTTGCTTGTAATGTTACTATTCTAATTATACACTAGTGGAAAAGTTTATATGAGATTAATTCATAGAACTAACTTTATTGGCCAGGATACTATTTTAAGTTCTTAAGATTTTAAGTAAGTATTATCAAACACAGTTACAGTTGTCGTTTGTTCTTTTGGTTTTGTGAGGAAGTCTCAGGTAGTCCAGGTTGGCAGAGTTGTTGTTCCTCTACCTCCGTTCTCTTGCATGTTGGAGTTACGTATGTGACCCTTTTTTAACTCTTCTTGCTATTTTTCAGAAGTAGATGGACTTATAGAAATACATAAGTTGGAGTTTGTCTATCTGTCAACATTCTTTAATGTTTCCCTAAGGGGATGCCATTCAAGTTGTAGATTGTCTCTCTTTTGGTACACTTGATTTCTCTGAAATTTTATTTGGTTTGTTCTTGTTCGGAGGTTGGTTGGAGTTTTTGAGACAGGGATTCTCTATGTGGTCCTTAAAGACCTCTAGATCAGCCTGGCCTAGAACTTGGAGATCTGCCTTAATTTTTCCACAGTGCTGGAATGAAGGCTGTCTGCACTGGGCCTAGTTTGGCTGGAGCTTGTATTCTTCCTGCTTTCACTTTCCAAGTCTGCAATTGCAGCTATAGTGAGTACAAGACAGACTAGTTGACATGAAGAAGAGCAAGGTCTTGGTACCAAATAGATTCTCGCCTAAAGGCCAAGAGTAAGAGGGGTAGCTTTAAGAGGTCTTCAGGACTTAAGGTTTGTTTATTCGTTTTTCTACTTGATTACCTTTTAAAAAGTGAATTGTTTGTTTGTTTGTTTGTGACAAACTAAAAATAAAAACTACTATGTAGTTCTAGCTGACCCAGAACTCAGATAGCCTGTAACCCACAGAGATCTGCCTGCCTCTGCCCCTGCCCCTGCCCCTGCTGGGATTAAAGGTGTGCGTCAGTAACTGCTGGGTGAAAAGGTAAATCTTTGTCAGCAGTTTTGCTTATTGCTCAGAGTGCAATTTCGTTAGAACAAAAGGGGAAAGTTAAAGCTTGTCTTCACTCTGCCGCTTGCTCAGTATCTTGATATCTGTTAGGTGCCAGGCAATTTTGTGTGAGTTTTCCTGAATTTTCAGAATAACTCTATGAAGAAATTATTTTTTCGTTTTGCAGCTTAGATTATACATAATTTACCTACTGTCAGTTTATACCTTCGTATTATGGAAAGATCCACAGCCACCAGGTTTTCTGAAATGGATGGTGCACAACACAGTCAGAAGGAGATGCTTAGTTAGAATGTGCCACCAGTGTGGACTCTTGTAACATTTCATAATGTCTACTTGAAGTAGGGGTCTGTCTGTCTTAGAGATTTATTACAGTGAAGAGACCAAGACCGAGGCAGCTCTTAGGAAGGAAAACATTGAATTTGGGCTGGGTCATGGTTGCAAAGGTATCGTCAATTAGCCCTGGCGGTGGGTGTGCTGGCAGGTGGTTCTAGAGAAGAGCTGAGAGCTCTGCATCTTGATCTGCAGGCAGCAAGGAGACTGTTTCACATTTAGGATCTCAATGTCCTCATAGTGACTCACTTCCTCTAACAAGGCCATACCTCCTAATAGTGCCACTTCCTATGGCCAAGCATTCACACACATAAGCACAGGGCCTGAGAAAGCACGTGGACAGACTGGATTAGTCTACCTCAGTGAGGCTCACAACTGCTTGTTTATCCTGCTGTAGTCCTTGGTGGCTGGGTTCCTATTTACAGTGGAAAGCCAGTCTTAGTTTCTTTCTTCTCCTTTTTATGAGCCAGGGTTTTTCTGTGTAGCCCTGGCTGTCCTGGAACTCGCTCTGTAGACCAGGTTAGCCTACAACCAGAGATCTTCCTTTCTCTTCTGTTGGGATCAAAGACATGTGCTGCCACTACCACCACCACCACCACCACCTGTCTTATTCTTAGCTTTTTGGTGAATCTTGATTACGAGCCATATAATATAGATCATAAGCTCATTGTTCAATGGTAGTGCTTCTGGGGGCATGTTGGTGTCTATTTACCTGTAGGTGATTTTCATGAAATTTTGTTAATTTTAATTAGTGGAAGTATCAGGTTTTTTTTTTTTTTTTTTTTTTTTTTTTTTTTTGGTTCTTTTTTTCGGAGCTGGGGACCGAACCCAGCGCCTTGCGCTTCCTAGGTAAGCGCTCTACCACTGAGCTAAATCCCCAGCCCCATGAAGTATCAGGTATTATATATAGAAAAGCAAGTTGTAGGCTTTTTGTACAGATGTTTGGTAAAATTTTTAAATTTGGAGGAAACATTGGGCAACGAGATGAGAAAGATCTGATGAGTGTGGGGTGATGGTGACTGATGTGTGTTGTGCACACACCTCACACAGTACAGTGCGCTACAAATGTGTGTTGTCTTTCTAGGTATTTTAATTACGACCATAGCCTCCAAGGGAGAACTGCAGAATTGGCCTGACCTCTTACCAAAACTCTGTAGCCTGCTGGATTCTGAAGACTACAACACCTGTGAGGTA
Source organism: Rattus norvegicus (assembly GCF_021556685.1). Taxonomy (NCBI): domain Eukaryota; kingdom Metazoa; phylum Chordata; class Mammalia; order Rodentia; family Muridae; genus Rattus; species Rattus norvegicus. The sequence continues at coordinate 31,960,517 of NC_141535.1, read as the reverse complement.
CGGCTATCTGTCTGTCTTTGCGTAGCACTGGTTAACCTCTGATGAGATGCTCCTGCAACGGACAGCTTCAGAGCTCAGAGCCTACAGCTGCCTGTGTACTTGATAGTTGTTAACCTTTATGCCTTCTGGGAATAAGGAGATACTTTGTCTTTCTAAAGTTACTCTTAAGTGTTACATGCATGTGATTGACAGCTGTTTAATACTGCATTTAATCAATTTTTAATTGTATGTGTGGAAATGTATATGTGTGTACCATATGTGTGCTCTCAAGGTCAGAAAGTCATCAGATTTCCCTACAACTGGAGTTAGTGATGGTTTTGAATTACTATGTGAGTGCTGGGAACCAGATTTGTGTTCTCTGCAAGAGCACTGTTAACCTGACTAGCAAGCTCTCGCCAGCCCTCGCTGATGCTTTCACATACTTACAGAAACAAACTGAAATCTACCAAAGCACCAAACCATAAATCGTTGTATTTTTTTTCTCTAAATTAATGACATGCAAGAAAAGGCTCAAACATTTCTAATCATAAAGTAATAGTGATTCTGATCTTGATTTCATGGTTTAGTTTCTTGGTATTTATTTATTTGGTGTGTGGGTTGCCTTTTTCTTGCCACTAGGAAATTATATAAATATATTATGTATGCTTGAGGAAGTGAAGAAGTCGTTTGGATTTGGGTTGTTTAGATCAAAGTCTCGTGGTGACCTTGAACTCTTCTGACTTGCCTAACCTACTTTCCAAATCCTCAGGATTGAACTGCAAACGTGACCCACCACGCCCATTTAGAGTTCCTTTCTTGAAATTGATAAGCACTAATGTGTTTGATTTACTAGCACACAGAATGAACCAACCTACCTTCCCTCCTTCCTTCCTTCCTCCCCTCCCTCCTTCCTTCCTTCCTTCCAAGACAGAATCTCACAATCTAGCACTGGGCAGCCTAGAATGTCTCCTAGAGATCCAACTAGCTTTCTTCTGAGTGGTAGAGTGAACGTCATCCTGGGGCAGAAACAGTTAGATGCTTTGGCGCTAAAGCAACACACCTTGGAGGTATAAAAAACAAGATCGTATGGATGATTTTATGACCACCCTGGAGCAGCAGTCTGGGGAGAAGAGAGATTTTGTCAAAGCAGTCTTTTAAATCACTCGTTAAAAAACTTAATTCTTGGGCTGGAGAGATGGCTCAGTGGTAGGGATCACTGGCTGCTCTTCAGAGAACCTGGGTTCAATTCCTAGCACCCACATGGCAGCTCACCACCATCTGTAACTCCTGTTCCATGGATGAATGCAGGCAAAACACCAATGTACATTAAGTAAGTCATTTTTAAAAACAAAACAAAATGTAATTCTCAGATATATGCTGCAGTCTAGGAAATACAGTGGCACAGCTTAAACAGCACTTTGATATATGGTAAATATAAAAGATGAGATATAACCAAGCAGTTTCTGGGAACAGAAGTATAAACTATACTAATGGCTAAAGATGAAGGATTTCTAGATGTTGGTTCAGAATAATTTCTAAATGTTATCAGTGGAAATTTGGTCAGGTTTTTTGTTTGCTTGGTTGGTTGGTTGGGTTTGGTTTGTATTTTTGCTTTTGTCCTTGTCTTTTTAAAAATGTATTCTTCTGCCAGACAGTGGTGGGTGGCACAAGTCTTTAATCCCAGTGTGGAGGCAGAGGCAGGTGGCTCTCTGTGTTTAAGGCCAGTGTTGTCTACAGAGTGAGTTTTAGACCAGCCAGGGGTACAAAAAGAACCCTGTCTTGCAAAACAAAAAAAAATAAAACCAATATATTCTTCTATTATTATTTTGGTGGCTGGTTGGTTGAAATTGTTATTCCCACAATAGGAAACGAGTGAACATTTGACTTCAGTCATTGCCTTTCAGAAATATAACTTGTGTGCAAAAATCTTAATATTTGAATATATCTATTTTTTAAATTTATTTTATGTATGTGAGTACACTGTTGGTGTCTTCAAACACACCAGAAGAGGACATCATCGGATCCCATTACAGATGGCTGTGAGCCACCATGTGGTTGCTGGGAATTGAACTCAGGACCTCTGGAAGAGCAGCCAGGGCTCTTAACCATCAAGCCATCATCTCTCCAATCCCCAATATATCTGTTTTAAGCTAAAACCTATGTTAGGTTAGCATGGTAAATCTAAGACTGACTTTATAGTTTTGATAAAATTTTAGGTTTAAATTTCAAAGTTAACTTTTGAGGCATTGTAAATTCTAAAAAGAATTCTAAAATAATCACCTTAAAAGACTGCTTTTTGTTAGCACTGTTATACACTAACTGCTACAGTTGAATACCAAGTTGTCACTGATGGGAGCAGAAAGAGTAAAGCACTAGACCTGCTTAGAATGTCATGCTAGGCACATGAACTCTGGGCTACCCTCTTGTGAGGAAAACAGTGGTCAAGTTGAATCTTCTGTTAGTAGTTTCGTTGTCAGTTTCCAATATATGCCTCATGTGATTGTTTTAAAGTATTAATAAGTTATGTATTTCAAATAAATGTGTTAGAGTGGTAAATACATTCCTATGAAAAGATGGCTTTACATCCATTTTAGCATTTAATAAGAAAATTTAAATATGGACTTAAAATTGATGAGCATCTCAGTGGAATTACATGAGATTAGATATTTATAACTAACCAAAATATTTTCCACTTTTAACTTACTTAATGCTAGAAATTAAATGTATCATTAGGATAATATTTTACTACTCTGAATTGTTTTTAAGTTCTATAAATTATATGTGGACAGAGAACATAAGTGTACCTAAATTAGCATTTCACACATCTTGGGTTTTTGCTTTGTGTAGCTTTGTTCCAATTCTTTCACATGGGATCTTGTCGTGTTGTCTCAAACTAGTTCGTGATGTGCATGTCTCGCCTCCCAAGAGCTGGGATTACAGATACCGTGCTGTGCCCCCGACTATTAGTAACTGATTCCAGTGAAGTCTGACGTTACAAACTTGTCTTGCAGGGGGCATTCGGTGCCCTTCAGAAGATATGTGAGGACTCCGCGGAGATTTTAGACAGCGATGTCTTGGATCGCCCTCTCAACATCATGATCCCCAAGTTCTTACAGTTTTTCAAGCACAGTAGTCCCAAAATAAGGTGCGTATATAGTGGTATTGGTCAGCTATTTTGTCTAAGACCAAGATTAGTTTGGGAAAATTGTTTTAAATTATCTGCCTTGTCACATCCAAATACCTTCATGTATAACTGAATGACTAAGCCTTCCAGTGCAACTTTGACATGCCCATTGAGGGGAGCAAGAGTAGCTAATAATGTTCTGTGAGCTTTTAAACAACATGTCCTCTTTACTGCTGTCTTGGTCAGGGTTCCTATTCCTGCACAAGCATTGTGACCAAGAAGCAAGTTGGGGAGGAAAGGGTTTATTCAGCTTACACTTCCACTTTGCTGTTCACTCCAAAGGAAGTCAGGACTGGAAATCCAGCAGGAGCTGATGCAGAGGCAGGCCATGGAGGGATGCTACTTACTGGCTTGCTTCCCCTGGCTTGCTCAGCTTGCTTTCTTATAGAACCCAGGACCACCAGCCCAGGGTCGGCACCACTTACAATGTGCTGGGTCGTTCCCCCTTGATCACTAATTGAGAAAATGTCTTACAGCTGAGTCTCATGGAGGCATTTCCACAGCTAAGGCTCCTTTTCTGTGATAACTCCAGCTTGTGTCAAGTTAACACACAAAACCAGCCAATGTGCCTGCCTACCCCTATTTTGTCTGAATTGTAATGAAGACATGTTTTCATTGAGTTGTGGCTATTGTTACTTTGAAGGTGTTGCATCTAATTACAGAGAGGAGGGCTCATTTAAACACATAGGCACCAAAACCTTTTAATACTCTGAAATGACATAGTCTGATGTGACAGTTCCTCAAGCTTAGTCTAGACTAGTGTCTTGTCTTCACCTGAGCAGTTGCAGATCTTAAAGGGATGGTGGAGAATCTGCCGGGGAATGGTGAAGATGCTGTATTTGAAGATAAGGGAGCCTTGGTTAAACCTATGCAGTCACTTTCCCTAGAAACTGCAATTGCAGTGTGTTAGTACAAGTGTGCAACTCTGATGTCTCCTGTAGCCTTCTGAGCTGTTGAACTTGTTGCCTTTTGTTTTGGTGTGTGGCTGAGTTTCCTAACTTGTTAAGGAAGGTGTTGCCGTTTCTGCTAATTATCAGTTCCTTTGATATCTTTTTTTTTTTTTTTTTGTCACTGTTTCCTGTGTTTCCATAGAATAAACAGATGTACTGGCATATGACTAAGGATCATTGGCTAAACTAATCAGTCAGTCAGGATAAATGAACTTCAGTGCAGACTACAGCTAATACTTGGGGTTCAGTATTCTATCTCACAGACTTGTTTCAACTGTGATCAGAGAGCTAACCTGAATTTATTTCTTGGTTAAATTCCCCGTCTATGTTATTGTCCTGCAGCTGTTTCCCTCTTTGACACTGTCCTTCCCTTTCCCTGGTCCTCTTTGAACTTCGATGTGTTTCCTGTGTATATTTAAATTTACACCTGCTTATGAACCTAGTGCGATGTGAACTTAGTCTCTGGGTAAGGCAGATTTCACATCTCCAGCTCTGTCCGTGTCTGCACATGTTATGATTTTTATTCACAGCTCTGTGAATAAAAGTCCATTTTGCAATAGGTGGGTCAGTGAGCATGGACATGCAGTGTCTCTAGGTTTAGGGTATTTGTGTGTGTGTACCAGGCGTGGTACAGCTAGATCATATGGTAGTTGTGTTTTTTAGTTTTTTGAGGAAACTGTATTGATGGTTGCTGTTCCCATCATCAGCTAAAGTAGTTCCTGTTCTCAGTGTCCTTGCCGGCACACATTGTAAGTCATTTGTTAAGTGGTAGCCATTCCAGTAGGGGGAAGACCATATCTCATGTAGTTTTAATTGACATTTCACTAATGCTAAAGGTGTGCAACACTTTCTAATATTTATTGATCATTTCATGTATTTCTTTGAGAGCTGTCTCTTCAGTTATTATCCCATTTAGTGATGTGATTTTTTTAAATGTTTTTGAGTTCTTCATATTCTGCATATTAATCTGTGTGTAGTTGTCAAATGTTTTCTATTTTCTATGCTGTTTTCCTCTAGCAGTTTCAGTTTTCAGGTCTTGCATTAAGGGCTTTGATTTATTTTTGAATTGATTTTTCTGCAAATTTGTAAAGTATGGGTCTAGTTGTTCGTTCTAGTTGTGCAGATGCCCAGTTTCCCCAGGGACCTTGGAGAAGAGACTCCTTTCCAGTGTCTGCGACCTTTGTCAAGGATTGGTAGCTGTGGACAAGCGCATTTCCTTCTGGACTGTGTTGTATGTCATGGGTGTTTTGTGTATGTGGTGCAGTTCCTAGAGCTGTGACTCTAATTCGAGACAGGTGCCATGCTGCCTTTAGCACTGCTCTGTGCTTAGGGTCCTAGGCCTGTCGATTGTCTTTGTAACTCTGAATGAGTGAACTAACTGCCAGTTAGTGCCTTCCCTTAGAACTTTCCCTGCTACCTCATTTTGACCACCATGTGCTCTGTAACAAGTTCTTGGTGTTAATTTGGGCATTATGAGTGATTTTTTTTCTTTGGATATCTGTTTGAACATAGTGCCTCCTTGACTTTGGTTTTTGTTTGTTTGTTTGTATTTTATTTTGTGGGTTAGAGAGATGATGGCTCAATGCTTAAGAGCACTAAGGACCTGAGTTCAGTTCACAACATCCACACAGCAGCTCACATCTGTCTGAACTCCAGTTTCAAGAGATCAGATATACACACTGCCACTGCCACCGCCACAGCACATGAAATTAAAAATTGAAAGAAGATAAACATTTTATGTGTCTGGGTGTTTTGTGTGCATGTATGTCTATGCCATATTCATGCGATGCCCATGGAGGCCAGAAGCTAGGTTTGGCTGTCTGGAACTATAGTTACAGACTGTTGTTAACTGCCATGCAGGTGCTGAGAAGAGCCTAGATCCTCTGGAAGAGCAGCCAGTGCTTTTAACTACTGAAACATCTGTAGCCTCTCCCTGATACCTTATTTTACATCTCTGATAATCTCTTCTGTCTTGTTGATTCTGTTGATGATATGTTCTATTTCCCTTTTTTTAATTTAGTTTATGTGAATTTTTCATCTCTGATACCTCTTCTACCCCACCTCTCAATATCAACTTATTTAACTGTATTTCTCTCATTTTGCTTTTTTGGCTATGTGGCTGAGGTTTTCAACCATTTTGCTAACTTTCTTCTCTGTGCTTCTGGCTTTCGTCTAGATGGTGCCTTGATTTCTTTCTTAATCCATCTGCTTGTTTATATCCTGCTTGAAAACATTGATTCTTTTTGCTGTTCAACCTTGAGTCGTAAGTGAAGTTAAGATCTTGAAAGGAGCCTTGTGGCCTTGGCCTTTCACACTTCTGTGCTTCTGTGTTGCAGTCTATACAGCTCTGGGCTTCCTCTTCCTCTTTTATGTAGGGATCTTACTTAGTACTTTATTTATCTACTTTAGTGGGCTCAGTTAATTCCCAATTTGACTTTGTGAAGAGAAAATAGAGTTATAGCAGCAGCAGCTACAGCAACGGTGCACAACAGGCACACGGTCAGAATCTCTGGGCAGTCATCCTACTGAGCAGCCGAAGATCAGAAGATTAGTGTAGTCAGTGTATTGTGAGACTGAAGATGTAGAGTGAATGTGGACACGGTAATCAGGTCAGATGAAAGGAGGAGGCAGGAGCTCAGGGAAGATGAGGTTAGGTAGATAGAAAGGGAAAAGAAGGGGTTGGGGATTTAGCTCAGTGGTAGAGTGCTTGCCTAGCAAGCACAAGGCCCTGGGTTCGATCCTCAGCTCCGGGAAAAAAAAAAAAAAGAAAGGGAAAAGAAGATTGTGGAGATTCTGAGAGGGAAGAGAGAACAGGCAGTTAAATAAAAAGAATTCTCCAATAATGAGAAAATATGTGAAAACAGTAAGATACAAGTAAGTAGGGGGAATAAAGCTAACATAACAAAGGCTTTTCAAATATAGAAACTGGGTGTGGCAGCACTGCCTTTAATTCCAGCATTCAAAGAGGCAGAGGCAGGCAGGTGGATCTCAGGGTTGGAGGCCAGGTAGTTGGTCTACATAGTGAGTTCCAAGACAGCAAATAAAAATCACAGAGAGAGATGTTAGAGAGATGGCCCTATTTCAGAGGGCCTGAGTTAAGTTCCCAGGACCCATACTAAGGCTCACAACCACCTTTTAAGATGTGATTACTTGAGTGGGTGGTGGTGGCTCACTTGTTTAATTCTAGCACTTAGGAGGCAGAGGCAGGTGGATCTCCCAAGTTTGAGGACAGCCAGGGATACACAGAGAAACCCTGTCTCAAACAAACACTCCACGACTCCACGGACCGTTGCAGTCACCTGCACAAATACATATATACAAACACACATACATGTGATTTAAAAACCTGGGCTGGAGAGAGGGCTCAGTGGCTTAAGAGTGCATGTTGCTCTTGGAGTGGACCCAGGTTTGATTTCCAGCACCTACATAGCAGCTCACAGCTGCTTTTCTGGTTTCTGCAGAACTGCATACATGTGGTATACAGATAGATACCACATGCGTACATACACATGGTGCAGATAGATACACATGCAGGCAAAGCACTTGGAGACAGAATACAAAAAAAAATTTGTTTCTTTTTTTTTTTTTTAATTAGAAGCTTTACTAGAAGTTTTTATACTAGAAAAGAATCATCGGACATTAAACTTGCCCGATGATGGGAATGCACACACAAATACATGAAAGGTAGTAAACTATGAAAAAGTAAAAATGCTAACTCCAAAAGGAAAGGGACAGCCAGTAGTAGCACACTGGTGTAGAGTCTTACTGGGCCTTTGAGTTGGAGCATGCTGGGGATGTGCACACTGTTGGAAGGACAGTTGTGCCTGGGGGCTCTTGGCTTTCTTCAGTCCTCTCTGGTTGTAAGCTTTGGTGGTCTCCACTTAGGCTTCGTTGCGCTCTGGGGCTCTCTGCCCACCAAGGTTCACCCTGTGTACTGTGCCCTGGGGAGTTCTCTCCTCAGCTTCCTGAGAGTGAGAGTGGACAGCAACCCAGGCACTGAGGGCTGCACAGGCGAAACTCCTTTGCTACTCTTAAATCCCTGGTGGTGGGATGGGCCCGGGATGTCACCTGCTCCTCTGGAGCTTCAGAGTTGAGTCTGTAATGGTAGCTGCTCCAAAGGTGACTCCACCTGCGGCCATCAGGAGGCGTGACCTTAATACTCTAGACTTCCTCTCAGCGGCTGAGTTTGCATGGGCATCAGAGGCTACGGTGCCTTTCTCCTTTCCCTAAATACTCCTCTGCCTGCACGGAGGACCTGCTACCTTTGGTTGAAATTGACTTCCAGAATTATCCCTCATTCTGGGACAATGGCACATTGCACTTAGGTCCTATTACTTCGATTCTTTTCTGTTCTCAGATGCCCAGGTTAGCTCAGTTTTAAACATTAGCATCTCTCTTAGGATCCCACTGGGCTGCAGCCCTATTGGAAACTCTTTCCTACTGCTGATCTGTCCTGGCACAGAGGGCATGGTCTCAGCAGGGACCATGACTAGATTTGAGGTTTCAGAGAGGCTTGTCCTGTGTGGGCCTTGCCTTCAGGTGAGGCTTCTGCTTTTCTTCTGCCTGCCACAGACATCATGTGACTGGAGCTATGTTTAGCTTTATCACACTTCTACTACGTTTATTTTTTGAGAGTAATCACATCATTTCCACCCTTCCTTTTTCTTCTTCCACCCTTCCTTCCTGTCTTTCAGGTTGCATGGCCTTCATTGTTAAACAAGTCATCTTGGTGAGACAGGTGTCGAGTCTGATAGTCCCAGGACACAGTGTCACAGCAAACTCTCCAGGCCTCTGGCTTTTACAGCCTTTCCTCCCCAGCCCCTTCCAAAATATTCGTGGGCCTTAGGTATTTCATTTTGGCTCCTTTGGTACTGGACTCTGCAGCCCTGCATCTGTGGTTTTCTGAGTGGTCTGTGTCTGTTGCAAAGAGAGTCCTGGACCAGAGTGAGGACTGACTACTTATCTATGGGTATAAGGACAAATAATTTAGAATATACTTAGGTGCTTCTTCGAGACCCGTTTGTGTCCTTGGCTGGGTTTTTAGTACCAGGCCTGACTTCCCTCTTGCTGAACAGAGCTAAGTCCAGTTGAAGAGCTGTTGGTTACTGCCAAAGCATGTGTGCCATGCTGCACCCGTAGGTAAGCATGCCCGTTGTTGATAGTGTTGGATCACCGTTGATAGAACTTTGATCAGAAGCTTTGAGCTTCTGAGTCGAGAGAACACACATCGTGTCTGTCTTTCCTGGGCCTGGGTCACCTCACTCAGTGTGATCTTTCCTAATTTTATTTATCTGCACAGGTGATGACTCCATTTTTCTTTATAGCCGAGCAGTACCATGCACTGTAAGCATACCTACTAGGCTTCCATTGTCATTCATGTAGGTTGCTGGCACTCCCTAGCTATTATGAAGAGGGAGGGCTGCGGCGAGCATGCCCTAGCAGCATCTGTGGAGCAGGAGCTCCACCCTCTGGGTGTGTGTCAAAGAGTGCTTGAGCTGGGCAGTCGCCAAACTCACTGTCAGCCTCATGATCACTCCCCAGCCTTTCTGTAGGGACTGCACCAGCCCGCCATCCCATCAGCAGTGGGTAATGGCTCCCTTTCCAAACTCCACATCCCCCCCTAGCATTTGTAGTAGAGTTTTCTCTTGATCTTTGCCATTCTGACTGGGTAAGATGAAATCTCAGAGTTATTTTGATTTACTTTTTCTAATTACTAGAGGCAGTGGACATTTTTTAGATATTTCTTTGCCATTTATTTTTAAATTCACTTAAGAACTGTACGTCCTAGACCCATTTGGTGATGGGTTTATTTCTTCATTTGTTTATACATATATTTTGGATATTAGTCCTTTGTCTGGTGTGTAGCTGGTAGACAGTTCCCTCTGTTCTGTGGGCTTCCTCTTACCTACTTGATGACTGTTTCTTCAGCTATGCAGAAACCTTTCATTTATTTATTTACTTATTTATTTATTTATTTTTGAGTACCACATGTCAGTAATTGTTGATTTTTATTTTGGGGCAAGTCAAATCCTATTTGGGAAGTCTTTTCCTCCACCTAAATCATTTACAGGGACTACCTGTGTTCTCTTGGAGCAGTTCCAGTGTTTCAGGTTTTGCATTTAGGTGTTTGATCCATTTGGAGATTTTATGCGGGTCATAAGATAGACAGGAGTCTTAATTTCATTCTTAGACATATGGATGTCCAGTTTTCCCATCACCATTTGTTAAAGTTGTTTTCTTTTCTCTAGCCTATGCTTTTGGCATTATTTGTCACAGAAATAGCTGGAGTCACACGTGCTCATATTTGGGCCTTTGATTATTGTTCCAGTGGCCTGCATGTCTGTTCTTGTGCCAGAGGCATATGGGGGTTTTTTGTTTGTTTGGTTGGTTTGGTTTTTGGTGTGTGAGTGTATTGTTGGTGTTGTTGTTTTTGGCTTTTGTATAGGGTCTATTTATGTAGCCCTGGCTGTCTTGGATCTCTTTGTACGCCATGCTGACCTCGAATTCAGAAATCTGCCTAGCTCGGCTTCCCAAGTACTGGGATTTAATATGTGCATCACTACGTAGCGCTCACGTTAGTTTTTGTTACTATGGCTCTGTAACATCCTAAGGTCTGGAATGGTGATTCTTGTAGCATTTCTCTTTTCAATAAGAATTGGTTTTGCCTACCTGGGATCTTTGGTATGAATTTTGATATAGTTTTATTCTTTATTTTATTTCTGTTCATCACATTTAAAATGTTGCTAATCAGGAAGGTATAGAATGTTTTGCATTGATTGTGTACTTTTTATCATTAAGGCTGTTACCTCTTCATATTAATTATAAGCATTACTTTTTGCTTTTTTCATTTTATCTTTGGGTGTCTACAGATCTATCTCCTTCTGTTTAAGATAGTCTATGATGTTGTTCAGAATGGTCTCACATTGCATATATATCTCGACCTTCACGTGATTTCTGGATACAGACCACCACATGACTCTAGCATAGTGGTTTTCAACTTCCCTGATGCTGCAAACCTTTAATACAGTTCCTCACATTGTGGTGACCCCCAACCATGAAATTATTTTTTTACTAATTTGCAACTGTAGTTTACTACTGATGGGAATCATAATGTCTGATAGGATATCTGATATTCGACCCCTATGAAAGGGTTATCTGACCTCCAAAGGGGTCAGAACCCAGACTGCTGCTCTGGAGGTCAGGATTCCATTTGAATAGTGTATTTCCCCCTAGCTGTCTTGGTTGTATTGCTGTGAAGAGAAACCACCATCAAGGCAACTCCTAAAAGGAAGCATTTAATTTGGTCCTTGTCATCCTGGAAGACGCGTGCAGGCAGATGCAGAAGAGCAGTGACTACGCAGTGTGTCCTGATGCACAGCAGGGGCGGGGGAGACAGAGACAGAGACAGAGACAGAGACTGGGCCTGGCATGGACTTTGGAACCTCAGAGTTCACCCCTAGTGATACTTTCTCCAACAAGACCACTCCCACTCAAACAAGGCTACAGTCCTAATATTTGTTTCCGACAGTTCCACTCCCTGGTGACTAAGCGTCTTAGGCCTATGGAGGCCATTCTTATTCCAACTACCACACTAACACATTCATTAAAGTAATGTGTTCTTTTGCCAGGCATGATCACATATACCTTTGATCCCAGATCTTGGGAGTCAGAGGCAAGTAGATCTTTGAGCTTGAGACCAACTGGGGCTATGTGGTGAAAACTTTGTCTCAAAAAAAGAAAAAAAAAAAATTCCCACATTAGTTTTAAAAAAAAAAAAAAGTCTCACTTGTCAATGTAAATTCCATGTATACGTAGCTTCTTCTGTGTTTTTGTTTCATGACCACAATATCATACTGGGCTGTAGTTTGCTCTTTGAACAAGAACTTTTGAGGTTTTAGCAAATTACATTCATTTAAAATATAGCTCATAAAAGAGAATTGGGAGTGAGGCAAGAAAAGAGGTAAGACGGCGGATGCTTGCAGGAATACTGACTCCACTTACAAGTTCTTCTCTGGTACAGAAGAAAGTTGTGATGGTGTCAAGCTACTGACAAGAACAGATGAAAACTTACTTCAAAAGTTCTGTCTACTGAAAGTGTGGATTGAAGAAAGACTTATCTCGCCTAAACCTTACAAGCATTCCGAAATGGGAATTGGAGTGGAAATGTGTTTGGCTTTATTTAAGTTTGCTCTGCATTTACTAAATATTCAGATGCTTCTAAAGAAAGCACTTTTAGTCTTTCTTCAATTTGCAAGTATTTTGTTCTACAGGGAAGAAATGGCACTGTAAAAACATGTTATTTGAGTAAGTGCCATTTGTAGGATATCAAGGAGGTCTTCCTCAGAAATCAGTTAAATCAAAGTGAATGGCTCCATGGCAGGACTATCTGCTGTGCCATGGATGTACAGATTCCGGCTTAGACTTTGATGGATACACACATCACAGTATCACCAGAGATGCATATTGAGTTTGTAACCACAGTAAGTGCATGTTGATTAATGTGTGGCTTGGTTTCTAGGTCTCACGCTGTTGCATGTGTCAATCAGTTCATCATCAGTCGGACCCAAGCGCTCATGTTGCACATCGACTCCTTCATTGAGGTAAGACTCATCACTGCCCGCAGAGGGCTGCCCTGTGCTGCTCCTTCAGTATACAGCTAAGAATTTGCAATATAGACATACTTATTATTGCTGGTGGTATTAAAATTGGATACAATATTACTAGTTCTTCCTAGCTGAGAATAAAAGCATTCTTTCTGTGATGGAACGTTGGGTTATGTGCTGAGTATATGGAGTCCAGCCTCCTAGCTTGACTACTTAGACGTCCTCCTCAGCACACATTCAGTTTGTACATGTAGACTGATTTTCCTAGACCATGAGTAACATTTGAAACAAGCAAACACAAGGTATCTAGTGAGATTGGATGAAGGTGGCCTGTAACAGTCCAAAGGTGCGCACTGAAAGAACAGCTGCATAATGCTTGACCTGGCTGTTGGCTGGGCATTGCATGGTGGTCTTAAATCACCTCAGTATGTAGTCCAGACCATTTAGGAATGGTTTTTATTCTTCCATTGATTTACATTATGAATACAGAGGAGTCAAACTATTCACTCTTAAATACTAAATGCCATCTTACTGGCATAAATGCAGAAAGAATAAATGACGTCATGGGGTCTCACAGAGACTGAGCCACCAACCAAAGCATTTGGGGGCTGGACCGAGGCCCCCTACATATTTGTAACAAAAGTACAGCTTGGTCTCATGTGGGTCCTAAACTACTGGATCAGGGCTGTCTGTGACCCTGCTGCCTGCCATTGGGTCCCTTCCCCTAGCTGGACTGACTGGTGTAGCCTCAGTGGGAGAAGATGTGCTTAATCCTGCTGCTACCTGATGTCCCGGGCAGGCGGGTGCCCAACGGGAGGAGGGATTCGTGAGGGTAGACCTGGGAGGGGTGTGGGCTGCTACTGGATGTAAAGTGAATAGATGGATGAGTGAAGAAGACTAAGATCCTAACACCTGGCCGTGATCCATCAGCAATGCAATTCCTTTCAGAACCTCTGCTTGATTACAGCGCGCATCCAAGCTGAAATTCTACAAGGGGATGGAATAATTTCAATTTTCTTTTTTTTTTTTTTTTTTTTTAATTAACTTGAGTATTTCTTATATACATTTCGAGTGTTATTCCCTTTCCCGGTTTCCGGGCAAACATCCCCCTCCCCCCTCCCCTTCCTTATGGGTGTTCCCCTCCCCACCCTCCCCCCATTGCCGCCCTCCCCCCATAGACTAGTTCACTGGGGGTTCAGTCTTAGCAGGACCCAGGGCTTCCCCTTCCACTGGTGCTCTTACTAGGATATTCATTGCTACCTATGAGGTCAGAGTCCAGGGTCAGTCCATGTATAGTCTTTAGGTAGTGGCTTAGTCCCTGGAAGCTCTGGTTGCTTGGCATTGTTGTACTTTTGGGGTCTCGAGCCCCTTCAAGCTCTTCCAGTTCTTTCTCTGATTCCTTCAATAGGGGACCTATTCTCAGTTCAGTGGTTTGCTGCTGGCATTCGCCTCTGTATTTGCTGTATTCTGGCTGTGTCTCTCAGGAGAGATCTACATCCGGCTCCTGTCGGTCTGCACTTCTTTGCTTCATCCATCTTGTCTAATTGGATGGCTGTATATGCATGGGCCACATGTGGGGCAGGCTCTGAATGGGTGTTCCTTCAGTCTCTGTTTTAATCTTTGCCTCTCCCTTCCCTGCCAAGGGTATTCTTTTTCCTCATTTAAAGAAGGAGTGAAGCATTCACATTTTGATCATCCATCTTGAGTTTCGTTTGTTCTAGGGATCTAGGGTAATTCAAGCATTTGGGCTAATAGCCACTTATCAATGAGTGCATACCATGTATGTCTTTCTGTGATTGGGTTAGCTCACTCAGGATGATATTTTCCAGTTCCAACCATTTGCCTACGAATTTCATAAACTCGTTGTTTTTGATAGCTGAGTAATATTCCATTGTGTAGATGTACCACATTTTCTGTATCCATTCCTCTGTTGAAGGGCATCTCGGTTCTTTCCATTTTCTGGCTATTATAAATAAGGCTGCGATGAACATAGTGGAGCACGTGTCTCTTTTATATGTTGAGGCATCTTTTGGGTATATGCCCAAGAGAGGTATAGCTGGATCCTCAGGCAGTTCAATGTCCAATTTTCTGAGGAACCTCCAGACTGATTTCCAGAATGGTTTTACCAGTCTGCAATCCCACCAACAATGGAGGAGTGTTCCTCTTTCTCCACATCCTCGCCAGCATCTGCTGTCACCTGAGTTTTTGATCTTAGCCATTCTCACTGGTGTGAGGTGAAATCTCAGGGTTGTTTTGATTTGCATTTCCCTTATGACTAAAGATGTTGAACATTTCTTTAGGTGTTTCTCAGCCATTCGGCATTCCTCAGCTGTGAATTCTTTGTTTAGCTCTGAACCCCATTTTTTAATAGGGTTATTTGTTTCCCTGCGGTCTAACTTCTTGAATTCTTTGTATATTTTGGATATAAGGCCTCTATCTGTTGTAGGATTGGTAAAGATCTTTTCCCAATCTGTTGGTTGCCGTTTTGTCCTAACCACAGTGTCCTTTGCCTTACAGAAGCTTTGCAGTTTTATGAGATCCCATTTGTCGATTTTGATCTTAGAGCATAAGCCATTGGTGTTTTGTTCAGGAAATTTTTTCCAGTGCCCATGTGTTCCAGATGCTTCCCTAGTTTTTCTTCTATTAGTTTGAGTGTGTCTGGTTTGATGTGGAGGTCCTTGATCCACTTGGACTTAAGCTTTGTACAGGGTGATAAGCATGGATCGATCTGCATTCTTCTACATGTTGCCCTCCAGTTGAACCAGCACCATTTGCTGAAAATGCTATCTTTTTTCCATTGGATGGTTTTGGCTCCTTTGTCAAAAATCAAGTGACCATAGGTGTGTGGGTTCATTTCTGGGTCTTCAATTCTATTCCATTGGTCTATCTGTCTGTCTCTGTACCGATACCATGCAGTTTTTATCACTATTGCTCTGTAATACTTCTTGAGTTCAGGGATAGTGATTTCCCGGAAGTCCTTTTATTGTTGAGAATAGTTTTAGCTATCCTGGGTTTTTTGTTATTCCAGATGAATTTGCAAATTGTTCTGTCTAACTCTTTGAAGAATTGGATTGGTATTTTGATGGGGATTGCATTGAATCTGTAGATTGCTTTTGGTAAAATGGCCATTTTTACTATATTAATCCTGCCAATCCATGAGCATGGGAGATCTTTCCATCTTCTGAGGTCTTCTTCAATTTCTTTCCTCAGTGTCTTGAAGTTCTTATTGTACAGATCTTTTACTTGCTTGGTTAAAGTCACACCGAGGTACTTTATATTATTTGGGTCTATTATGAAGGGTGTCGTTTCCCTAATTTCTTTCTCGGCTTGTTTCTCTTTTGTATAGAGGAAGGCAACTGATTTATTTGAGTTAATTTTATACCCAGCCACTTTGCTGAAGTTGTTTATCAGCTTTAGTAGTTCTCTGGTGGAACTTTTGGGATCGCTTAAATATACTATCATGTCATCTGCAAATAGTGATATTTTGACCTCTTCTTTTCCGATCTGTATCCCCTTGATCTCCTTTTGTTGTCTGATTGCTCTGGCTAGAACTTCAAGAACTATATTGAATAAGTAGGGAGAGAGTGGGCAGCCTTGTCTAGTCCCTGATTTTAGTGGGATTGCTTCAAGTTTCTCTCCATTTAGTTTAATGTTAGCAACTGGTTTGCTGTATATGGCTTTTACTATGTTTAGGTATGGGCCTTGAATTCCTATTCTTTCCAGGACTTTTATCATGAAGGGGTGTTGAATTTTGTCAAATGCTTTCTCAGCATCTAATGAAATGATCATGTGGTTCTGTTCTTTCAGTTTGTTTATATAATGGATCACGTTGATGGTTTTCCGTATATTAAACCATCCCTGCATGCCTGGGATGAAGCCTACTTGATCATGGTGGATGATTGTTTTGATGTGCTCTTGAATTCGGTTTGCCAGAATTTTATTGAGTATTTTTGCGTCGATATTCATAAGGGAAATTGGTCTGAAGTTCTCTTTCTTTGTTGTGTCTTTGTGTGGTTTAGGTATAAGAGTAATTGTGGCTTCGTAGAAGGAATTCGGTAGGGCTCCATCTGTTTCAATTTTGTGGAATAGTTTGGATAATATTGGTATGAGGTCTTCTATGAAGGTTTGATAGAATTCTGCACTAAACCCGTCTGGACCTGGGCTCTTTTTGGTTGGGAGACCTTTAATGACTGCTTCTATTTCCTTAGGAGTTATGGGGTTGTTTAACTGGTTTATCTGTTCCTGATTTAACTTCGATACCTGGTATCTGTCTAGGAAATTGTCCATTTCCTGAAGATTTTCAAGTTTTGTTGAATATAGGTTTTTATAGTGAGATCTGATGATTTTTTGAATTTCCTCTGAATCTTTTGTTATGTCTCCCTTTTCATTTCTGATTTTGTTAATTTGGACGCACTCTCTGTGTCCTCTCGTTAGTCTGGCTAAGGGTTTATCTATCTTGTTGATTTTCTCAAAGAACCAACTTTTGGTTCTGTTGATTCTTTCTATGGTCCTTTTTGTTTCTACTTGGTTGATTTCAGCTCTGAGTTTGATTATTTCCTGCCTTCTACTCCTCCTGGGTGTATTTGCTTCTTTTTGTTCTAGATCTTTTAGGTGTGCTGTCAAGCTGCTGACATATGCTCTCTCCTGTTTCTTTCTGCAGGCACTCAGAGCTATGAGTTTTCCTCTTAGCACAGCTTTCATTGTGTCCCATAAGTTTGAGTATGTTGTATCTTCATTTTCATTAAATTCTAAAAAGTTTTTAATTTCTTTCTTTATTTCTTCCTTGACCAGGTTATCATTGAGTAGAGCATTGTTCAATTTCCACGTATATGTGGGCATTCTTCCCTTATAGTTATTGAAGACCAGTTTTAGGCCGTGGTGGTCCGATAGCACGCATGGGATTATTTCTATCTTTCTGTACCTGTTGAGGCCCGTTTTTTCACCAATTATATGGTCAATTTTGGAGAAAGTACCATGAGGAGCTGAGAAGAAGGTATATCCTTTTGCTTTAGGATAGAATGTTCTATAAATATCCGTTAAGTCCATTTGGCTCATGACTTCTCTTAGTCTGTCGACATCACTGTTTAATTTCTGTTTCCCTGATCTGTCCATTGATGAGAGTGGGGTGTTGAAATCTCCCACTATTATTGTGTGAGGTGCAATGTGTGTTTTGAGCTTTAGTAAGGTTTCTTTTACGTATGTAGGTGCCCTTGTATTTGGGGCATAGATATTTAGGATTGAGAGTTCATCTTGGTGGATTTTTCCTTTGATGAATATGAAGTGTCCTTCCTTATCTTTTTTGATGACTTTTAGTTGGAAATTGATTTTATTTGATATTAGAATGGCTACTCCAGCTTGCTTCTTCTGACCATTTGCTTGGAAAGTTGTTTTCCAGCCTTTCACTCTGAGGTAGTGTCTGTCTTTGTCTCTGAGGTGTGTTTCCTGTAGGCAGCAGAATGCAGGGTCCTCGTTGCGTATCCAGTTTGTTAATCTATGTCTTTTTATTGGGGAGTTGAGGCCATTGATATTGAGAGATATTAAGGAATAGTGATTATTGTTTCCCTTTATATTCATATTTGGATGTGAGGTTATGTTTGTGTGCTTTCATTCTCTTTGTTTTGTTGCCAAGACAATTAGTTTCTTGCTTCTTCTAGGGTATAGCTTGCCTCCTTATGTTGGGCTTTACCATTTATTATCCTTTGTAGTGCTGGATTTGTAGAAAGATATTGTGTAAATTTGGTTTTGTCATGGAATATCTTGGTTTCTCCATCAATGTTAATTGAGAGTTTTGCTGGATACAGTAACCTGGGCTGGCATTTGTGTTCTCTTAGGGTCTGTATGACATCAGTCCAGGATCTTCTGGCCTTCATAGTTTCTGGCGAGAAGTCTGGTGTGATTCTGATAGGTCTGCCTTTATATGTTACTTGACCTTTTTCCCTTACTGCTTTTAATATTCTTTCTTTATTTTGTGCGTTTGGTGTTTTGACAATTATGTGACGGGAGGTGTTTCTTTTCTGGTCCAATCTATTTGGAGTTCTGTAGGCTTCTTGTATGCCTATGGGTATCTCTTTTTTTAGGTTAGGGAAGTTTTCTTCTATGATTTTGTTGAAGATATTTACTGGTCCTTTGAGCTGGGAGTCTTCACTCTCTTCTATACCTATTATCCTTAGGTTTGATCTTCTCATTGAGTCCTGGATTTCCTGTATGTTTTGGACCAGTAGCTTTTTCCGCTTTACATTATCTTTGACAGTTGAGTCAATGATTTGTATGGAATCTTCTGCTCCTGAGATTCTCTCTTCCATCTCTTGTATTCTGTTGGTGAAGCTTGTATCTACAGCTCCTTGTCTCTTCTTTTGGTTTTCTATATCCAGGGTTGTTTCCATGTGTTCTTTCTTGATTGCTTCTATTTCCATTTTTAATTCCTTCAACGGTTTGATTGTGTTTTCCTGGAATTCTTTCAGGGATTTTTGTGTCTCCTCTCTATGGGCTTCTACTTGTTTATTTATGTTTTCCTGGAGTTCTTTCAGGGATTTTTGCGATTCTTTCAGGCATTTTTGCGATTCCTCTCTGTAGGCTTCTACTTGTTCTCTAAGGGAGTTCTTCATGTCTTTCTTGAAGTCCTCCAGCATCATGATCAAATATGATTTTGAAACTAGATCTTGCTTTTCTGGTGTGTTTGGATATTCCGTGTTTGCTTTGGTGGGAGAATTGGGCTCCGATGATGCCATGTAGTCTTGGTTTCTGTTGCTTGTGTTCCTGCGCTTGCCTCTCGCCATCAGATTATCTCTAGTGTTACTTTGTTCTGCTATTTCTGACAGTGGCTAGACTGTCTTATAAGCCTGTGTGTCAGGAGTGCTGTAGACCTGTTTTCCTCTCTTTCAGTCAGTTTTGGGGACAGAGTGTTCTGCTTTCGGGCGTGTAGTTTTTCCTCTCTACAGGTCTTCAGCTGTTCCTGTGGGCCTGTGTCTTGAGTTCACCAGGCAGCTTTCTTGCAGCAGAAAATTTGGTCCTACCTGTGGTCCTGAGGCTCAAGTTCGCTCGTGGGGTGCTGCCCAGGGGCTCTCTGCAGCGGCAGCAACCAGGAAGACCTGTGCCGCCCCTTCCGGGAGCTTCAGTGCACCAGGGTTCCAGATGGTCTTTGGCTTTTTCCTCTGGCGTCCGAGATGTGTGTGCAGGGAGCAGTCTCTTCTGGTTTCCCAGGCTTGTCTGCCTCTCTGAAGGTTTAGCTCTCCCTCCCACGGGATTTGGGTGCAGAGAACTGTTTATCCGGTCTGTTTCTTTCAGGTTCCGGCGGTGTCTCAGGCAGGGGTCCCGCCGCTCCTGGGCCCTCCCCCACGGGAGCCCAGAGGCCTTATACAGTTTCCTCTTGGGCCAGGGATGTGGGCAGGGGTGAGCAGTGTTGGTGGTCTCTTCGGCTCTGCAGCCTCAGGAGTGCCCACCTGACCAGGCGGTTGGGTCTCTCTCTCACCGGTCAGTTCAATTTTCTTAACAGCTTCTTTCTGAATTTACTCTGTGGACCAGGCTAGTCTCTTAACTCTCGGATCCGCCTGCCTCTGCCTCCCCAGTGCTGGCAGTAAAGGTGTTCTACACCTCGGCCAGCTGTGTTTAAGAATTTGTGAGAAGCACACACATAAGTCACTTCTCCCCTACCGTTTTCCTGCTGAGCTTCTTGTTTCTGTTCCTGTGTCACAGAACTGGTAGCTCTCAGGCCTTTGGGTTTCCTGGTTATGCCTGACTCTACCACCCAGCTCACTATAGGAGTTGCTGACATTGCAAATGCTATCACTACATCAGGTTCTTCTGTTTTCTCCCTTTAAAAAGGCAAAACAAAACATGGTCCTAAGGATAAATCTCAGGTCTTTAGACTTTGAGACAGCACACGTGTTCAAGTCCCTGAGCCAACTCTTAGCAACTTTTGAGGTTTTCTTGTATGTATCCTAGAGTGACCTTGAACTCTTAGTCATCCTACCTCCCATCTCTCAAGTGATGGGGTGACAGGACAACTAGAGAGCACAAGCTTCTGTGCCCATCCTGAAGTTGGCTTAGTCATCTGTGAAATGAGTAGTAGTGTCTCAGGCTGTGGTGAGTGGATATGTTGCTCTGTTGTCTATTTTTGCTCCCACCCCTTAACCTTCTAGGAGTTTGTAAGAAACCGCACAGGAGTCATTGCCTTGGTCACTGTTCCCTTTTCTCCTACTAGTGGTAGTTGACTGGGTGAACAGCAGGATTTAGGGTTAGGTTGGTGGTTATCCTGCCCCCTCTGCTGCTCCAGTATGGGAGTGAACACTTAGACCTGGGTGATACAGTTCCATTTGTTTGATTAGTTGGTTGGTTAGTTCTTTGGAACAGGGTCAGCTCTGTAGGTTGGCCTATAACTTCTGCCTCACTTTCAGATGACTAGCACAGCACATTCAGCAATCTAAAATAACTCAACCAAAAAAACTTAAAAATTACTTTAAACTACAGCTGAACAGCTGAGAAGATGGCTCGGTCTATAAAGTGATTTGAGCTCAGATTTTCCCGAACTCAACATTAAAAGCATGGCATTGTGTCCCTGGAACCCTAACACTGGGTTGGGTTCAAGGAGGGGAGATCCCTTAAGCTTGATATTCAGCAGTGTCTGGAAGAATTGGTGTGGCTTCAGTTCAGGGAGTGAGCTCGCCTGATGGTGATGGTGGTGATGATGATGGAGATGGAGTAGCAGTAGCAGTAACAGTATAGATTGGCTGTGGAATATTCTGGTCTCCATGTGCACACACTCCACACACACGTGTACTAACATCACTTACATGTATATATTGCACACAAACCATCCCCAAGTGTAGCTGTCATTAAGAATGGTGTTTTAGGCCTGGAGAGTGTCAGGAGCATGACCACTCCTCTAGAGAGCCTGAGCCAATCCCAACACTCACATGACATGGCTCACAGCCACCTTTGACTCCCAACTCCAAGGACTGACACCCTCTTAGTCTCTATGGGCACTTGTACTGTGTGCAGCCCCCAGACATGTGCATGCACATAACAAAAAGAAATAAATGTTTTTAAATATATTCTTAGGGTGCGTGTTTTAATCCTGGCCCTTGGGCAGCAGAGGCAGGTGGATTTCTGAGTTCCTGGCCAGCCTTCTCTACACAGAGCAATATGATAAGCCAGCAGTATATAGAGACCTTTCCTCAAAAACCAGAAAGGAGAAAGAAAACGGCCTTTTGTCTTTATATCACAATTGTGGTCTTTGGTAATTGCCATCCCACAGTTACTTAGTTCTGTTTTATCATTAATTGTTTGAAGGGCAATTCTGGGTGTGGGAATGTTTGTTGGTTTGGGTTTTTTGAAGCAAAGTCTGTAGGATCTCATTCTGGCCTTGAGCTTTAAAATCTTCCTGCCTTCAGCTGTCAAGTGCTATGTCAAGCTTCCAATTTGGTCTTTTTGAACCCTGTTACCTTAGCATTCCTATTAAAAATAAACCTTTTTATTTAATGCATGGGAGATTTTAAACTAGGAGGGAAAATGTGTTTCTTGTACAACAGAACCTCTTTGCACTGGCTGGTGACGAGGAAGCCGAGGTGCGGAAGAACGTGTGCCGAGCGCTTGTGATGCTGCTGGAAGTCCGGATGGACCGTCTGCTGCCGCACATGCATAACATAGTCGAGGTAACCACAGCTCGCAACTATTACCTCATTTCTTTTCAAGAGAAATATTTGGCACAAAATGTGTAATATAAGGATAAATTTTTCTGATTTTTTTTTTCTATGACACTTTTAGGGGAAAAGACATAAAATAGATGATTGTTTTTAAATTGTAAATCCTCTTGTGTGTGTACATATGTGTGTGTGTATGAGAGAGAGAGAGAGAGTGTTAAGATACTGTTGGAGGAATTATTTAAGCATAGAGACTAGGTTTTGGTCATTGTAACTAGGAAATTCTCTTTAAAAATGGTATGCCAAGTTACAGGTATTTTGGGGATATCAATTTATAGTTTCATTATCAATATAATTGGTTTGATTTTTGTGACTTATGGGAAGGTTGAGGTTTCTAAGAAGGACATTGGCACACCCTTAGTCCCAGCACTTGAAAGGCAGAGGCAGGCCAGCGGGGTCTATAGAGTGAGTTCCAGGACAGCAGAGGCTGCACAGAGAAACCATGGCTGGAAAAAAACAAAAAGGACTGTTGACCATTACGGTGTCAACAAGCCATGTGGACTTCGAAGGCTTTTCAGTTCTCACACAGTTAAGTAAATTTGCTGACTAAGTGGAGGGCTGTGTAAGGTGACAGAGCAGGTGTGTAGGCCTTGTTTACTACTCTAGAGTCAGGCTCCACCTGGTAGTTTCACATTGCTGAGGACAATCATATTTGTTTATTACTTGACTTTACAAGTGCTTTAAGCAGCATCGTCAGAGCCTCACTTGTAATCTGTATGCTGAGAGTGGGTCTCTTAGAAATGGAGTTAGTGTGCTAGGCTCTGGAGAGATGGTTAGAGGTTGAGGGTTCTAGTCTCACAGCTGCTTGTAACTCCAGTTCCCAAAGGCCCACTCTCTCCTCCAACTTCAGTGACACTTTGTGCACAAGGTCCTCACACTTGCAGTCACATACAATATACATACAAATGCCAAATTCAGGGGCTGGGGGTTTAGCTCAGTGGTAGAGCGCTTACCTAGGAAGCACAAGGCCCTGCGTTCGGTCCCCAACTCCGAAAAAAAAGAACCAAAAAAAAAAAAAAATGCCAAAATTCATAAGTAAATCTTTTTTTTAATGTATTAGAAAAATGCTGGCATCCACATTCTGCAGCATCTTCTGTTGACAGAAATATAGAAGTTGTGTCTTTGAGCCTGTTTCATCTATGAAGTCAGCTATAATAGGTTGAAAAGTTAAAAGTAGAAAGTAATTGGAAAGTTTAAAATGTATTACTTGGTGTAGGTCACACCTAGGGGGCCTAATTTTATAGTGTTAGGTAATCCTTTAATCAGCAGTCCTCTGGAGCATAATATTTGACATACAGTAGAGCAGGCCTGTGGCTCTTTCCATATTTGCCATGCAGTGTGTTTCAGTCCAAAAGAGAGTGTACTAGAAATGCATCAGTTGACTTGATTCTAGCCCCAGGCATACTGGGAAGTACGTGAGTGATTCAGCTTGCTATGCTCAGAGGTCATGATGAAGCCTTGTTGAAGCTACAAACTATACTGAAGGAACGTTAGAGCTAGGTGTGGTGATGCATACCTGTAGCCCTGGCACTTTGGAGACAGGAGGAGGATTCTGAGTGTGAGGCCAGATGGGCTATATAATGAATTCTGGGCCAACCTGGGATCCACGCTGAGACCGTCTGCAGAAGACAAAAGCAAAAAGGGGGGAAAAACCTGGACACCTTTCCAGATAAAAGTGATTGGTTATATTCACTCTAAAATATGGGGGAAAGTCTGTCTACAGAGACAGTGTGTTAGTTTTATATTATTTTAAGGAAGATATGTAGAGTTAGTTTTGCTTTTCTCTGATTAGCATTGACATGTCAGAATATATAGCAGTTTCCTTTTGTGCATACAAATAAAACCTTCCTTCTTAAGCAGTGGTTCTTGAATATCAGCCTTGTTTTAAAGGCGCACAGGGAGCTGTGAGAGAGAGAAGCACGGGTGGGAGCTGTAAGAGAGAGAGAAGCACGGGTGGGAATGTGAGAGAGAGAGAAGCACAGGTGGGATGCGGTTTGCAGTGGGGGTCAGGGCTGAATTGTTAGTCGCTGTCCAGATGAAGCTGGTGAACAAGAGTATGGATTCTCTTCACAGTACATGCTTCAGAGGACCCAAGACCAAGATGAGAATGTGGCTCTGGAGGCCTGTGAATTCTGGCTGACTTTGGCTGAACAGCCAATATGCAAAGATGTACTTGTAAGGCATCTGCCTAAGTAAGTGTCCCCGCTGAGTGTTGCTTGTCCTCGGCAAACTCATATTTACTCTGAGCGTGCATCCTCACGCTGTAGGGGGTCTTCTAAAGAGCCGCTTCATTGTCCCCATCAGTAGACTGCCAGGATTACCTTTTTAAAACAACGTGAAAAATAGTCTGTCCCTGTGTTTGGGGGTGGGTGCACAGGCACCAGAACAGGCATGTGGAGGTCGGGACACTGTCCTGAAGCTCCGCCCAGACATAGAAGCATAATTGCAATAGTCACTTGCTATTGGTCTTCTATTTTGGAACTTTGTGAACATTAAGGTTGGCCCTGGCCCAACTTTGTTAAATCTGTCCTGTCTGTATTCCTTGAGTTAATGGGGGAGGGGCGGTGATGTAGCACTGGATATGCTGAAAGACATCCTTCCTCTGTGGGTTTAATTAGTACAGATAAGGTTGGCAAAGACAACTTAAAACTGTTAATATTTAGATCTTTGTTTCATAAATTCTTTCTAGGTTGATTCCCGTGTTAGTGAATGGCATGAAGTACTCAGATATAGACATCATCCTGCTGAAGGTAAGGAAGCCATTCTCTGACTGGGGAGGGTAATATCTATGTTGATTATAAAGCTTTGGATTTGATCAGAGTATGCTTCTTTAGGATAGACCCTATGGAAAGACTCCCTGTTACATATGCTATGCCACAACAAGCATGATGAATTTTCATGGCAGGAAGTCAGACCTTCATCACAGTGACTTTGGGTTTTCCATTATTTACTTTGAGCAAAACTATTTGGAGTTTTTTGGTTTTGTTGTTGTCATTGTTGTTTGTAATGTGTTTTCTTTAAGTCCATCTTATTTTCTCTGGGGTTTATTTTAAATACACTGAATTTGATTCAGGTTATTCTTATTGTACCAAGTAATAGTTGACAGGACCTACTACTACTAACTTAGCAGGTGCCATATACTCCATTGTCCCTTTCACAGGGACCTGTTCACTGCAGAAGGGAGTAGTTCTCAATCGGGACACACTCCAGCACCCTGTATGTGTGTGACTCAGCCCATATAATGTTCCGGCTCCGTTACTTGCATTGGTGTTAACAGCGTAGAGTAGCCACTGAAGGGTTCTGTACAATAACCACAGGGGGATGTTGAAGAAGACGAGGCCATCCCTGATAGTGAGCAGGATATACGGCCACGGTTCCATCGCTCAAGGACGGTGGCTCAGCAGCATGAAGAGGATGGGATTGAAGAGGATGACGACGACGACGATGAGATTGATGATGACGATACCATTTCTGACTGGAATCTCAGTAAGTTGGATAGGTAAAGCACGGTCGCTTACGTGGAGTAACTCTGTTGTTGGTGTGGGATCCAGTTCTTAGGAAGCCGAAGAGAAGGTTCACATGTTTGTCGTCAGCCTGAACTATGTAGCAAGGCCTTTTGTCAAAGAAAAGGTATTGGTAATACGTGAGTTTGACTTGTAAATCTGTCTGACCGTCACCATGGTCATTAATGCAGGATATGATTGTTAGCTGCATCCCCACATCCCACTGCTGTCAGTCTGTGTCTGTCTGAGGATGTGCTGCTTAGCTGTCCCTCAGCGGCTTCTACCTAGTGTGATGTTTTTAAGGCTCACCCACTTTGTAGCATGTGTCCATAGCTCTTTCCTGGATCAGTTGGTAGATACTTGCATTATGTTTCCTGTTTTGGTTTGGGGAGTAACAAACCATGAAGATTGATGTGCAGGTTTTTATGTGGACAGATTCTCTGGTCTGTTGGCCAGTGCATCCACCTCAAGGTTCCTGGGCGACGGTGCTCTGACCGGAGCATGTTCTCCATGGGGCTGCACTGCTGTACATCCCACACCAGCACTGGTGTTTGTTTCTCACATTCATGTCTCTTGTCCTGTTGTCGCTAATGAAAACCAGGAATCTTTGGCTTTTATATCCCTTATAACACGTTCTTGTAATTAATAATCATATTTACCTTGTTTGTTGGATTATTCCTCTCTAGGCAGAGTCTCACTGGGAGGTCTAGATTTTACTGTGTAGACCAGGCTGGCCTCTGGATTGTATCAATCCAATTGCCGTTAGCTTCCAGGGTGCATATTGTACATGTTACACGCCCATTACTGTACCCAGCACATCACTGCATTCCTCAAAAGGCCTTTCCTGTTTTCCCAACAAATTTTTGTATGTTTGATATATATAGTTGGCATTAAGAATAAGGGAGAATCTCCATTTTGTTTTCTCTCTTCCTGACAAACCTGGAAGCTCATCACCTAAGGAACTGGCATTCTGACCCACATCCTTTTTTTTTTTTTTGGGGGTTCTTTTTTTTCGGAGCTGGGGACCGAACCCAGGGCCTTGCGCTTCCTAGGTAAGCGCTCTACCACTGAGCTAAATCCCCAGCCCCCCTTTTTTTCTTTTTAAATTGTTGTTTGATTTGGGTGTTTTGCCTGCATATGTCTCTATATCAAGTGACTGGTGCCTGAGGAGGCCAGAGCAGGGCATCTGATAAACTCAAAGTGCAGTAACGGATGGTTCTGAGCTACCATGTGAGTGCCGGGAATTGAACCCCAGTCCTCTGCAAGAGCAGCAAACTTTGCCTGCTGAGCCGTCTCTGCAGCCCCCAACCCACACTCCTAATTAAAGAGTAGCAGCTTGCTGGCTTGCTTACCTGAAGCCTTGGAATTCCACCTCTAGGCCCTTACTACACTCTTTGCCAACCATAGACTAGATCGTGGCACATCTTCTGAGAATTGGTTCTGATTTCACAACATAATTGGATCTACATGTCAAGGAAGGCTGAATGCTACTGTCCCTAGCTTAATATACAGAAATGCCACTTATTTCCTTGGTTAAAAGATGCCCTTAGTGCCACAGTGTGGTTCCCACATGACAAGGACCTCAGCCTGTGGTTGTCTTTGCTTGTTAGCTGGTTTTTAAAATCTGCTCTGGTTCAGGATTTCTCACCCTTGACATTATTCACATATGAGTTCATACAATTTGATTCTTGTAAGGATTGTCTTGCACATCATAATATGTTGCTGTCGTACAATCAGTGGTGTTCCCATGCATTACTAGACACCCCCGCAATTAAAACACTCTCGTAAGGGCTCACCCTTTTTTTTTTTTTTTTTTAATTATTTATATATTATATATAAGTGCACTGTCGCTGTCTTCAGACACACCAGCAGAGGGCATCAGAGCTCATTACAGATGGTTGTGAGCCACCATGTGGTTGCTGGGAATTGAACTCAGGACCTCTGGAAGAGCAGTAAGTGCTCTTAAACCACTGAGCCATCTTCCCAGCCCCCTCACCACTTCTTATTATTTTGAAAGTATTTGAAATTTTTAGTAATTTTTAATGCGTTATCCTGGAACACATAATTTTATGCGTGCTTAATTTCTTATATATAATCTTTTAAGTTTTAAAATGTCTTGTTTGCTGTGCACGACACCAGAGACTTCGTATGCATATCACAGTAGTCATCCCATTAACCTTAGGTAAGAAGGGAACTCTGCAGAGTGGTGTGGATAGATGGATGGACAGCAGATGCTTACATCCTGGTTACCTTCATACCCTGCACACAGAAAATCTCTTTTGTTTTTTTGCCCGTATGCTATTCAGCTGCACAAATCTACCATTTGTTGATTAAGACTTTTCTAAGAGATTATCTGTTTCTTATGGGCAATATAGCATCTTTACTGTTAGAGAATGTTTGCTGTTGACTAAAGTTTGTGATCAACTAGTTCACATTGTAATAAGTTTATACTTTATATCCTTGTTATTGTAATGTAATTATCTTGGTAATGAAATTTTAGCTGGTTTATAGTCTTTTAAAGATTTTTTTTTCTGGTATATTTTATTTTGTTTGGTAATTTTAATTTATACTTAGATAACTTCCAATTAAAAAATTATATACTTGATTCCAATTATCTACTACTAGAACTGTTAAATAGAACTAAGTTGGTGTTTTGTTTGTTGTTTATTTGTTTTGTTTTTGAGACATGGTGTCATGTAGCCCTAAGTGGCCTGGAACTCAGTGTCAAGCGGGCTGGCTTTTGAGAGATTTTCCCGAAGTGCTGGGATTGAAAACATGCCACTACAGGCCTGGTCCTGGGTAGAACAGTCTTAGCTGTGACCTCTTACCTGTTTGCTTAAAGTGAGCACATTTTGCCACAGACTTTTAACAGTAACGATGGCCTTGTAGAAGCATTGGGTTAGATGAAACATTAGATTTTCCCATAAAGATCGAAGATTTCTGTAATCAAATACAGACTAAAGTATCTTAATAAATTGGCTAATTCTGTCACAAAATTCATTTCCTTAGGAAAGTGTTCTGCTGCTGCTCTCGATGTTCTCGCAAACGTTTATCGTGATGAGCTCTTGCCACACATTTTGCCACTTTTGAAAGAATTGCTTTTCCATCACGAGTGGGTTGTGAAAGAGTCTGGCATCTTGGTTTTAGGAGCAATTGCTGAAGGTATGTCGGCTGAACTCCCGCGTTCTCGCTAGGTGTTAGTCAGTAAGGCAGACTCCTGTGATTGAGTAAGCTGGGACTTGTCCCTGGATTCACACACTTCCTGGCTCTGCTTGTAATGCCAGATACGGTATATAGGATTGATCCACACCAATTAAGGTAAGCTGCTACTAGGTACCACATCTTTTGTATAAACAATCAGAGGCTTACTTCTGTTCCCAGCCAGCTATCTCAACCATATGTTCTGTGGTGTTTTTGTTATAGTACATGAAACTAAAAGAAATCTGATGTATGGGGGCTGTTTCTTGTAAAATAGCTTTATCATTCCCCAGATTAATCTAGGAACTTGATAACACAAGTGTCATGATCCTCTTTAAAGGATGTCTCTAAAATGGTGGTCTACACTGTAAACATCGTCTCAAAATATTTATAGATGATCTTGAAAACCAGAAATTTCATGACAAAAAAAAAATGGAATGAAATCTTAACCTCCTTTAAGACACCTAGCAATAATTAACTCTCATTTGTTATTTTTTAATAGTTTGGTATCAACTTTTATATTTGTAGCACTGGGACTATAATAAATGTTTCTTTGCGGATGCTGTGTGCTCTCTGTGTAGGTTGAGTTAGCACTTCCTGAAAGACTTCTGTTCTTTTCTAGGTTGCATGCAAGGCATGATTCCGTACCTGCCCGAGCTCATTCCTCACCTCATTCAGTGCCTTTCTGACAAAAAGGCTCTTGTGCGTTCCATCACCTGCTGGACTCTAAGCCGCTATGCACACTGGGTAGTCAGCCAGCCACCAGATACATACCTGAAGCCATTAATGACGGAATTGCTGAAGCGTATCCTGGATAGCAACAAGAGAGTACAAGAAGCTGCTTGCAGGTAGGACAGATTCATAACACAGTGTCCGTTACGAAGATGAGACCCTGGTTTCAAACCAGCAGTAGAATGTTAGTGGGTTGTTTTTGGTTTTTTTTTTTTTTTTCGGAGCTGGGGACCGAACCCAGGGCCTTGCGTTTGCTAGGCAAGCGCTCTACCGCTGAGCTAAATCCCCAACCCCGTTAGTGGGGTTTTTATACCACAAAGTGCTGCAGTTATGATGGAAAATTTAGTTTTTGTTGGTTAAATATTAATGGAACTGATTGGTAGCGTTTACATGTTGCCATTTCAAGGGGGTTCTGAAATATTTTTACTAATGGTTTTACTAAACAAAATGGGACTTTTAGCTAAAGATATAAACCTCTGCTTTCTTTCTCATTCTGTCACCTAAGGTATTTGTGGTTCTCAACAGAATAACAACTTTAGGTACTTCTCCAGTGTGTGGATCCATTGCCTTTACTTGAAGACAGAATGTCCTGCAGACTTTGACACGTCCTCGGTGGGGCTGGGCTCTTACTGAGTCAGTGCCAGTGGCTGTCCTGTTGGATTTGGGCACTCTGTTCACATCAGAGATGTCACTTAGAGACATTTACCCACTCTTGCAGAAGGCCTGGGTTCAGTTCCCAGCAATACATGTTAACTCACCACCATCTGTAATTCCATTTCAGGGATTAGAGGCGCTTACTATGATTGTCAAGAGCTCCTACATGCACGTGGTACCACATATGCAGACTCGGGCATCTACACAAAAATGAATAATTTTTAATAAAAATGTTTTCAAACCAAAGCATCATGCAGAGTGAAGCAGTGAGAGGTACATGTGATACAGAGTGTAATCATCTATGAACTGGAGACTTCATGTGTTGTTTGTTTTCTCATTGTAGTGCCTTTGCTACGTTAGAAGAGGAGGCTTGTACAGAGCTTGTCCCCTACCTTGCTTATATACTCGACACCCTCGTCTTCGCCTTCAGTAAATACCAGCACAAGAACCTGCTCATTCTGTACGATGCCATAGGGACACTAGCAGATTCAGTGGGACATCATTTAAACAAGCCAGTAAGGACCTGAGGGTGACTGCTGTGGGGACATTACAATGAGCTGCAATAAATGCATAGTGTATATTCAAAGTAAAAAGACTGGCAAGTGTGAACACTTAGTTAGCTTTTTTTTTTTTTTTTCTTTTGCGCCTCTGAAAATATAAATCTTAAAGAGTTGAAGTAAGCTTATGGTTAGTACAGAATTTAGTAATATCACATGAGTACACTTTACAGTGTCTGGAAGAAAGAGCGTAAGATCTACACACTCCTTCCTCTTGAGAGTGTGCCAGACTGTAGGTGTCTCCTGTAAAAGTGAGAGCAGGAATGACAGCTGAAACTGCTGAGTAGCAGTGCAGAAGTGTATTGGCTGTAGTGGGATAAAACATGAGGTGAGGGTTTGGATTTTAACAGAGTCAAATGTCTCTGCTGAGTACTGTTGGATAAGATACACAGTCTCTGTAGGAAATGCGTTATCAGTAACTTAACTCACTCTTGGTTTTTGTTTTTTGTTTTTGTTTTTTTTAATTATGCTCAAAATTTGAGCAAGACAGTTTTGCTTTTATTTTGCTTTGGTAGTGGCTGGTTCGATTAGCTGAGGAGTAGATCACGTTTTACAGCCTGTACTTTTCACTTAATTAATGTGGGTGCATTATAAAGCAGCAGTCGCTATGGTGTAGGCCACAGCCAGCCCCTCCCACCTGAGAACAGATGTCACTTGAGAATGACACTTGTGATTTGGTCTGCAGAGATGGATGACTCTGTGCTTGGGATCACTGGCTGCTCCTCCACAGGTCCTGGGTTCAGTTCCCAGCACCCACATGGTGGCTCACAGCCATCTGTAATGGGATCTGATGCCTTGTTCAGGCATCCAGGAGTACATGCAGATAGAGCATTCGTATACATTAAATAAGTAAATAAATAAATACAATTTTTTTTGTAAAGATCTTATTTATGTATGTGAGTACACTGTAGCTGTCTTCAGACACACCAGAGGAGGGCATCAGATCCCATTACAGATGGTTGTGAGCCACCATGTGGTTGCTGGGATTTGAACTCAGGACCTCTGGAAGAGCAGTCGGTGCTCTTAACCGCTGAGCCATCTCTCCAGCTTTTTTTTTTTTTTTTTTTTTTAAAGCTTGTGATTTACCAACTTAGGGATTATACTGGGTTTGGTGACACTTAGTACCATCATTTGGGAGGCAGAGGCAAATGGATCTCTGGCTTTGGGGCCAGCTCTGACTACATAGTGAATTCTAGGACAGCCAGGGCTACACAGTGAGACCATCTGAATAAGGAAAAAAACCCAAGTAGTAGGTTTCAGTGGAATAAGGTACTTACTGATAACACGTTTTCTTTTAGAAAAGATACAGATTACTTTAAATCAGGGTCATATGAATTAAAAAGGAGAGGTAGAGCAGAAAAAATATTGAGGAAACTGTAAAGAGTGAGTCTTAAAATGTAAAAATTTAGCACAGTTGCTCCAGATGGGTTTTAATTTGTATAGTGTCAAATGAGCATGTTTACAGAAAATAGTGAAGCCTTTTGTTTATTATTGTAAACAGGAATATATTCAGATGCTAATGCCTCCTCTGATCCAGAAGTGGAACATGTTAAAAGATGAAGACAAGGATCTTTTCCCTTTACTTGAGGTATGTTGAACTGGTGATGTTATTCTAACTGTCATTTAAGAACAAACATACATGTCCTGAACCAAAATGTGTGCATGTGGTAAAATAACAGTTTTTGAGAACAATTTCTGTTGAGTTGTGTAGAATATAACTTGCCTTTTGCAGAATTTGTTCTTTGACAATAGAATGTATCTTGGTCATTTTTAACCCAAATCACCTTTCCTACTTCTAAAGTTAACATATCCACCCACCCCAACATCTACCCAGAGTGCACTTGTGCCTCCCTCCCACTCCCAAGTCCTTTGTTTTATTTTGAGACAAGATCTCAATATGTATGTAGCCCTGGATGTTCTGAAATTCATTATGTAGACCAGGTTGGCCTAAAACTTATAGACATCCTCCTGTTCCTGTCTCCTAGGTTCTGGAATTAAAAGAGTACGTCACCATATCTAGCTTTTGTTTTGTTTTTCTTTTTAAATAACCTGTTGTTTCTAATTAATGTTGCCTTTGTGTGTCCATGGGTATGGAACTGTCCACTAGAGGATGAGCAACCTACCAGAGGCCATGCCCCTGAAGAGAAGTAATTATCCTGTTGTTCAGCAGCTAATAGCTGCTCAGCTAGGGGTGGCCCTCACAATCCCCCCATCCTAATTTGATGCTATGCCATTGTGAGTTCATGAGTGCAGTGGCCTTGCCATATCCAGAACAGCATTTCATAACACTCCTCATCCTCCATCTTTTATATTCTTCCTAACCCCTCGTCCATGACGTTCACTGAGCTTGGGGGGATATGGATGTCCCATTTAGAGCTGAGTGTTCAGAAGTCACTCTCAGTTTTTGACTGCTTCCCAGAGAAGCTTCCCTCTCCAGGGTTAAAGGTATCATTAATTTATGACTAGTTAGCCATGAACTTTTGACTAGGTTTACAGTGCCAAGCATGAATTCTTTGCAGTGGAACAGGCCTCTGATTAAATTATAAAGTAATCGGTTCCTTTGTTAACAGTCTGCCCCTACTGTACCATATGCATAGTTGTCTGCCTGGCAGACTCACTTCCTCAAACTCAAAAGTCTGTTCGTATGATCAAGTTACATGTCATGTTTGTCATACACAACTTTACATGTCCTCTACACCTCTGTGTAGTTAAAGTACATCTAGATTACCTGTAAAGCCTGATACGGTGTGAGTTTAAGTTGTTTCTGATGAATTGACAGATCGGCTATGCGTGAGGTTTCAGAAGATAAACCGTCATCGTAGCGCTGTAGAACGGGTTCATAAATGAAACTTTTTTGCTTGCTTTAAAGCACATATATCTCTATTGTAATCTAAAACTTAGTGTGTGTGCTTGATTCTTTTTAGTGCCTCTCATCTGTTGCCACAGCCTTGCAGTCTGGTTTCCTTCCATATTGTGAACCTGTGTATCAGCGTTGTGTAAACCTGGTACAGAAGACACTAGCACAAGCCATGGTATGTGTGTGTATATACACTTTTTTTTTAGTTATTTTTTTCCTTCCTCTCATAAACTTTTTTTAGAGATAGGTATAAATAATATGTACACATTTTTTTAGTGTCCAACAACAAAGATAATATGTTTAATTTCAGCTAAACAATGCTCAGCCAGAACAATATGAAGCTCCAGATAAAGACTTTATGATTGTGGCTCTTGACTTACTCAGTGGCCTGGCTGAAGGACTGGGAGGCAACATTGAGCAGCTGGTGGCCCGAAGTAACATCCTGACACTGATGTATCAATGCATGCAGGTAAGACTTGTATCAGTGGGGGACTTGGAACCTGCTTCTTTGTGTTACAAGAAGCTAACATCTTCTTATTTCTCATAGGATAAAATGCCCGAAGTTCGGCAGAGTTCTTTTGCATTACTAGGTGATCTGACTAAAGCTTGCTTTCAGCACGTTAAGCCTTGTATAGGTATGAATGTTTTCTGCTTTTGGTGTGGGCTGTTCTACTTGTTTTAACTGTTTCTTTTATTTGAAAATAAAGTGTACCTTTTACAGGGTTGAGGGAACTGTTGTTTTCCATTAGCAGCTACTGAGTTACCATTGTATCTGGGAATGTTTGAATAGTATCAGTTTATAGAGAATGTTAGATTGCAACTATTTAATTTATGTAGTATTAGTGTGTAACAATGTAGCTAGCTTTGTTTGACATGAACTTGCCTTTTTTGGAGGGGGGTCTTATTTTATAGTTCTGACTGGCCTAGAACTTACAAAGGTTGACCTGTCTCTACCTCCTGGCACTGGGATTAAAGGTGTTTGCCACCACACCCAGTAGGAATATGCTTTTTAATCTTAACTATTTCTAGATTTTTAAATAATGTCAATGGCGATATGTTAAATCGTTAAGTATTGGCTTAATACTCTAAATTATAATACATCAATATGAGAAGCTGTTTACAAACCCTTAATGTGTCGTTACACATTAAGTCACGTTTCCCATATGTTGCTATTTATAGACAAAAAGACCATGGTATTTTTAAACTCAGTATTTTTTTTTTTTTGAACTTATCTCTAAGTCTCTTTCTTGTAATGGTTTTCATTGCTAAAAGGATCCAAGGTTTTGTCACGCATTTACAGCCAATTTTAGTGTACTGATCCCACCTCTGGGGTCTTTAATACACACCCCATTCCTCAGTATTCACCATAAATTCAGTTAGGTCTAGATGCTAAGCTTCAATTTGATTCCGGGCTTTAGAGTGGAGGTCTGTAGGTTGGTTTTCCCAACGTGCTTATAGGTGGTTTTGTGTGCTTGTTTTTATTTGAGGCGTATTTGTATCTATGTTCATGTATGTATGCCAGCATGCATTGTTGGGTTGTGTGTAGACACATATCCAAGGAGGCCAAAGGGCATGGATCTCCTGTAGCTAGAGTTGCAGACTTGTAGCCACCTAGTGTGGTTGCCGGGAACTGACTCTCGTTGTGTTGGAGAGCAGCAAGTGCCATCAGCCACTGAGCTGCTTTTCTCTCTGGCAGTCACAGTGGTTATTAAATAGACAGTGGTTCTCAGCCTGGATTAGGTTTGCTGTCTTTGGAATTTTACAGTATCTAGAGATATTCTGTTCAAGTAAATTAGTATTACTAGTGTTGGGGTGTGTTGGGGTGTGTGTGTGTGTGTGTGTGTGTGTGTGTGTGTGTGTGTGTGTGTGCGCGCGCGCGCGCGCGCGCGCATATGCATGCATAGCCAGGCAGGCGAACATCCAGTCACATAAGAGAAAAATGAATGTAATGGGGAACTGTTTCCTGAAGTAGACTTAGGCCTTGTGAGAATTCAGTAACCTGATATTACCTCTTGTAGTTTTAAGAAAAGGATTACCAGCTCCTGTAAAAATATTTATTTGCGGGGCTGGGGATTTAGCTCAGTGGTAGAGCGCTTACCTAGGAAGCGCAAGGCCCTGGGTTCGGTCCCCAGCTCCGAAAAAAAAGAACCAAAAAAAAAAAAAATTTATTTGCATGTTTTTACCAGTTTCAGAATTGACACTGTAATGTTTGTTTTTTGATTAAAATTATTTTAGCCCGGATTTCAGTTTCTATCTAGATTTCCTTTAAAAGTAAGACGTCTGCTGTTGACAAGTTTACTATGTAGCTTTATTTTATTATTTTGTTCTTTTTTGTTTTTCCTAGCTGATTTCATGCCAATATTGGGAACCAATCTAAATCCAGAGTTTATTTCAGTCTGCAACAACGCCACCTGGGCAATTGGGGAAATATCAATTCAAATGGGTGAGACTGTTTTTCTTGGAGCTGTGTGCCATAGTCATTTTTGTCACTGTTCTGTATTAGTTTTGATATTTAAGTTTCTGACGGAGTTGGAGGGAGGGGAGCGGAGAGACAGACTTGCTCACAGTTGTGAGGGAAGCGGAGTGTTGGTGATGCTGTCTGACTGTCTGTCTCTCGTCTCTCTCTCTTCCTGTGCTGTGCTAGGCATAGAGATGCAGCCTTACATCCCTATGGTGCTGCACCAGCTCGTGGAGATCATTAACAGACCCAACACCCCAAAGACGCTGTTGGAGAACACAGGTACCACGTGGCTGAGGCGGTGAAGGGAAAATGACTTGCTTCCTCACTCTGAACCAAGATGCATAGAGAAACCAAAGCAAAGCTAGGCTCGCAGACCCAGCTGCTTACTGTTTACGTGTGTCTGAATTCGTACCGATGTCTTAGTCTAGCTGTGTCCATAGCCCGTTTACAGAAACATTGAAAAAAATTTTTTTCTGTGAATTCTCATTTAGTACTCTAAAATGTTATTTTTGCTACGATACAATAAATATTACATAGTAATAAATAAGATCAGTTGGGCCAATAATTTACATATGGCCAGAAATACATTGTAATTCAGCAACTGATTGGCTAAAAATGGCACATGTGTTTTGTATTTCATCCTAAAATCTTTGTAAACCAGGAACGTAGTGGTTCCTGTTGGGGTTTTTCTTCAGAGGCTTGTTTCTCCTGCATTTATAGGAAGCATGTTGGTGTTACAGAATGAATGCCTTCCATACAACTCACAGGGCGATTCCACCCTTTTCCCTCCACCCTCTCTGACTGCTGCTAATTAATATTTAAGTTTCTTTATATACTGAGGTAATGATTCTAGTAGTTTCATAGTTAATGTGAGTCCTACCACAGTAACTGGATAAAGTTTAAAATAAGGTTTTTCTAAGTATGAAAGTTTTCATTTTAATTTCATATTTTTAAATTACACAGTTTATCCTCAAATAACTAAAGCTTATAACGTTTATTGGTATGGAAGGAAATCTTTTAATTATGGGACAGTTATCTGGCTGATTGGCTGTATGGGTACTGTTTAGTGCAAAGTAAATTACTTTTTATTCTTGAAAAGTACAACAGTCTACATGTAGGGTTGTCTTGAAATCTTGGCAGATCTTTATGTTCCTAGAATGCAGTACCTATATATTGTTGAACCTAAAGAAAAGTTTATTTATTTTTAAATGTGAATGCATAACTGGAAATAAATGTTGAGTGTAATGTATGCTGAAGTTTCTTGTGGGATATCAGCTGGTGGATGTCAGCATATTTCCTTAACTAATTGGCTTTATCCGATTATACTATGGCATGATCACACCCAAGTAATAATCAAATAGCTGATGATGCCGTAAACTTGCTGAATCAGGATGGGAAACACCCAGATTCGCTGAGTCATTTGCCACAGTGGCCACATAAATTATTGACTTCTTCATTCCTTGCCCAGAACAATGGGTTTTAAACTATTAAAAATCACCGTATAGTTTAGCGACTTAACCATATCCTCGCTATTCCCTGAGGTCAGTTCCTTAGTGTGTCGTATTTGTTTTCCAACTCGTATATCCTGCACTGAACTTTTTCAATGGACCATCATCTGCTCTCTCGCATGTCTCATTGGATTGTTCATACTTGCCTGTTTAATGAGAATGTTGCATAGTTCGTGTCTTTTGAACATAGGTTTTCTTTCTCTTGCTTCATATGAATCTGCTGAATTTTAGTATTATCTGTGTAGTTTGCTTCAAGTAATCCTTAAACATTTTTCTTTACTCCCCAACCCCACCCTTTTTTATAAAAGGTTAACCTGTAAGTTTTTGAGAGAACACCATTAAAGCACCACATAGTTTGTTTTCTGTTTGTATTTTGTGTATAAATGTACTTACATGTATGTACTTTTGAATTGCAAGATGCAGTTCTGATTGTAGCTTTTTAGCTCTTAGGGATTATTTAATTTTGATGGACAATGTTTACCCACTTCAATTTTTTTAAAAATCAAATAATGTACTCTGTCATTATCTATTTTGGTCAAGCCTTTTACAGCAAAGGTTTTTTTCCCTACAGTCCATATCACCGTCGTCACAATGGACTATGTAAATTTATTTCCTTTGCTAGGATTTTATCTCATGTGTGGGTAGAAGCTAGTGGACTGTTACCTGAGTAATCAGAGGATAGTCAGAGTGGATTCTGATATGCTGGAGCAATTTTCAGTGTTTCATTCAGTAGACACCATGGTACATCGTGTCTGACAACTGATTTTAACATGAGCAGCAAAGTCCCATTAGTTTGATAAAAGTTAACTTAAAAGCTACCAAAATTTGGGTTAATATCCCTAGGTGATTTTTTTTTTCCTAAAGGTGTAATCACATACAAAAAGTTAAAATTTTGAACTAATACAGCTACAGAGATTGTTTGAATAAATTATTCATAAACATAATCACATTTCCTGATAATTCTTGGGGAAAGATTTCATCCTCTGCAATGTTGAGTGGCACTGAATGAAGGCCCTCAAGCCGCCGCTCACTTAATCGCTCAGCTCTTACCATACTTGACATTTAGGTGAGCGAGCAAAGCACTTGACGGTTTTTGGTGTTCTCTCAAGCTTTAGTTATTTAATCCCTTTGTTTTCCTTTTCTAAGAGTATGCCATATGTGTTGCTGCCCCTTCCATCGGGGGTGGTAATAGCCAGCACTGGTGAGATCTTATGTTTATTATCATACACAAATTCTGTTGGTTTCTGTTTCTGAGTTATTTGTTGTTTTTTCTTTATTTTTTCTCCTTCCCCCTCATTTGCTCATGTCTTGGTTGGCGTTTGGTGGTGTATAACCGTGATTGCGTTACCTTAGCAATAACAATTGGTCGTCTTGGTTACGTTTGTCCTCAAGAGGTGGCCCCCATGCTACAGCAGTTTATAAGACCCTGGTGTGTATTATTCAATCTTTTTTTTTAATTCATTTTTCTTCACTCTTTCTTTCTCTATCTCACTTTTAGATATATTTTCAGTTGGTTACAAAAATCACAATCCTTAATCATTGCCAACCATGTGACTAATCTTGTCCTATCAGGTTTGTGAGGTTTTCAGTAGTACCGTCATGTTTATTTATTTTATGTTGTGGCTAACAACTAATGGATGCATGGGATAAGATTGTCACATGCTTGCTGTGTTTAAAAGCTTGATTATACATAAAAGCATTTAAATATCCACCAGAGAGATTAAGATGCATGCAAATTTTTATAAATTTAGGTTCTTGCATTACATTTCTTTTAGAATTAATTTGGAAACTTGGATTGCATTAAATACATGTTTAAATTTGTTACGTATAAAATCTTATTTGCTTGTTAATGTCAGAGTTAAACATCTACACCCTAAGTGTATAGTAATAGTTTATATTGTGACAGTATAGCCTGTGTTCTGCTTCTTTCAATTGATAATCTTTCAATCAAATCATTTCTAGTAGTGTTTAATGGAATACAAGACATTAAACAATTTTTAAAAATAACTTGGTACTATACTCTCTTTGTCTCAGACTGACTGATAGTTTGTGGAAGAAAGACCAGTTGTCTATTTTTATAGATTTAATCTATTAAAAAGTGTGAACTTCACTGTTAACACTGTTGAGATGGGTCAGAAATACAGGAGTATGAGAAACTTTGATGAAAGTCAAGCAAGCTTCCTGAAAATGTAGTGACCATCATCTCTGTTGTGAAGCCTATTCCATTAAATACTGTCTGTGAGCATCGTGTTGGATCCGCTTTCTACTTTAAATACTAAATTCAGTTCTGTAATTCAATAGGTGTACCTCTCTGAGAAACATAAGAGACAATGAAGAAAAAGATTCAGCATTCCGTGGGATTTGTACCATGATCAGTGTGAATCCTAGTGGCGTAATCCAAGTAAGGTGTTCACAGGGCTTTGTTTTGAGTGGACCGAGTGCTAAATAATACATTTTTAAAGGGAATACATTTTAAGGATTTAGTTATATTTGTTTATTGTGTGTGGACACACACGTGCCATTGCACACACGTGAGAGTCCGGACAACCTGTAGAAGTCAGTTCTGTCCTCTAACAAGTGGGTTTTCTTGGGGCTGACCTGAGGTTCTAAGGCATGGCGGCATACCACTGGTGTCTTGTCTTGGCAGATTGGGAGAGGAAGGTTACATTGTTTGCTCCTTTTTATGCACATTCCCTCATTTATTAATTTTGTACATGCCTCCTGTCCATGGATACAGCTTTACTGAGTTTGAACTTAAAAATAGCAAATAAAATAGAATAGTGATTTATTCTTTGAAATTGTTTTTGAAAGCTTATTAATTCATTTAATTTATTTCCTGAGCTCATGCTGTCTTAACTGCTGAGCCATCTCTCCAACCCCTCTCTTGACATTTAATTATTTAGTGTTAGGTTTTGTATGTGGGAGTTGAATCAAATGTTCCAACTGCCAGTTTGTCAGACACAGCATAGAAGAAACCATTGAATTCTACACCACTTCCCCAAAATACAAAACGTGTATGAACACTCAGTTAAACACTTAGCATGTATTTGATTGGGGGGTGGGTTGGTTGGGTTTTGGTTGGTTAGTTGGTCCTCTCCAAGAGCAAGTATCTTTTTAGCCCTGAGCCGTCTCTGCGGACCCGGGTTGGTTCTTTTGAAATAGGATCTCACTGTGTACAACCTGTTGTGCCGAGGTCTGAACCGAGGTCCTCTGAAAGCAACCAGTCTCTTAACTGCTGAGCCTTCTCTTGGGCGCCTTAGTTAGGGCTCTCATGTAAGATGTGGAGGCTTGGAGGACAGAAGGCTCCTAGTTTGAGCAGAGTGAGCTAACTTCATCAAGGTGGCTTTTAAATCGGTCCCTTCCTCTGTGTCAGCCTAGTCCCGTAGTCTAACGTGGGAGGATTGCAGGTGTACAGTCCAGCCAGAACCTTGTCGTCATTGACTGTGTCTGCTACTTTCCAACCGTTTCTAATGCTAAATATTTGTTAGGCTGGGTTTGCTCCTTTTTAATACAAAATACAATAGGACATTATACTCCAAGGTGATATAAATTACTAGAAGTTAATGAAGTAATGGAAATGTTCAGCAGTCACTTCTAATCCAATAATGGTTGTAGTTGTTTTAAATGTTTTTGTTTTAGCTAAGTCTGTTGTGGCAGGCACTGAAGTTTGTAAATAAATGCCTCTTGCTTGTTACAGGATTTTATATTTTTTTGTGATGCTGTTGCATCATGGATTAATCCCAAAGACGACCTCAGAGACATGTTCTGTAAGGTAACTAATAAGCATTTGTGACTGTTCGCCCAGAGCTCGGACATTTGCGTTCCTCTCTACTTAAACCTGGACTCTTTAGCGCAGTATTGAATGACTATGTGAACTAAATTTTTAGCAAAGAACCTGGCTTGATCTTAGGATATAGAACTAACATTTGCCTGTATTTTTCCAATTAATATTACTAATTCATACTGTCTTACTGTTACAATTGTGGAAATGGCTTGCCGTTCTCGATGAATTTGGAATAGAAGTTTAAACTACACACGCCTTTCACAGAGATGGAGCGATGTTCTTCTTTATCAGTGCTCTGTTCTCAGTACAGTCTGTGCTCAGCTGTAACAGTGAGAGACGCAACACTGCTACCCTGAGGAGCTCCATAGTGAGCCTAGAGGACATTCACAGTCAGAGGCCCAGAGCTTGTACATTGCTAACTTGAAATAACCCAACACTTTTTAAAAACTTACCCATTGGAT
Source organism: Rattus norvegicus (assembly GCF_021556685.1). NCBI lineage: Eukaryota > Metazoa > Chordata > Mammalia > Rodentia > Muridae > Rattus > Rattus norvegicus. Next base: position 31,918,388 of record NC_141535.1, on the reverse strand, counting down.
AGGTTTTATGTTTGATTGGGTTTTTTTTTTTTTCTTTTAATTTGATATGCAGAGGTTTCTTGAGCACATCATGTTGCTAAGGACATTGCCTGAATTTTAAAGTATGGAGGTGTTTTGGTGAAGTCATAGGATGTAGAGAGCTTAATTAACAAAGTTTGAGAATTACCACTTTGAAATGTCTAAAAGTCACAATTAATATCAATACTAAATTGATTTCTAAAGCTACTTAGATCTGAGGTTTTATCTTTATTAATAAATAAGTTAATAGTTTTTCGCTCTTTGCAGATCCTTCATGGATTTAAAAACCAAGTTGGGGATGAAAATTGGAGGCGATTCTCTGACCAGTTTCCTCTTCCCTTAAAAGAGCGTCTTGCGGCTTTTTATGGTGTTTAATCTAATACACTTAAGCTGCAGTCCCAAAACTAGGGGTAAGTTATAAATTTTAGAAACTTTCAGAGTGAAAGACTAATACTGCGGTCAAATAATGGCTCCCCTTGAATCTTAGATAAACAGAAATCCTGGTTGGTACACTGGTTTGATCTCTATCTATATATTATTTTATCCTTCTCAGTCTCTCTTTTTCCCTATAAGGGTTGAATTCATGGGGTCGGGGCGGGGGGGTGGCACAGTGGTTCACATTTGAAGCCCTACTTTATAATCCTATACATGGCAAGGATAAGAGGCTGTATGTTATGACCTTTAGGGAAACACATTCAATATTGAAACCAAATTCTGGGAATAGGTGATGTTTAACACCCTTTCTCAGGTACCCAGCGTGCTTTCAAAGTTGGTCATGGAAGACTGTCTCAGTTGGAGGAAGTACAGAGCCACCTGCATTGGGGTTTTGCTCTTGATAGTCTCTGTTCACAGCTCCTGATTGGCGCTAGCCTGCTGGTTAGGTCCAGTTCCCTTGCTGAGTTGTGTTGAGAGTTAAACTGAACTAAACAGTAGCTCGCTGTTTGGACCAGTACAGTGAGCAAGTAAAGTTTTCAGGGTTTGAACAGAATCTGAGACCCATCTGAAAGCCAAAGGACGGGATAGATGTGAAAACGTGTACTAAACTGAAGTACCCTTTACACCACAGGGATGGCATTATTCTCATTTTAGATTCTGCTAGCTGCTTGTTTAATCCGAGCTAGAAAGATTTCATTGTCTTAAGTTACCTAGAAGGGAGTACAAATTAGTTTGTAGCCTCAGATTCTCCCGCTCCTCTGCGTTGTTCCACTTAGAGCCCTCAGCTCCAGCATTTTGAAAGGTATCCTGTTTGCTTTCTCGGGTCCTACGACTGCAATAGAGGGGTGACTTAGCTGTAAAGACTCAGTGTTGGGTCAGTAAGTCTTGGGAGTTTGTCATTCCTGTTGCCACCACCAGCAGGAGTTAACTGTGAAGTAATTGTTTCCTAGTTAGATTTAAAAGAGGGACAGGGCCTTTCATTCTTGCTTCTTGTGCTCCCTTGCTGAAGCAGGAAAATAGGGGCTGGTTGTCACTGTGAATTCATAATGAACATTTCCCAAGTGTCCAAGGTTTGATATGAGTGGTTGGTAGTGTTTTTGTGAAACGACCACTATCAGACATTGGTTTAAGCAGCTCAATAACCTTGATTTCTTATGTCTGTCTTCACATTAAACTGTGTTAGCAATTTAAAAACATAACATCAGCAACATGAAATTGCCCGAAAATATAGAAAATACCAAATCAAATAGGGTTTAATTAAGAACATCAAGAAAATGGCTGTTAAATTTTATTTTTGGACATTACCACATGTTCTGACCTAGTAGGGTAAAATAAGAATTTGTTGTCTTAAACTTTGGATAGGAAGTAAAGTCACATTATGCAGGAAATGTTCAGTTTGGACGTGGGTCCATTGTGCTGAAGAAGGTAAAGATGAGTAACACTGTGCAAGGTGGATCCATTGCATGAGCACTCCGTATGTTCCCGGTGGGCTCACTTGCATGTCTGGTGCAGAATGTTGACAGTCTCATGGAACACAGCATGGTCTCGGTTTGCCCAGTTTCTTACTTTGTTTATTGCTAAACCTAGAGTTGTCACTGGACTGGTTTTATGCTCTATTGCCTTTGAAACAGAGGAAGGTATTGAAGATAAACTTTGTCTTGTTCTTTGCAGGTCCGTCAGTCTTGGAGACTATATGGGAGCCTCTGCACCCAGGGAAAATGTTACCCTTTACAGGGGGGAAGGGTAAACCAGTAGGGAATACAGTACAATCCCAACCCTACTGGGAGGGGCGGGAGGGAGGTGTTGCCGTCACTGTATTAAGTCGATGTTGGGAAATGTTTTAACATCTGGAGCCTTTGTGGGTGGAAATCTGTCTCCAATTACAACTCTGCACTGGATGTGAAGAAGCAAAAACTATTCCGTCTACTCACAGAACAGTACTTTCTGGAATATTATGGGGAATTGTACCAAACAAGAACCACGTAAGCAATGCCTAGGGATAAGGAGGAGGAAAATCACATGGTCCACAACAAAGGGCACCTAAGAGTGGGAAGCTGCAACAGTAAGGAAGCTTTTTATTAAAGGTTTTATATAAATTTTCCCACATCATGGGGCCTTGTTTTGCATGCTGATGAAGAGCTACTTAGAACTAACGATTAAAATCAGCTGCCTCCCCTGGTTAGACGCAGGTTCTTGAAAGTTACAATTTAAGGTACCCCCAAAAAGTTGGAAATAAAAGGAAACAAATTTGAACAACGAAGCACCCTGTGACATGCCGACGCGCCACTCCTTTTACCTTTGCGGGCTGGGCAGGGAGGGAGGAATCAATGGGGTCGGGGTCAAAGGAAAGGTGACATCTAATTTTACATTAAAACGTTAGTGGATATAAGTTCATGGTTGTACTTCTTAGATTTAATTTCTAGGCCGACATGTTATCTAAGGTGCAGTTTAAGGTCCAGGCATGCGCTCGGGCTCATAGTGATTGACGTGGTGTGCATTAGTGACCGCAGCATGCTCGCCTCATAGAGTGCGGTTGGTATCCATTCACCGATGTCGCGCCAGTTTGGGTTGCCGTTTACCAGTTCAATATAGCCCTGCATTTAAAATTCCTTTTGAGATTCGTGGATTTTATTTTTATTAAGAATATAGATATATAAAGTACTGTAGTTTACAACTAGGCCTTGAAATATCTTTTTAGGATCTGTTAGGAATAAGATTGATATTGTATTGTGTGTAACCTGCACAATGTGGAAAGCTGATATACCTGTGCAAAATCTTTGCCTCTGTGCTGTCAGTGTGGTGTGCTTTCTGCATGGTTATATGCGACTAGTAATTTTATCAAATTTCAAATTACATGGTAAAAGATCTGTAAAAGGCTGCATAAATGTTAGTTGGCACATAAAGACAATTGTAGAAGTTGAAACATGATTGCTATATTTCAATGTTTATTCCCACTCAACATATTGCCTCTAAGCTTTCCTTTAATTTTTTTTTTTTATTTTTATTTGTGTTCGAAGCATGATCTTAAAGATATGTTTAAGTTAATGGATGTAATGCAGGGTTCCTACACTGTATTGGCGCATGTTGGTGGCCCTCTGTGTCCTAGGCTTGTGCACATAGGGCACGTACAAAGCTACAGAGTGAGAGTTGGTTTGGATCCTCTTCATTTCATTTGTTTGGCTTTTCTGTTATTTTTTTCCCTCTACTTACATGTATTTCTGTGAATAAATCCTTGTTAAGTTAACCCTTTACTTTTCCTTCCATGTGTATTTTCTTATATACTGTGAATGTGAAGACCCTAACTGGTACACTTGATCTTATGTCCATATGAAAGTGCAAATCTTTATTAATTTGGATTGCCTGAGCAGTGTGTATCCCATGATGATGAAGGAAAATGGAGAGATTTTTCCTTTTAGCTCTGCTGGTCAGAGATGAAGCCACACCTTTCCATTTTTCAATGCTGCATATTTAATCTGCAAAAAAAGTTAAGCCATAACAGCCTTTTTCTATTTTACTTTGTCACCTTTGCATTGCAGAATAAATACCGAATAACCGTTTTTTATAAGCAGTCGCTCCTCTTTGCATGGTTCTGTTCTATAAAAGTGACTGATAACGGCCATTGCACTGAAGTGTGAGCTGTGTGTGTGTGTGACTTTATAAATACAATTTTAAAACATTTCACATGCATGGTAGCATGCACAAAGGTTTTTGTTGTCGTGTATATGTTTGTTTTAACATGTTCTTTTACTTTTTTTCTTTTTATTTTGGCTTTGCAAATTTCAGTCTGTAGGGCCTGAAATAAAACCATATGTAGTGCCCAGTAAGCTAGACTCGAGGGTGTCTGGTATTTTCACTTTTTAGTAAATTACCTTACTGGAAGCTTAAAATTTGCTTCTGAGTTGGCCTTCAAAGCTAGAGTGGAATAGCTGTTCTAGCCTTAGGTTGTAGTGTTCCCTGCAGCGCCTCAGATACTCGGGGAAGTTAATATAAGAGATAGTCTTACGTAAGTAGTGAATAAGGAAACGGCCACATTGTCCAGTAATGCATAAGAAGTGGAGGAACGTTTTCTGGACTTGTGATAAACAATTCTGTTAAGTAAAAGAGCAGTTCTATTACCTGTCTAATTAAGAATTTATTTCCAATTTAGCAGTTATGCAGCTCAAAAACAATATTTGGCTTTATAGTAAATTTGTTTCTAAATCTAATAACTTTAAAATAGAAGCTTAAGTAAATATTACTTAAAACCTAAAACTAGGGTGGTTTTCTTTTCTAATGCAGCTTTCCCTGTTGAGGCTTTTGTTTCTTCTTAAATTTATATTCTATTTTAGACAACATCGTATATAGCACAGGAATTTGCAGAAGCCATTTAAGTTTTTTGAGGTCAGCGCTGAGTTAGCATTTATTGTTTTGATGAGACGTAACACATCATGGGATATATATATATATATAAAGAACTTAATTCTTGTGGTGCAGTGTTGATAGTTTTGAATGTTGCCTAAATGTCTATGAGGTTGTGAGTTTGTCATTGTTACATTCCAGTGTTTCTGCCTCTTGGCATGCTTAAAGCACGGCTTACTTCATCCGCTCCTTACACACTAAACTGCTCTTAGTGTGCTCAACTACAGAGATAGCCGCTGCTGAGTGATGTAGATTTTCTACTTGAATATTTTTATGTTGTAGGAACCTCAGGAGGTCAGTGTTTACTGTTTTATATATGCCTTCTTTTTCCTGTTTGAGCTTCTCTCTCTGAAGGATTCTAACAGAACAAAAGCTGCTGATCAACCTAAGTTGGAAACAGAAAGTGTGTCTAGTGTCGTTGAAACACGTACTTAGCAGTCCCATGTCACAGCCCATTAATTAGCGAGTGAACTTAGTGCCACAGGTGTTCATTTACTTGGGAAATGGTTTTGCTTTTTGTATTGTCTAATCTCTTTAATGACTTCATACTGTGTAAGAAAAATCACTTTTGTATTGTTTGTTGGTTATTTCCAAATAACTGACTTGTAAATACCCTTAGAGCCAGTTCGATGCTTTACATCACTGCTACCTGATTTTGTTATGCAGCCTAGATCTCAGATCGCAGAACACTTAACCAAGCCATTACATCTTAAAGCAAAACAGGTAGCAACATTTTGTAATTAACATTGATAAACACTGTGATTTTTTTGGTTAAAACTTTTTCATTGATCTGAATTGCTTAAATTGCATATATTGTAAAATAGAGTCAGATGTATATTTTAAAATAATTTCAGCTAACTTTCCTCTGACTGCTTTGTCTACTCAGTTATGAAATATTCAGATACAAGTTTTATCTCAGGTGAATATCCTTGTATCATTTTGCTTTGGTGACATGTTTATAAAGAAAGATCATCATACCTTCTAGTCTGTGGGGGTTTGTGAGGTGTTTGGTTTTTTTGTTTTGTTTTGTTTTGTTTTGTTAGAATTTAATGTGTTTTCTCCCCAGTTAGTCAGTTTTGCCCCTCTCCAATTGTTTTATCAGACTGGAGAGAGAAATAAAAGGCTCTCCTCACATTTGATACGGAGATTTAACTGAGAATGAGTTGAGTTTGGTCCTCTCCTTTTCCAGACACTCAAAATACAAAAGTGGAACCTTTCTCCCTACATAAAATTCTGCAAAGTTGGGGTGCCAGAATTAAATTATGTGTTGAACTCTTGTCTCCATTTAACACCTTTGCAGTGACTTTTTTTTGCTTCACATAGTTAATTATATTCATATTGAATGTATTAACAGATAGAGTGCAAATGCACTCTTCCCGAGGGAAGCGTGTGTGGTGCACAGCTGCAGCCCTGACCCCTCCTCTGGGGCTTCAGGTGCACACAGCCTCCTTGTGGAGCTACTTCAGCAACTGTTACACGGTGGGGGGACACTAATTGTTGCTGCTAGTGCTGTTTAATGACGTGGTCATGGGAAGCTATAAGAAAACTGGTTAACACCCTGGGATAATTGAGTGGCCTGTGTTGGTAAGGATTTCTCTAGTTCAGTGCCGTGCGGTAGCATTGTATATCAGCTGGAGCATTTCATGCTGCATTAAATATGGCAGTGCTTCTAAGCCTCGTTAACGTTAAGTTTCACATGAAAGTTAGCTCCTCTTACCTGTGTGCTTTCTAGGTAACTGGAATCTAACTTCAGGCTTGATACAGATCTTCTCCCTGTTGGTATTACATATATATAGATAGATAGATAATTCTCAATGCCTAATTATTATACTTATACATTTGTAAGGTATAAGCATAATTGCAGCAACTGTTGTTATAGTTTGTATCCCAGAGTTTATTGTGTTGACATAAAAGATGTGTAGCAGCAGAATGTGTGCATGACCTTGAGGGAAGTTCAGGCTGGTTTTCTTTCCCCCCTCTGTACATTGAACAACCAAGGCAAATGTATTGCCAATCAGAGATCACTAATTACAAAGCTCTTTTCCCTTTCAGTAGGAGCTTTTGTTTGTTATCCATTGCTGCCGTACTGTGGCTCAGTTCTGAGGAACCCTATGTCACGGGTCTAGTCATCTTGTCAAATGCCTGCTCTAACATGCTTAGCCTACAAGGCAGTGTTGTCTCCTCCCAATGGTCACCTCATAAAGACGTTCCCCTCATCTTTCTGTCACTGCTCTCCTATGTGGATATATATATAACCAGACTGATTCTTTGGTTTTTTTATGGAGATAATAATTAGATAATACTATGTAATTAATTTTACTTGGTAGATTATCATCTTAAGAGATACTTAAATGTGGTAAATCACTTCATATTATGAGAGTTTTACACTTAGTATTCATGTTAACATTGGGTGCAATAACTTAGTAGAACCTGCTTAGTTATAAATAACTGGATCTTTCTGCTGACAACTTAGGTTGTATGAGTTATGCTTAAAAGCTTTAAATCTGATGTTTCCTGTACCTGCCACACTATGTTAGAATGTGTCCTTCAAACATATCCTGCAACTTCTCAAACTGTACTAAATTGGTAGTTCTTGAAGTCTAACTCTGTGCTAACAGATCTTCATTTTAAATAGAATACGGTTTTAATTTTTGATAAGCTGCTGAATTTTAAAGAGAGTTTTTTGGGGCCACCAAATATTTTGGATCATGCAGAGAATATATATTGTACTGTAGTAATTTTGTATTTACATTTGTATGATGTGACATAATAGATGTGAATGTTAATCACTGCTTGACTATGTTAATAAAGTTGTTTAACTATAGACGTTGCACTCTTGATTTTTAATAGAAAGAAGTTACCTTTGTCCTCTTCCACTTTGTTCCTTGGGGGGTGGGGGTTACGTGTGTGTGTGTGCTCTGGCTATGCCTTAGCTATACGTGTGTTAGTGACCTATTGTCATCCAGACAACTTTTTTCCTTATGTGCTGCAGTAGGATGAAAGTTTCGCATACATTTTAAGTTAACTACTTCTGGCGCTTTTCACTTGGAGCTGAGGGAGATCTGGGTGAATAACGGCTGTGCCAAAGGAATGGCTGATGGCGAAGCTGTAGCCGTGCCGAGGTGGTGAAGGAGCAGTGCTAAGAGGCGGGGTTTCACGCAGAGGAGTAAGGCTTATGGGTTTGAGAGTTAACACTTGTCCAGAGTGTAGGTGTATGGGTATATGTGTAAACACTGTGAGGGGTTGGTTTTTTGTACTCAGGATCTAGACTACTGTAGAAGAATATAGGGCCTGAGATGAGTCCTTGTAGCCCAGACACTTAAGGGAAGCTTGAATTTCCTTGTTTTTGCTAAAAGTATTTGAGGTAACAAAACTGTGTTGAATGGAACGGAGATGTTCTCTAAAACACCATGAAAAGGGATTTAAGATTCCAGAGTGTGAAGTAAGGCTGTGGGAGAAGTTCATTAAAATTTCTTCTGGTCATTACTTCTGGATTTTGATTTGCTTCCTACAGCAACTGTTTCTGAAGATAAAAATAATGATATTTCAGTGAAGCTGCAGTCTCACGAGTTTCACCAGATGATTTTTTAAATCTCAGTTTACGAGACAGTTGTATCAATAAGTGAGTGAATGGGTCTACCCATTTCTGAACTGGCATTTCCATGCTGAATTCATAATCTGATGTCAACAATTCTATATCATGTGATTATTTTGGGGCCACGATTAAAGTGGCAGTGGAAAACATACAGGTCTTGGATGAGTTTTCTTTGTTGTACACTTGGCAGTGGGAGATACTGCCATTGGGACTTGACTGTCAGAGTCTTAAGTTAGTTTGTAAAGCAGTGGTTTTCCTGAGACGTCTTTTTTTTTTTTTCTTAAGATTTATTCATTTATTATATATAAGTACACTGTAGCTGTCTTCAGATACACCAGAAGAGGGCATCGGATCTCTTTACAGATGGTTGTAAGCCACCATGTGGTTGCTGGGAATTGAACTCAGGACCTCTGGAAGAGTAGTCGGGTGCTCTTAGCCACTGAGCCATCTCTCCAGCCCCTGAGACGTCTTTCTTATTACAGTTTGCAGGTGCCAGTCTGGAAGTTTAATGAGACTTTCAGTTCCCTGGCAGTGGTGTGAAGATGCTCTAGTTACCATGCAGCTCCCGTCAGTGACTGTTAGCAGTTAGTCGCTCTTACCAGGGCCATCCCAAGTATGCCTCTTCAGTCTTTATGTTGGCTCTTAAAGAAGGTCGTTAAATGGGTGAGTAAGAAGTGAACTGCACTTAGGAGGCAGAGGCAGAGGGATCTGAGTTCAAGCTCAGCTTGGTCTTCATAGCAAGTTCTAAGATAACCAGGACTACATAGAGAGGACCTTTAAAAAAACAGCAAATGTGTTTTACTAGTAATGCGTTAATGTTCCTAGGCAGTAATGTGTCCAGGTTTGTCAGCTAAGCGATGCACATAGCTGTAGCTACATAACACTTGACTTATTCCACGGCTTCTACAGTGGTCCTCTTGCACACACTGTTAGAGTGGACAATTGATGGTGTGCGGATGCTTAAACATGGCCTTCGTTTGCAGTGGTCTTTTTGGTGGAATAGTCAGGCCAAACAGAGTAGTTACAGCAAGGTTATGTGATCTGTAGGGTTTTTTTTGTTGTTGTTTGTTTTGTTTTGGTTTTTTTGTTTGTTTGTTTGTTTGTTTTTGTTTTTTTTATGGCCAGCAGCACCTTGTGTACTGTAAGTTGTAGTCTAATGGCTTAGATTTCTGTTTTGAAGAAGTTTTATGAATAAAGTATGTCTCAAATTACAGATTTAACAGTTAGCCAAGTCTTGTATTCAAGACACTGTTTCTAGTCACGAGGCTTAGTTAGCCTTTTGTGGAGAGTGAGCTGTGTAAAGCAGCATGTTATGCGGTCAGAGTTAGTGCTGGTGTAAAGACTGCAGCTGATGGGAAAGCACTGATGTCATGAGCTGAAGGAGATCAAAGTAGGCCAGAGAGGATGGCATTAAAGTCTGAAGGAGCAAGGCTGTCGGTGATTGGGGGAGATTGTCTCAGGTAAGGGAACAAAGATACATGGCCTGGATGGTAACGTATTTGGATGTTGACTAGGTAGGTGTCTAGAGCAAGGAAGAGAAAGAGAAGGATTAAAAGGAAGGTCGCCAAAAGCCAATGGAAAGGACTCTGTAGACAGGTAGGAAATGAACAACTGATTGTAAGTACCCTGTGGCACTGAGGGATGCTGTTGTGGTCAGGGGAGAGTAGTACTGGAGATGGGCGGAAAGATTGGGTTTGGAGTAATGAGGACTTTGACAATATACTGAACTTGTTATGGAGGGGAAAATCAAATCATATCTAAGAATGGCAAAGGATGTGAAAAAGTCGGGCCAGACGTGAAGCGTTCCAGCATTGGCACTCACGTGAGTAAAGAAAAGCAGAGAAGTTGAGACTGGAGAGATGGCTCAGAGGTTAAGAGCACCATCTGCTTGTCCAGAGGTCCTGAGTTCAATTCCCAGCAACCACATGGTGGCTCACAACCATCTGTAATGGGGTCCGATGCCCTTTTCTGGTATATCTGAAGAGAGCGACAGTGTACCCACATACATAAAATAAATCTTCAAAAGGAACACTTACTGTTCTTGAGTTCAATTTCCAGCACTCACATGGTGGATACATGTAGATAAAAACTTAAATACATAAAATGTAAACCTTTAAAAAAAGGAAAACAGACTCATGTTGCGTCTGAACATGTGTAGGAGGGTGTGGGGTGCATGAAGTCTTTGACTTTACAAAACTAAAATGTAGAAGCTTGTGAAAATCAAGTTGATATAGCTTGAGATAATTTTAACACCACCTTCAGGAGATTCATAATTTTCCTTAACTGGATAAAGTTACTAGTTCATTAAAGCAAGCAGGAAATAAAAGTGAGTGAAACAGTTCTGCATTTTCAGATCGATGATACAGATTACTGCTAACTTCCAGAATAAGTAACTTCCCAGTGCTAAGCCCAGAAACCTCTGAACATTAGACTATCGTACTTCAAAAGCTGGCATCCACGTAGAGAAATGAAATGGTAGAGTATTTGCTGTTTTGAGTTCTGATTACCTCACTATATATCTTCCAGTTTCATCTATTTTTCTTTGCAGGTTTTCACTATCCATGTATCCCAGAGATACCTGTTTATGTTTCTTGCTGGGGGTGGGGGTGTTACTCTATGCTTTCACCACAATAGCAGGATGGGTCTTAGTGTCCACTGTCAGACAGATGCACTCAAGTGCTAAGAGTATGCCATGCCATGAGTTGAAATCCAACTCCAGTTTGGTCACCTAAACAGTGAGGGAAAGTGAGATCCTTAGGGTATAGGGCAGTGTGAAGGCCGTCTGAAAAGGCCCCAAACCACATAGGCATTTGTGCCCAACAGACATGCTTGAGCTTCATAGATTATCTACAGAAACTTGGTAGGGCCTCTTCTCCCTGGACTGTAACTTGTTAATGTGTAGGCTGAATGCTGCATGAAGGTTTTTTTTTTTTTTTCTTCTTTTTTCTTTTTTTCGGAGCTGGGGACCGAACCCAGGGCCTTGCGCTTGCTAGGCAAGCGCTCTACCACTGAGCTAAATCCCCAACCCCATGAAGTTTTAACAGTGAACAGGAAAAGCTCAATAAAAGAAGCTTCCAGCTGTTTATCTTAGGTGATGGTTTTGAAATTTGTTTTCATTTCTGACTGAAGCAGAATTTTTGCTTGGGTACTTTATGTAAAAGTGAGAGGCTACTGGATATCTATACATTCTCTAGACTGATAAATAAAAATCCAGTATATATTGCTAATGGAAGACACGTCATCAGCGGAGCTGAACCTGCGGTGTTGATCTAGCACACTTACCATTGGAAGGCGTAAACCTGAACTACCAAAGGCAATACAGAAACCTACATATTCTCTAGAATGCCCAGGGAAAAGCCACTTATGTATATCCCAAAACCAAACAGGAATTAGAAAATTTGGGCAGTCATAGTACATAATTCAGCTTCCAAGACTACTTTGAGTAAGTAGCTCTCCATATTTAGTATCACACTTGCAGATTGAGCACAAACAAACCAAGCAGGACTAGTGATGCTTTATAAAAACAGGCCTGACGCAGGCCAGCTTATGTAATGGTGTGTTAACATTAGTCGACTGCCAGTTGTGCACACCTTTAATCCCAGAGGAAGCAGAGGCAGGTGGATCTCAAAACTTCAAGGGCAGCCAGGGCTACACAGAGAAGCCTTGTCTTGAAAAAGGAGAAAAAAAAAAAAAAAAAAAAAAAAAGACTTGACAGCCCAGTGTACATGGAAGGTAAATAGTGTAAATGTTTATCGAGTTTGTTGTTTCTACACCTCAGCAAACCAAAATAGTGAACATTTGATTGTAGGCCCGCTCTGAAAAGCAAAGGTGAGAAGGTTACTAAGTAACAGGTTGGTTTGTTTTTGAGTACATATGTGCTCTCTCAAGTATGAGTTGTGAGGCCAGAAAAGAATGTCCTGTCCTGGAGGTCCAGCAGTTGAGTGCAGGCCCAGGGCAGGTGGTGGGCACTGACCAGGGCCTCTGCAGGAGAAGAACCAAGTCAACTGCTGAATTCTCTCTTCAGCCCCAAGTCGCTAGCTAGGTGGGTGGGCTGGTTGGTTTTTTTTTTTTTTTTTTTTTTTATTATAAAATAACCATTCTGGTTTTCAGTGTATATACACATTTTAATCCTTAAAATGCACACATTTAGTGGTGTGAGTCTTGCCTGTAGTGCTAATGTGGAGGCAGGAATGTCAGTTATAGTCACAATAGTTCAAGGCCAACCTAGGCAACAAAAAATGGCTGACCTACCCCACCCCTGGGTTTTTTTTGTTGTTGGTTTGTTTTTTTTTTGTTTTTTTTTTTTTGTTCTTTTTCTTTGGAGCTGGGGACCGAACCCAGGGCCTTGTGCTTCCTAGGCAATCGCTCTACCACTGAGCTAAATCCCCAACCCCTAGGGTTTTTGTTTTTTTAAGCTCAGCAATTTTAGTAGATTTTATCTGTAAGAGAAAATTATGATCAAGCAGTGGTGGTGCACACCTTTAACCCCAACAGGGACTTGTAGGGAGCAACAAGGCAGGCAAGCTGTAAATCTTAGCAGCCGTCAGGAAAAGGGGTGAAGAGAAAGCCATTACACCTGTCATTTACAGTGACTGTCTACATTTGATTCTGTAACTATATAAAGTTAAACATAGCTTCATATTGACATCTTCAACTGTAATTCCCTCCAACAGCTCCCCTTTGCCTATTGGCGATATTCTCTGCAAATAAAACTGGCTCATTATCTTCAATGTGTTCTGTCATTTATACCACCCTAACAAGAATCTAGTTTTGGACTTTATTACCTTCTGGATTGTGCCTGAAGGTTGATACCTTCTGGGTATCCAGCTGGAGCACTGTTCCCCAAGGGGCCTTAGGCTGCTCAGCTGCTCTCTCAACATTGCAGCTTATGGTGTGTCCTTGAAATATATAAATCCACTACGTAAGTCAGTATTTCATATGTGTATCCTGCCTCCCTTGGTTTTCTTATAAAAACCTGTTCAGTAAAAGTTCTGATTTAGCAGGCTAGCTGATCTTAACTGCACAGGAACTTTCCAAAATAGTTCCATTACTCAAAATATTTCCTCCATACAAGCACTCATCCCTCGATCACTGATAACCATGGACTGTTTTCCGTCCCTATAGATTTGTCTTTGCCCGATATAACCAGAATCATAACAAATAGCCTTTTGAGCCCAGCTTTCCATTAACAGTGTCTTAAGAACTTAAGTGTTGGGGCTGGAGCAACCATCTGTAATGAGCTCTGATGCCCTCTTCTGGTGTGTCTGAAGACAGCTACAGTGGACTCATATAAATTTAAAAAAAAACAAAAACAAAAACTTCAGTATTGATTCCTGACATCAGTTGCTCATTCCTTTACTATCATGTAGTATTCCATTGTATGAATGAATATACTTTTTTGGTATGGCTCTAAGGTTCATTTTAATAAATATGGGTGTGTAAATATTGTCTTTTAAATCTTTTTTAAGTAGACAAAGCTTCCAGAACCGTCTGAGTAAGTTGGAAGTGCCTCTTTATCAGTAAGTATCTCAACATGTATGCCCAGAAATGTATCTTTTGCAAACACACACAAAACAAAACAGTGGTCTGATTTGATGTCACTCAGGAGATTGAGGCAGGAAGATCCCAAGTTCTAAGCCATCAAGGGTATACAATAAGTAATCTCAAAAATAAAAAATATCTAATTTATATTTCCAGATGTTACTAAGTATCCTAATATCAGAAGAAAAAGAAAAAAAGAAAAGAAAGCCACCAGCAGTGGGTGATTTGCTTTCACCTGAGATTCCTCAGCCATTCATGGCATTGGCATTTTGTTTTGTTTTTCTTTTTTTTTTTTTTTTTTTCTTTTTGTCGGAACTGGGGACCGAACCCAGGGCCTTGCGCTTGCTAGGCAAGTGCTCTATCACTGAGCTAAATTCCCAACCCCGGCATTGGCGTTTTAAAAGAGAATAAACTCATTGCTGTGAACAGGTACTGCCATCTCAGTTCATTCCTTCCCTTACTGGGTCCAGAAATGTGCATTTGGAGTAACAACAGCATTTTCTAAGGAGTACCCTGCCGGTGGGCCCGTCATGCCAGCCGTGTGCTGCTGACCACACTCTCCGATTTGGAATAAGCACATATCTTTCGAGCAGTACTTTTGCATCTTCAAGACACCCCACTTCCTGTCACATTTCTGGAAGTTTTGTGCATTTCTTCCTTCTTGTCTGGGGTGGTTATAGCAACACATGCTTTTCTACATACTTTTTAAGCTGGTAGTAATCTTATCCTAGATAAAAGTGATTCTGACTTGGTATGGGGGGAGGTATTGGGAAGCTTGGGGTTCAAGAGAGTGGTGGCTCACACCTATAATCCTAGCACTCCAGTACTGAGAAGATGGAGGAGGGAAGGAGAGAGGGAGAGCAGCTCCAGACAAGCAGGGCAAGTGCCAAGGACTAAATCCTCCAATGGAATTTCCAAATAGATTTAAAATAAAATGTGCAAGCCTTTAATTCCAAAACTTGGGAGGCAGAGGCGTCTCTGTGACTTCAAGGCCAGCTTGGTCTAAATAGCAAGTGCCAGGACAGCCAGGGTTACACAGAGAAACCCAGTCTTAAAAAAATAAAAATGGTATCAACCACACTATATCTTGTATCTTCAAGATTAGAAAATTCTACTAGGGCTGGAGGGATGGCTCAGAGGTTAACCTCTTCCAGAGGTCCTGAGTTCAATTCCCAGCAACCACATGGTGGCTCACAACCATCTGTAATGGGATCCGATGCCCTCTTCTGGCATGCAAGCATACATGCAGGGAGAATGTTGTATACATAATAAATAAATCAAAAAAATTCTAATTTGTGTAAGTTAGCATAAAAGGGAGAGAAAACTTTGTTAATAACAAGGCAAGTCATGGGGTTGCTGTAGTGTGGGGGCAGGGGGTTGGTTTTTGAAAAAGGCTCTGTATAGTCCTAGCCCTGTCTCACTGACCTCAGACTCATGCCTGCTTCTGCTTCCTGCCTTCGATCATTAGATTCAAATAACATCAAGAGATCATATGGAGATCCGAGTTGCCCACCTCCAAGGGCCTTCTAAATGAGTGGGAGTTTCCCCATCTGACCTGTGAGATCATCATTTAGATCCTTAGACAGACGCTTGTTCCCTAGAACCCTGTCTGTTCCTTAGCCCAGGCACCTGTGGGCTGTTCTGCTCTGGCCATTGTGCATGGCACTCTAAACCAAGCAAGGTAGTCCCCCAGTTGAAGCTCAGGTATAGCATTCAGTAACTTAAGTCGAGCCGTTAAAACTTCTCCGAAACCTCCCAGCATCCCTCAATGGCCCTTCTCAGTTGAACCATCTTTATTTTTTTTAAACATTTATTTATTATGTATACTTCATACAGCTTTCTGCCTGCATGTATGCACCTGTAGGCCAGAAGAGGGCACCAGACCTGATTATAGATGGTTGTGAGCCACCATGTGGTTGCTGGGATTTGAACTCAGGACCTCTGGAAGAGCAGTCAGTGCTCTTAACCGCTGAGCCATCTCTCCAGCCCCCATCAGTTGAACCATCTTTAAGGATGAGCTCACAGGAAAGCCACGGGTCCTGGGAGAGGAGAGGTGAGTGGCTTCTGAAGAAAGCATGAGCCAGAAGGACTCCCTTTTGCCATCTTTAATTTAACTGGACTCACAAAGATATCAACAACACAGAGAACCTAGAAAGGGTACTTGGAGGAAACAAACATAAGACTGAAGATTTGGGAAAATACAAAACACAAACATGAGAATTGGTAGAAATTGCTAGCACAGTGGAACTTAAACCAGGAAACAACCGAAGTACTGACTGCTAAGTCAGTCCTGTAGGAATCACCAGCTCCCCTCTAAGGCATGCAAAAGTCACTCCTACAGCTTCTCTGAGCAGGAGAGGAAGTGAGGCCAGGCTCTTCCTGTCCATGTCCCCATCCAGGTCAGACCTGACCCTGGGGAGAGAGTGAGGCCAGGCTCTTCCCTTCCATTGCCATCCAGTAACTGGCTCATGTGGCAGATTACTTGGTAAGCAAATTAGCAAATGCTGCAAATCAGCATGAACTCTCACCTCCAAGCTGGCTGTTAAACATTCACCAAATACCACAGCTCCAGAGCAAGCTATGATTGGAGAACAGGGACAATGCCCTGGAGAGTCAGGGAGACCAAACCTAGAGGTCAGGTCACCTACAGCCTGTTCTACCCCAACCAAAGCCTGTATCCATTACCAGGTAAACAGTTCCCTTTTGAAGTGAGGGTTTCCTGTAACTACAGATAGGGACAGGAAGTAAGGAATCACCACTATGGGGGAAAGTGAGTTTAAAAAATAGCACCAAATTGGGTTGGGGATTTAGCTCAGTGGTAGAGCGCTTGCCTAGCAAGCGCAAGGCCCTGGGTTCGGTCCCCAGCTCCAAAAAAAAAGAAAAAAAAAAATAGCACCAAATTTAGGAGCAGAGCAGGGATACCCTAGCATAACAAACTTAAATGGGTACAGATATGAACTTTGCATATATATAACTAATATCCTCAGGACCAGAAAGACACTTGCACATCCATGTTACTGCAGTGCTGTTCACAACAGGCAAGTTATGGGAATTGGGCTGATGTACGTCAGCCATAGATGGGTAAAGAAAGCATCATATATATGCATACACACACACACACACACACACACACACACACACACACACACACACACATTGGAGTTTTATTTAGCCATAAAGAAAAAAAATTATGTAATCCAGAAGGAAATGGGGAACATGAAGTGACTCAGATAAACATGTTTTTCCTATGAGGAATCTATTTAAACCTCGACTTAAATACCAGCATGTATATGTATGCATGTATAGATGATGTAAAGTGGAGGCCTATTGGGAGAGAAAAAGGAGAGGGGAAAGACAAACAGTGTGTGCTTTCATAAGTGCAGAAGTTACACAAATATATGCAAAGGACAGGAAAGCAGAAGGGGAACCTTTGGCAGGGAGGAAGTGGGGAGGAAGGGCACTAGCAGTGGTGGCAGGGATCCAGGGGACAGCGGGGAGGGGCAGATGTGAGCCACATATACTGACATTATAATGAAAATGTAATAATGTAATCCCTTTGTACCTTTTATTTTTCTTTTCTTTTCTTCGGACCTGGGGACCGAACCCATGGCCTTGCGCTTGCTAGGCAAGCGCTTTACCACTGAGCTAAATCCCCAACCCTGTCCCTTTGTACTTTAATCCTTTTTTAAAAAGCAAAATATAAACGGAACAAAATGAAAGCAAAGCTATCCAAGTATTAACAGTACACGGAAAAGCCGGAAGTCTTCTGCCTCTCTCCTTAGAAACTAAAAAGTAACAAGAATAAGAAACCAAATCGCCAGTTCCACAACTCCCAAACTAAACGACCTAAAGAGGAAGGAGGCCTGTCAACTGAGAAAGGTCACAGCCACTGGAAGACCCATGCTCAGCTGTGGGACTGAGAAGAAGCGAGTAGAGCTCATGGCTCCAGAGCAGAGCCAGAGATGAAAAATTAACAGCCGAGCAGGTGGCACACGCCTTTAACCCAGGACTCTGGAGGCAGAAGCAGGCAGATCTCTAAAGGCAAGGCTAGGCTGGCCTATACAGTGACCAGGACAACCTACAAAGGCCCTGTCTCAAACAGCAAATAGTCCCATTGTTGGACTAGTGGTCTGAGGTGTTAGTGGGAACTGACCGAAAAGCTGAGGGAGTGGATTTGAGTTAGAAATGATGCAGATTAACTCTGATTTTCCAGGAAGCAGCATGCTGTGGAAGAGAGAGAAGAGGAAGTCTGTCCTGTGACACCCCTTCGGTTAAGATGGCCGCACAGATGACAGGCCACTGAGATGAGTCACATGTAGAAATGCTGTTAGAAGGAGAATTTCTGCCGAATGGCATCCAATTCTCCTCTCTCTCAGAAAACAAAGTTGCACCTTTATTTGAAGTTCTTTTCAAAATCATAGGAATGATATTTTACATTACACATGTATTTTGAGGGGTGAAGATATTAGTTCTGACCAAGTAAATGTCAGACTAACCGGTTTCACTCTGTCTGTGACAGGTAAAGAAGGGAGCCAGACAAATTGTCATGAGTTTTTTTTTTTTGTTGTTTGTTTGTTTGTTTTCTTTTTCTTCTTTCTTTTTTTTCGGAGCTGGGGACCGAACCCAGGGCCTTGTGCTTGCTAGGCAAGCGCTCTACCACTGAGCTAAATCCCCAACCCCTGTCATGAGTTATTTTTATGAATTAACTTTTCATTTTGTACAGATTTTAAAAGTTTGGAAAGAATGATCATGTAGATAAGATCACAAATGGTATCTTTCAACATAAGCAGTATAGAATACTTAATATGTTCACTTGTTAGTTTAAAATATTTATTGTAGAATTCAGAGGAACATGCCAGAAATAAAGACATCAGCTAATCAAAGAGGCATAATTTATCATTGACAAAAATCTCCTTACCAGAAACAAAAATCGATTCTTCCTTTCTTCTAAGAGCAGAGGAAATCACTGGAGTCCTTGAACCTCTTTGTGGAGAGGAGACATCTGTCTGAGAATACCTGCTGTAGCCCTTCATCCCGTAGAGACAGACTTCTGTCATCTTAGTACCATGGTTGGGGGCATACCATGATGCTTTACTCTGCCTTAGCTTATGTAGGGACATTGAGCAAAATCCATGGGGAACATCTTTAACAACATAGGTTATTTTATTTTTAAAGATTTATTTATTTTATATGTGAATGCACTGCGCTGTCTTCAGACACAGCAGAAGAGGGCATCGGATCCCATTACAGATGATTGAGAGGCACCACGTGGTTGCTGGGAATTGAACTCAGGACCTCTGGAGGAGCAGTCAGTGCTCTTAACCGCTGGGCCATCTCTCTAGCCCAACAACATAGGTTTTAATAAATATGTTTGCCTTTTTTTTTCTTTTTTTCGGAGCTGGGGACCGAACCCAGGGCCTTGCGCTTGCTAGGCAAGCGCTCTACCACTGAGCTAAATCCCCAACCCCAATATGTTTGACTCTTAAGAAAACAAATCAGAGACTGAAGAGGTGGCTCAGTGGTTAAGGGCACTTGTTCTTGCAAAGGACCCATGTTTGGTTCCTGGCAACCAGATGATGACTCATAATTATTTGTAACTCTTAGTACCAGGGGATCTGATGCCCTCTTCTGACCCCAATGGGGCTGGGCACATAGGTGACACACACACATACACACACATACGTACATATGTATGTACATACATACATGTAGGCAAAACAAATTTTTCAAAATTTCTTTTTAAAATGGATAATCTTTTAGACAGGAAGGTTTTAAAAGTAAGTAAAAACAATTCAGGCTGAAATGGAAGGATTTGTTTTGTTTTGTTTTGTTTTTTTTCCTTAGCTATGTTTCTAAGTCTCCGTGTGGGAAGGTACACAAGAGAGAGAAGTTCCTGCAGAGTCCAGTGTCCCTGGAGCTGGAGTTACAGATGGTAGGAGCTGCCAGTCTGGCATCCTAGGACCCTAACTCGGGTCTTCTGGAGAGCAGGATGTGTGTCCTTAACCACTGAGTCCTTGTCCTAGGCTGGAGTGTTCAGATGTCACAGATGCTTGCAGCTTAGAGTAGTAGAATAATCCTAAAAAAATCAAGAAAATCAAAAGCATCATGTAATAATAATTTTACACAACCGATAACAACCAAATTGCATTAAAGTAAAAGAAAAAAAAAAAAAAGGAAAACTTTTTTTCCATGCTCAGAACTGAACCAAGGATCTCATGCAAGCTTGGCAAGCTCTACCACTGAGCTGCATCCGCGGACCAGGAAAATATTTTCATTTTTATTATATACATTCTTCACCTCTGCAGTGATATTTATGTTTTTCGTACCAAGCATCCAGACCATACTGGTACATCCAGTTACAGCACTGTCCTTTAACCTCGGGGCCACCGCCGTTTTTTTTTTTTTTTTTTAATTTATTTGAGTATTTCTTATATACATTTCGAGTGTTATTCCCTTTCCCAGTTTCCGGGCAAACATCCCCCTAATCCCTCCCCCTCCCCTTCCTTATGGGTGTTCCCCTCCCAACCCTCCCCCCATTGCCGCCCTCCCCCCAACAGTCTAGTTCACTGGGGGTTCAGTCTTAGCAGGACCCAGGGCTTCCTTTCCACTGGTGCTCTTACTAGGATATTCATTGCTACCTATGGGGTCAGAGTCCAGGGTCAGTCCATGTATAGTCTTTAGGTAGTGGCTTAGTCCCTGGAAGCTCTGGTTGCTTGACATTGTTGTACTTTTGGGGTCTTGAGCCCCTTCAAGCTCTTCCAGTTCTTTCTCTGATTCCTTCAACGGGGGTCCTATTCTCAGTTCAGTGGTTTGCTGCTGGCATTCGCCTCTGTGTTTGCTGTATTCTGGCTGTGCCTCTCAGGAGAGATCTACATCCGGCTCCTGTCGGCCTGCACTTCTTTGCTTCATCCATCTTGTCTAATTGGATGGCTGTATATGCATGGGCCACATGTGGGGCAGGCTCTGAATGGGTGTTCCTTCTGTGTCTGTTTTAATCTTTGCCTCTCTATTCCCTGCCAAGGGTATTCTTGTTCCCCTTTTAAAGAAGGAGTGAAGCATTCACATTTTGATCATCCTTCTTGAGTTTCATTTGTTCTAGGCAGCTAGGGTAATTCAAGCATTTGGGCTAATAGCCACTTATCAATGAGTGCATACCATGTGTGTTTTTCTGTGATTGGGTTACCTCACTCAGGATGATATTTTCCAGTTCCGACCATTTGCCTATGAATTTCATAAAGTCATTGTTTTTGATAGCTGAGTAATATTCCATTGTGTAGATGTACCACATTTTCTGTATCCATTCCTCTGTTGAAGGGCATCTGGGTTCTTTCCAGCTTCTGGCTATTATAAATAAGGCTGCTATGAACATAGTGGAGCACGTGTCTTTTTTATATGTTGGGGCATCTTTTGGGTATATGCCCAAGAAAGGTATAGCTGGATCCTCAGGCAGTTCAATGTCCAATTTTCTGAGGAACCTCCAGACTGATTTCCAGAATGGTTGTACCAGTCTGCAATCCCACCAACAATGGAGGAGTGTTCCTCTTTCTCTGCATCCTCGCCAGCATCTGCTGTCACCTGAGTTTTTGATCTTAGCCATTCTCACTGGTGTGAGGTGAAATCTCAGGGTTGTTTTGATTTGCATTTCCCTATGACTAAAGATGTTGAACATTTCTTTAGGTGTTTCTCAGCCATTTGGCATTCCTCAGCTGTGAATTCTTTGTTTAGCTCTGAACCCCATTTTTAATAGGGTTATTTGTCTCCCTGCGGTCTAACTTCTTGAGTTCTTTGTATATTTTGGATATAAGGCCTCTATCTGTTGTAGGATTGGTAAAGGTCTTTTCCCAATCTGTTGGTTGCCGTTTTGTCCTAACCACAGTGTCCTTTGCCTTACAGAAGCTTTGCAGTTTTATGAGATCCCATTTGTCGATTCTTGATCTTAGAGCATAAGCCATTGACCGTCGTTGTTTTTTACATCTGGGTAAAATTTCTCTTTTAATGTTAGAGTTTACGCTTCTAAGTATGTAGAACAATGACACGAAGCAAAGACTAGCAGGCACGAGAGGCAGGCAGTCCCTCAGGCTCTTCGATTTTCTTTCCCCTTCTTTCCTCCTCCACCTCGGGTTTTTCTTTGGTTGGTTTTGGTTTTAGGTTTTTGTTTTGTTTTGTTTTGTTTTTTGAAACAGGGATTCTCTGTGAAGCGCTGGTTGTACTGGAACCCACTCTGTAGACCAAGCTGACCATGAACTCCTCTGCCTACGGAGTGCTGAGATTAAAGGCATGCACCACCATCTTTTTCTTTTTTTTTTTTTTTTTTAAGATTTATTTATTTTATGTATGTGAGTACTGTCACTCTCTTAAGACACACCAGAAGAGGGTATCGGATTTCAGTATAGATGGTTGTGAGCCACCATGTGGTTGCTGGGAACTGAACTTAGGACCTCTGGAAGAGCAGTTAGTGCTCTTAACCACTGAGCCATCTCCAACCCAGCAATTTTTTTTTTCCCTGTGTTTTTCTACTTAGGATGCTATGCATCTGGAATCTAGTGGTGTGCTGGAGATGTTTAAGAACTTCTTGCACGGGGTTGGGGATTTAGCTCAGTGGTAGATCGCTTGCCTAGGAAGCGCAAGGCCCTGGGTTCGGTCCCCAGCTCCGAAAAAAAGGAAAAAAAAAAAGAACTTCTTGCACTTCTATAACCCATCTTTCACATCACAGCAAGAATAGACCTTGTTAGCATTTGTTCATGACATTCCTTTTCTGAAAACCCTTGGATGACTTCCTGAGGCTCTTAGAACCCTATCAGAAGGGCCCTTCCAGGCCTGAGGTCACCTGGCCCTGGCTTTAGTCTTTGCCTCATTTTTCCAACTTGCATTCACTTTTCTGCCGCAGACACCACAAGATTCTTTCCTTCCATCTCAACCTCTAAGTCTACACTGAATATGCCCTCCCAAATAGCTCCCTTGTTCCCTGTTCTGAATAGTCTTAACTGCTTTCAGCCGGTGTGTTTATTACAGTGCAGGTACTATTCTCAGAGTTGTACGTGTTTCAATTCATAATAGCCCCTCTTTGAAGTGGGGACGATCATCCCTACTTTACAGCGACACAGCCTGAGTCACACACGTGGTTAAGGCACTATTCTTAAGGACAGGGAGCTCACAAACCACAGCCTAGGTAGTTTTGTTTTACTTTAGAGTCATTGTCTACATGGTCCCGAGTTACTTACTTAAAAACAAACAAATGAACATTTCAGTAGTGGGGACTAAACTCAGGTCCTCCTATGTACTAGGCCTGTGCTTATCACTTGACCCCA
Organism: Rattus norvegicus; assembly: GCF_021556685.1. Classification (NCBI taxonomy): domain Eukaryota; kingdom Metazoa; phylum Chordata; class Mammalia; order Rodentia; family Muridae; genus Rattus; species Rattus norvegicus. Next base: position 31,895,093 of record NC_141535.1, on the reverse strand, counting down.
TAACAAAGCCTCTCCCCACCCATTCCCAACAGCCTTTTGGAGACAGATCTTTCTAGGGAGCTCAAGTTAATATCAGCCTCTTGAGTACTGGGATTACAAGAGTGCATTGCAGGGTTGGGGGTTGAGGAGTGGTGTGTGTGTGTGTGTGTGTGTGTGTGTGTGTGTGTGTGTGTGTGTGTGTGTATACGCACAGGAGTGTGCTGGCTTTAATCCCTGGCAGAGGCAGGTAGAGCACTGTGAGTTCAAAGCCAGCCTTGTCTACAGAGTGTATTCCAGAACAGCCAGGAATACACAGAGAGAAACCCTGTTTTGAAAAATAAGTGATTAAGTAAATAAATAAATAAAAAAGCATGCATAGCATCCCTGGCATACATTACTTTTTATTTGAAAAGTACATATTTATCTGTGTACATCGTGGAAACACCACTGTGCATTCCCTCACACATGTATTTTCCTGTGTGTAGTGAGAGCAATTAAAATCTCTTCTGGGCCTGGCGGCTGTGCCACAGGTAACACGAGCTGGGCCTTTGAGTTAGAGCCTCAGCACTGAAAACGTAAGGTGCCCAGTGATTTTGAGAAGTGCAATGTTTTGTGTGAACCGCTTGCTCTCGTGGATTGTACTTCAGCACAACACTAGACTGATGCTGTCCTGGCTTATGTGTTGACGTTGTAGTTATTTATCAGCCAGGTATCTACTCACATATATTATGTATTCTCTTGTCTATCCCTTCTGGCTGTAAGAATTCTGAGAACAAGATTCATCTGTTCTTTTCACACATGTAGGATAGGCCAAAACACATCAGTGATGTAAGAAATGCTATCCCAAATATAGAAGCCCATGCACAAAGTGGAAAGTAGATGTGCCTTTTTGTTTGTGGGTTTGCTTTTCAAGACAGGATGTCTCTTTGTAGCCCTGGCTGTCTGGAACTTGCTTTGTAAACCAGGCTGCCCTCCAACTCACAGATATCTGTCTGCCTCTGCTTCTGAAGTGCTGGGGTTAAAAGCTTGGACCACTACTGCCTGGTGAGAGGGTACATTTTTCAGGAGCAAAGAAACAGGACACCCACCCCCAATATACACATGGAAACACCAGGTCAAATGTATGTACCTGCAAGAGGAGAGCAAAAAAGATATTATAAACAGAGGTTATGGCTTTTTTTTTTTTTTTTTTTTTGGTTCTTTTTTTCGGAGCTGGGGACCAAACCCAGGGCCTTGCGCTTCCTAGGTAAGCGCTCTACCACTGAGCTAAATCCCCAGCCCCTGAGGTTATGGCTTTTGTCCCAGCTCTAGACTACCTCACTGAAGGCCTGCATCCTTCAGTGAACACAAAGAGATGGGAAATACAAGGGACTTTATAGCAAGAATATGTGTGAGTGACATTCTTTTCTCAGAAGACATATTTGAAGACAATTTTGAATAAAGGAAAGAACTGGTTTTAGCTGGCATGTGGGAGGTAGAAGAAAAAAACAACAACCTATATTTTATGTGCCTAAATGGGGAAGCAAAAAAAAAAAATCCCCCAAAAAACAGTTGGTAACACTTTATGATCTTGGAATACAATAAAGAAAGGCAGATGTCATCCAGTAGGATTTTAAAGCTAGGATCAAAGGTCATTTCTGTGCATGTGTGTGTGTGTGTGTGTGCATGAGCTGGATAGGTGCTCTTGACACTAAGCTATACCCCAGCCTTACTTCCATTATTTGAATCTCTGGTTGACTGTGAGTGGCTCTCCCTATGGAGGATTATGTAGATGTGGTAGTGGTTCTTAAGGGTTTCGATGGAGGGCATTCAGAACATCTATAGGCTTGGAGGGTTTTCTATCTCCTTCTACTGTAAAACAGGCTCTTTTCCTTTTTCCTTTTTCAGTACTTTTGATCGAATCCCTCGCCCCTGCTTCCCAGCTTCGCGCATGCTCAGTCTATGCTCTACCGTGGGGCTGTACCCTCAGCCCACAGGGACCAGCGTTTAATACAATAACCAGATGTCCTGTTTAGGGCGGGTCAGCCCTATATTTTTATTAGACCTTGAGTTTTTGAACAATTACACTTTAGAGCTGATAGTAAGGAGACAAAAGAGTTTTAAAACAGGAAGTTGAATATAAATGTCTTTAAAATTTAATGGGACCCTTATTAGCATTCGTATCCGTATCATATCAAGTCATATCATACCTAGGTTTAGGGGGAAGGAAGCCAAGGAAAAGGTCGATCTATGGAGAGAATGTGAAGACTGTTGAACAACAACAACAAAATCTCCCCAAAACACTCATATCTATAGATCTATATCTATGTATATGTGTATATGTATGAATATGATCAAATTTGGAAGTTAAAGTCCCAGGTACAAGTTTAGCTTTCCTCCTAATGCTCCCTCTTTTCATCTTGGTGCTCAAGGTCTCACTTCAGTCTGTCTACACCTCTTTGTGTGTTTGTATGGAGAAAGTGGGAAGTGGGGCAGTGGTCAACCCCAGGGGTCCTTGCACCCCCCTCCACTACGGGGATTTTAAACTCTTAGCATTACTCTTGACTTTTTATGTGGGTTCTGGGGATCAAACTCTGGTCCTATGTTTAGACACCAAGTATTCACAGACTGAGCCACCTTCCCAGACCCTTCTCCATTCCTTCTTTATATGGCTATAGTTACAATACCCCCCCCCAACCCCAATTTACTCGTTATGAGATCTTAGGCAACTCATTTAATTTCCTGGAGTATGTTTTCTCAGTACAGGAAGCACATGAAGCAACACGCCAATACAAAGTCTTGCCTCTCTCAAGGAAGGACAAACACCTAAAGATACCTCCAGAAAGGAGCGCATACTTATAGATCATAGTCTAGTGATGTTCATTTCAAACAAATCATTCAAAGGCAAATACATTTAAAATTTTCATATTGAAACTCAAGTTTTTGTTCTTTTTTTTTTTTTTTTTTTTTTTTTTTTTTGGAGCTGGGGACCGAACCCAGGGCCTTGCGCTTCCTAGGCAAGCGCTCTACCACTGAGCTAAATCCCCAACCCCGAAACTCAAGTTTTATGCCAAAGATCATTTTCCTTTGTAACTCACAATGTAAGGATTGTGCTAAAAATTTGAATTATCATATTGAGGAAAATGGGTCTATGGAGATAAGAAACTCCAGGAGAGGGGTTGGGGATTTAGCTCAGTGGTAGAGCGCTTGCCTAGCAAGCGCAAGGCCCTGGGCTCGGTCCCCAGCTCCGAAAAAAAGAAAAAAAAAAAAAAAAAAAAAAAAGAAACTCCAGGAGAGAAAGGGGTAGGGAGTAAAGGAGGAAGGGAGGGAGGGAGAACACTCCCATTTCTTTCTAAATTGTTTGCCTCCCAACTCAAAAGGCCAGCTAGAACTAATTGAAGGAGAACAGGACATCAGTACCACCACTTTTAAGGAAGTAGGGCTAGAAAGAGCCTGGCGATAAAACGGGCCCTAAGATCTTGTCTTCTGGGCATAGCAACACAGCCAAGACCAGGTCTAGAAGTCAATCATGGATCAGGGAGGGGCTCAGAGGTTCTACCCTTCCCACTGACCTACTGGCTACAAATTGGTTTTAGGGGAGGAACAGTCACCGTGTTCAGCCGTGTATCCCGAGGACTCTAGGGATGTAATGGAGTCACATGGATGTAATGGCGGAGTCCTTTAATATACAGGACTGAAATAACACATGAAGCAGTTGTTTCTCTGACTAATTGTCAAGATCCTTAGGCTCCACTGGGTAGTTCCAAACTCACAGTCATGCAGAGGCTCCTGGTTAGAGTCAGTGAATTAAAAAAAAAAAAAAAATGATGAAGCTGGGTGGTGGTGCAGCACAGGACTTTAATCCCAGTACTCTGGAGGCAGAGGCAAGCAAATCCCTGAGTTCGAGACCAGCCTAGTCTACTGAACAAGTTCCAGGACAGCTAGGAATACACAGAGAAACCCTCTTTTGAAAAACAGAGGAAGGAGAGAATGGAAGAAGGGAGGGAGGAAGGGAAGGAGAAAGGGCGGAGTGTTTCCTTTACAAGCCTCTGCGGTGAAAGCAAGCTGAGAGAAAAGGTAATACAGGGAATCTGAGTGGAAGAAAGAGAAAAGGAATAAAGCGAGAACAGCTCCCAGAAGCTGGCAGCTAAAAGGAGTGACTGTGTCCCCACATGTGTCTGTCCCACTGTTTAATTAGGGTTGCTTGCATGAACGTGAGGTAGGGGCTATTTTGGAGCAAAGGCAACCTACTAATGGCTATACCACTGAGGAAAATAAATCTTCCCTTAGCAACCATTGACTGTCAACAGTTCCTCAGGAACAGATGGAGGCATGATCCCTTTCCTGTCTACTATGGAATGTTGCCAGGCCCTGTCTCCTGCAGGTAACCTTAGCTGTTGAGTTCATGACTGCATGATCCTGGTTAATCTCAGTGGTTGTACTGGCTGGTTTTCTAGCAACTTGACACAAGCTAGAGTCATCAGAGAGGAAGGCATGTCAGTTGAGGCAATGTCTTCATGTGATCCAGCTGGAAGGCATTTTCTCAATTAGCGATCAATGGAGAGGGCCCAGCCCACGATGGGTGGTGCCATCCGTGAACTGTGAACTGGTGGTCCTGGGTTCTATAAGAAAGCAGGTTGAGCAAACCAGGAAGAGCAACCCAGGAAGCAGCACTACCTCCATGGCCTCTGCATCATCAGCTTCTGCCTCCCGGTTCCTGTCTTTTGGTCTCCTGTCCTGACTTCCTTCCTTGACGCTTCCTGAGTCTGGGAGGGAGTGATGGCTTATTTAGGACTCAGCACTCAACAGTCGCTTACCCTTAGCACTTTGGCCAGCTGTCTCTTCACTACCTACTGCTCACTATAAGGCTGAGCAAGGCTGAGAGCAGCTCTAAGTGAAAAAGAAGACAGTTGATGCCTTGTTCGTTTAGGCAAACAACAAAGGTAGGGCCCCCTAGAGCCTATGATCTCCCTAGCCAGGGGCTTTTGACCAGGTTTACAGTATCAGGCATGGGTTCCTTTCTGCAGAGCAGGCAGGCCTCAGACCCTATCAAGCCCAGCGTTCTAGAAATTGGAGAACACAGCACAGCCAGCTGCTCAGTTGCAGTGCAGGCCTCTTGGTAGACGGCACCACGGTAAGTAGAGTTCGAGGAAGAGTTCACAAGAGATGTCTGGCTACGTTGTAACTTTACAACATTCCATTTTTGCACAAACCAAGCCAGTCCCAAGAGACCTGCATTAATCCCTCATAATGAGTGCTCTCGTGGCCTAATTATTTCCAATAGGCCCACCTCCCCTTAAAGGTTCAAGTATCTTAACAGCACCGTACTAGAGACCAAGTCTTCAGACACAGTCTCATAGGAAAGGAGCTGGATCCGAACCATACCAACCAGACTCAGAGCCCTGCCCAGGCTCCAGAGGATCTTTAAGGATGATCAAGTCTACTTCCTCCATGCACAGCTTAGCCAAAGGTGCCTCTTGCTTGGCTGCTGTAGCTTAGTTCCTAGTGCTATTCTTCTAGCTAGGGAGATAGCCAGCCCGGGGAGTCATTCTGGTGTCTACTGTTCATGGGTGCCCCAGTCTACTGTGCTAAAGGAGGATAGCCCTTGTCAAGACAGCTTCTTGTTAGTTCCTTCATGAAAGAGAAACGGAAGAGGAAAGGCTAATTTCTGTGAGAGTACCCTTTTGAAACAATGCCACCTTATTCACTTAACACACATGCTCTGTTACCACCGGTGTGTCAGGTACTGTTCCCATACCTTAGTGAGACTCTTCCATCGTCTCCAGCCCCCTGGATTGTGTCTTAATTAGCTGACTACTGCCTATATAAATGAGGGAAGGGAGAGAACCAGTGAAGGATATTAAAGAAGATTAGGCCCAGTTACAGTTAAATAAAAAGAACAAGAATTGTTCTTTACTCTGGACATGGTCCTATTAAAGTAAAATAAAGTATTTAATAATTATTAGTCTAAAAACTTATTCATTTTTCTATCTCATTCTTACCTCTGTACAAAGTATTTTTGTGAATTTTGTGTGTGTGTGTGTGTGTGTGTGTGTGTGTGTGTGTGTGTGTGTATCTGTGATTTTAGCTTACTTATCATACCGTCTTCTGCCTTTCCACTTAACATTCCTGTCTTTAGGCTGTCAGTGCCTTTGTGACTCTCTAGTTTCTCTTAGTTTCGAGAGAGCTCTATTTGGCTCCTGGTGTGGCCACCACTAGTGTAAAGCCTGCCTGTCAGGTGTTTATGCTTTTTGAGCAGACAGCAAGGGAAGGGAGCCCTCCGGGGAAAATACATCTCATTCCAGAGGGAGAGATGATGCCACATCTAATGGCTGCCAGTCCCAAGTGCACCTGCGAGAGAAGAGAGACGAGCGCCTGGCTGTGCAGTCAGAGCAGAGGCAGCTGTGCAGAGGATGCATTTGCTTCCCTCCTGCCCTTTGCTCTGCTCGTTCCTTCCTACCCCTCAGCCTTCACAGCGCAGCCTGCCTGGCTACCATCTGCTACCTTGGCTTTTCTTTGTTTTGCATAAAGCGTTAGCTTTAAATATGCTTGTTCTCAAGCAGGGGGGAAAAAAAAACAAGAGAATTGCAGATGTCTGAGATCTCCCTGTTTCTTGCCTCTTGGGGGCTTAGCTCTTTCCCCACTTGCTGTTGTTGGGAGGAGTACAGCACCTGCCACAAGATGTTGCCTTGTGAAGGAAACAACAGGGGCTGGGTCTTACTCAAGCCTCTCCTGAGCTGCTCTCATTTGAGGACTTGGTGAAATAAATGCATTTACAAAAATTACATCTAGCACAAGTGGGAAAATGCGCTTTCCTTTAGAGCCACTCCTCTGAAACGAAACTAGCAGTTATGAGGAAATAGGCCTTGCCACTAAATGTTGACTAATGTGCTTTCAGCTGTAAAGCTGGGTCAGAAGGCCACATTCATACTGAAGAATGCATAAGTGGACAAGTTCTATTGCTTAATGCTTTGGGCCTTTGAACTTGGACGTAAGCCATATTTTATAAGCCCCAAGTAAGCTTATTTTATGTAAAATTTTCCTTCTATTACTTGCTACCGTTCATTATGTTATGATTTAACAGCCCAGGAATGCTTTGGGCTGTAATGTCTATGCTTGGGTAAGAATTTAATGGGAAACAGCAGCCTCTCCCCAGACATGGTTATAGCAGGTATGGGAGATAATTCCTATGAGGACATCTCAAAATGGGAGGCTCAAGTGTTGAGCGCTGTCCCCACGAGAGCTCCTGTAAAGCCCATCTTGAATACTTTTGTACTGGCTGGTTTTGTGTGTCAACTCGACACAAGCTGTAGTTATCACAGAAAAGGAACCTTAGCTGTGGAAATGCATCCATGAGACCCAGCTGTAAGGCATTTTCTCAATTAGTGATCAAGGCGGGAGGACCCAGCCCATTGTGGGTGGCGCTGTCCCTGGGCTGGTACTCTTGGGTTCTATAAGAAAGCAAGCTGGGCAAGCCAGGGGAAGCAAGCCAGTAAGAAACATCCCTCCATGGCCTCTGCATCAGCTCTTGCTTCCTGACCTGCTGGAGTTCCAGTCCTGACTTCCTTTGGTGATGAACAGCAACATAGAAGTGTAAGCTGAATAAACCCTTTACTCCCCAACTTGTTTCTTGGTCATGATGTTTGTGCAGGAATAGAAACCCTAACTAAGACAACTTTGTTCAATGTCATCTTAGTTTTACTAAAACCAGTACTCTATAACAAGGGTGCTCAAGCCCATAAGAATTTGTTTGAAACTATTTAAACTAAGGTGAAAAGTTCAACCAAGCAGAACCCCATATTGTTATAAGCATTGGATTAGCATCGAGATTAAAGAGCATGTGTAAAAGAATGGAGAGACTGCATCGCCAAGGACTTGGCCACCTTGGCATGCTTATGATAGGCTTAATGATCCACTCAGTCACCAAACATTAACTGAGTAACTGTCAGGTGACTGGCACTAAGTGACAGGAAGTCCTACATTGTTGTTAGACATGTCAGGCCAAGTGTGTGAGCAATCGTACTCTAAGGCGTCCGAGTGGCTCCCCACTCAAGGCCTTTCCTCTTCCAGAATCCCTGGGAACATCTCTCATAACGATGGAAGGTGGCTGACGCCACCCAGATTCTTCTTCTATTATACTGTCTTATCTGAAATCCCGTCACCTTAATCACTATTTATAAGGCTCTGCAACTCAAAGACCAGGTAATCACCACACAATGAACCTTATGAGTGCCCGAAACACACAGAAGAGTGTTTATCTTCGTGGCAGACAGCCTTGATATCTATGAGACCAACAACAAAATGGTGGCCAGTGTAGCAGCTACGGCTACTGTGAGCACTCTGCTGAACAGTCTGTTTTGTAACCACAAATTAGAACCTTAAGAGAAGGCAAATCTGGCTTTGACACTACTCCAAAAAGCCACTTTTTGTTATGCAAGAGCCAATTGCATTCAAACCGAGAGGAAGGATTTGACAAGTTAACCTTCCTTCTGTAAGTACTTCAGTGTCTCAAATTTGCCTGAACTTCAAAGCTGCCTGCTTCTGATGTGGGTAACCATTCCACACCACTCACGGGTTTTCACTGCCATTCACACTTTACCTTTTAATATGAGGATAGAGAAAAAGATATTAACAGGGGCTTTGCTGGGACCCGAATGGCATTGGTTATGGGAAAGGAAGTTTGTGGTTAGGGATTGGTGCTTAATATTAGATCACAATTAACAGTCACTTGTGTAGCTAATATATATGTGTATGTGTATATATATTTATATACACACATCTATAAAATGTTTATATATAACAATATATTATTTAAGTTATTTTATTTATTTTATGTATTTTATGTATATGATATACTGTAGTTGTCTTTAGACACACCAGATTGGATTCATTACAGATGGTTGTGAGCTGGGAATTGAACTTATGACCTCTGGAAGAGCAGTCAGTGCTCTTAACCGCTGAGCCATCTCTTGAGCCCATAGCTTTTCTTTTTAAAGGAAGTGTGTGTGTGTGTGTGTGTGTGTGTGTGTGTGTGTGTGTGTGTGTGTGTGTAAGAGAGAGAGAGAGAGACAGAGACACGGACACACAGAGAGATATGGTCACTTAACACCTAGAATTTCAGGATCCTTTCTTGCATTAAGTCCCCAGTGATATTAGGAATCCATGTCAGCCACTTTTGCAGGGTGAACTTACTCCTTTTGTTAGAATTTTCTTATATCTTCAGCACCAAGGATAGTATATCTACTGATGGTTTAACAGAACAAAAGCAAATATTTAATAGGAGAGTTACCATATATAAGAAAAAAAAACCAAACAAACAAAAATACAAAAGGAGAGATTGCTCAGTGGTTAGGAGCATTACTGCTCTTGCAGAGGACTCTGATTCAATTCCAATGTCCACATGGTGATTTACAACTCTCTATATCTTCAGTTCCAGGGGATCTCACACGCTCTTCTGGTCTTATTGGGCACCAGGCACATGCATGGAATTCATACTTAACATGCAGGGAAATCACTCAGACACATAAATCTTTTAAAATAGTATATTGAATTAGCATTTTTCTATCACCCAACTCCAAATATTAACTCTTATGGCCAATCTTGTTCCACCTGTACCCTAGTCTTCTGCTCAGCTCCCATGGAATACTGTTAAGCAGATTCTAGATGTCGTATTCTTCTAAAGGTACAACTGTAACCTGGTTATATTTTGCATTTCAACCATATAAAAGATATATTAAAGATTTTATATACATCCATATGAAAGTTTTTCCTTTTGGGGAGGCAAATGATTTTCCCTTGAAGAAAGTGTCATATTGTCCATGTTTGAAAACAAGATCTTAGAGAGCGCGGTGTATATATTGTAGTTAAAACGACACTAAATCATTTGTGGAGCGCTTGACTTCAAACTTGCAGATTTTGACCTAGCTTAATGAACTTGGGACCTCTAAAAGTTTTTGTTTTAAACTTTTGGAAAGAAAGGCATGGAGAGGGATTTATTTTCTCCATCAGGCCGAGGCATGTTAAAACTTGTGTCCTTTCTTCCTGAGTGTACAAATTGGTAAGATTGCCACCATGGGCTTTGTGAACAGGCCTGAAGGTGTCGCCTTTCGGGTCACTCCTGCTCTCAGCAGGCGGTCCAGGCGGGCCGGCTCCCTTGTGACCGACTGCGGTGCCCGAGTCTTGCAGGCGACACTGGGCGTTCCCTCCCTTTCCGGCCTTGGATAGTTTTGTTTTGGATCTTACTTCCCAGTCAAGGAAAGGCTCTCTTTGACCAAAGGTTTCCCAGTCTCCTTGGGGTGGCCGGCGGCCAAGTTTCCCTAGTCCCAGCCTGGCCGGACCTGGGTCTGTTGGAGATCCTCGAAGGCCCGGACAGTGGCCGCGAGTGGGTGGGGCCCTATTAGCCCCGCCCCCGGGCCTGCGGGTCGCTTGGCTCCCGCCAGCCCCAGAGGATCGCGGAGACTAAGCTCTGTTAAATTCCCAGCGAACGCTCGGACCCCGACAGGCTGCGCGCACGCGCACTCGGGGCTCCACGTCCAGGCGCTCGTCCCCCTGCGGCGGCCGCTAGGTGGCGCATGCGCCCTGGAGGGCGCGGGCGGTCTCTGGGAAGAAGGCGGCGGCGGCGGCGAGAGGCGGGGGCGCCGTGGGGGCCGGTCCGTGTTTACACAGCGGCGGGCGGGTGCGGACGCGGAACCCGGCGCGGCGGCGGCACGATGGTCATGGCGCATTTCGTGGAGAATTTCTGGGTGAGCGGAGGGTGTTGGGGACGCCATGGGCTTCGGCTTCTCCCCGCGGCCTGCGTGCGCGGCGGGCGGCGGCTCTTCAGGCGGCCGAGCTAGAGTCCACGGCCTGGGGTTGCCCGGCCGAACTCCTGCGGGCCACGGCTCTGCGGCTACCGCGTCCTCCGGGTCGGCAACTGCGCGGGGCGCCCCGGCTGGCAGCGCGGCCCGGGAGCCGTGGCGGGGGGACTCCGAGGGCCGGCGGCGCCGGGCGGGGACAAAGCGCCGACGGGGCGTGCGCGGCGTCGGGCGCGGGGAGCCGGGCACCCGGCCGGTCTGCTTCCCGCGGCGCAGGCCCCGAGCCCCGCTCAGAGTCCGTGCACGGCCGCACGGGCTCGGCACTTCCTCTCGGCCGCGCGGCTGGGCTGGTGGGGCTTCGCCCAGGACTTTGCCTCCAGGCCTGCTCACAAAGCCTGTGGAAGTTGGATTTCGTGGACCTTCCTCGTTTTCCCCACAGCCCTCTGCTCAACGAGTGCTTTCGTGCAGTTACTGTTAGCCGATAATGGCAAGTACGCTTCAGCCGTGAACAAGGAAAGTTACGTGTTTGCTCAGGTATCTTGGCCGAACTTGGTTTTTGTGGCCCGACAGTTGCAAATACGGCACTTTTATTTGGGTAAGGTGTAGAAGTGTTGAAAGGAGTCAGCTTTCAGTCACGCCAGCCACTGCTGTCTGAGATTCTTAATTCAGTCTCAAGCATGGGCTTGCTCAATAATACAATCAGTTCATGGTTATTTGTTTTCAATGTTAACTCGTTTTCCACAAACATCGTACGCCGTGGTGTTTTTAAAGAGCGAATTTATTGAGGTTCTCTTTCCATGTATGCAGTGCATGCATTTAAAGTATGTATTGTGAAGAGTTCTTCATTGTTTTGGGCAAACATCACCACAGTCAATTTTAGAGCAATTTGATAAGCTCAGAAAGAATCCTTACCGGTTAGCAGTCATTTCCAGTTTGCCCCTTGCCTCAGCCCCTAGGCAACTGATCTCTCTGCTTCTACAGTTCTGTCTTTTCTGGACTCAGCATTTAAATGGAACTCTGATGACTGGCCTGTTTCACTTAACATAATATTTTCAAAGGTAATCCACGAGATAATATATATAAGTATTTCATTCCTTTTTATGATCAAATAATATTCCATTCCATTTTTTTACGTATCTATTCATTGGTGATGGATATTTGGTACCCATCCTAACTACTCTTTTATTATGAGTAATACTGCAGTGAACACTTATACATGTTTGTCAGAGCATGTGTTTTTATTTCTTTGGGGAATGGAATTTACTGGATCATGTGGTTAACTCTATATTTGCACATGGTTAGCCAAAGGGCCAAGAAGCAGATGTATTACTAGTTCAGTCAGCTGCTAGACTGTTTCTCAGAGTGGTACAGCGTTGCAACTTGCTCTGTTGTGTCTCAGAGTATATACTCACTAACACTTGCTGTCTTTTATTATTATGAAGGTGGACATGAAGTAGCATCTTGTGGTTTTGATTTGCATTTTTCTGTGGTTAATGGTATTGAACTTTTTTTTTGCCCATTTTAAGTATTTTTCTTTGTAGATCCATTGTCAGTTTTAAAATTTGATTATTTTTATTGCCTTTTTGTCACTGAATTCTTTTTATAGTTGGATAATCCCCCCCAAATCTTGTGCCTGCCCACTATTTAAAGGCAGTTTCCTGGCCTTCTGATCCTCTTGTTTCTGCCTACAGAATGCTGGGAATACAGGTGTGTGCCGTTTCTGTTAGCCCTGGGTGCACTTTTTTTAAAAAAATTAATTAATTAATTAATTTTTTTGAGATAGGTCTATTTACTTAGCCCTGACTGTCCTGGAACTGACTGTGTAGACCAGGTTTTGAACTCAGATTGCATGCTTCTACCTCCCAGGCATACCATTTCAGACTTTTAGATACACGCATCTCTACCTATCTACCTGCCCTCCCTCTCTCCCTCCCTCCCTTCCTTCCTTCCTTCATGTAACATATAAACTTTATTTAATAAAAGTGACAAATAAAGTAAAACAGGCACTTGTATTAAGAAAAAAAACTACAAGAAAATTTATTTTCAACAACTTATATTTAGCTGAATACTTGCTGATAAGAATACAGGTCATGCACAGGTATGGATGGAAGATTTGTACATTTTTCAAATATTCACTGAATACTACCTTATATATACATATTAAATTTGAAAAAAGATTAGATGATCCCAGCTATACTTAATTGCGTGTGTGTGTGTGTGTGTGTGTGTGTGTGTGTGTTTTGGAAGAGGTGTCTAAAGAGAATATGCATTTTGGGCTCCTGAATCGTGTACTGAACCCATCCTAGACTCTGTTGGACACAAAGGCTCCTCCACTCCTGTTCAGACATCAGATGAGGTTGTGGCAGTTGTTTAGAGAGTGACATGTACTGTGTAACATGACAGTAGATCTGCTTGTAGGCCATCCTGCCTGCAAGGAGGAGAAAACAGGAGCAGGAAACCAGAGAAACTCATGACCACCTGATGGGCATCGTAGCGACTTAACAGTAGCTGCACAGACACATGGTGTGGAGGCGACTTCTCCACCTGGAGGGCTGCCTCTTTATTTTATAATAGTACCTTCTGAGGTCCAGCTCCCACTCTGCTGTCACCTGTGCTTCTATCATCCTAAGAGGCTTGTGCTAGCCTAATGGATGTCTGTCTCCTTAGTTTTACTTTATCTGTCTCCTTCTGTGATCTATTTGAACATAATCCTGTGTGTCAAAGAAAAGGCTCCACGTCCGTCTTTGAAGTGCATGTCTTTCTGCTAGTTTTTTTTTAAAAAGGTCTTCTTTCCTCATTGGGTTTTGGTGATCTTCAAATATCACTTGACCATGAGTGTATGAGTTTATTTTTGGATTTTCAATTTTATTCCGGTCTAATTTTATGTCAACAGCTACTATACTATTTAATACAGGTTTGTATACTGAGTCAGGAGGCAGGAAATACACAAATCCTACATGTTTTTTCTTTCTTTTTTTAAAAAAGATTTTGGTTATTCTGGGGGGGGGTCCCTTTTATTTCCATATGAGTTTTAGGATTGCTCCACACACGTTAGACTTAAGTGGAAACTTAGAACCCTGTTACAAAGATTGCCTAGGGATTGATGTTCTTAGGACAGGCGCAGATAGCAAAGCTGGTTAAGACTTCTGTCTGAAGCCTGACAGGAGGACTTGTGTAGTAGGGCAAGACTCCTGCAGTTGCCCTCTGTTAGCCTTGGCTGATAGACATTCCCCACAATCTCTCTCTCTCTTTTTTTAATTAAGTAATTTATTCTATGTGTATGAGTACACTGTAGCTGTCTTCAGACACACCAGAAGAGGGCATTGGATCCTATTACAGATGGTTGTGAGCCACCATGTGGTTTCTGGGACTTGAACTCAGGACCTCTGAAAGAGCAGTCAGTGCTCTTGAGCACTGAGCCATCTCTCCAGCCCCCCACAATCTCATAATAAACATATGAAATTAGAAAAGAAAAGTTTTTTTTTAAATATTTGTTTATTTATGTATGTGAGCACAGTGTCTCTTGTATTCAGACACACCAGAAGAGGGCATCAGATCCCATTATAGATGGTTGTGAGCCACCATGTGGTTGCTGGGATTTGAACTCAGGACCTCTGGAAGAGCAGTCAGTGCTCTTAACCACTGAGCCATCTCTCCAGCCCGAAAAGCTTTTTTTTAAAACATATTTTGGACATGCTAATATTTTTAAGTTTACTAACAATTTTAAATTGTTTTTTCCTGTTTCAGAGATGTTTTGTCAGTTGAACATTAAGTGTAGCCTTGTTTTTGCCTATTTCAGAATATGAGCTTCTGGATGTTTTTGTGTATATTTTTCATGCCTCTTGTTCAGATTAATAGAGGAACAAGAATAATTTGAATATCTGAAATCTAATTTATGTTTCAATCTTTGCCTTCATTTCCACTACTAGGAACAAATAGGGAAATAGATTAAAAATAAGTTGAATTTTATTTCCAGTCTGGAATTGGGGCTCTAAATTAGAGCATGAGAGGTTCTCAGAGGAGGCAAAACGGATCGAGGAGAGCCTAGGAGCTATAACTAAGCAGCTAGCTTATAAGGGTCTCATAGTTTCTACCTTAAACATCTTACAGTTTTACAAAGTGCATGGTCATTTATGAAATAATTCTGTAGAGAATTAAATATTTATTCCCTCTAGTATTTGCAGTGGTAAGAAAATAAAACTTGTCAAAGTTTAAAACATATTGTACATGCGTACACACATTTTTTAGTTAAAAACAAAAACAAAAACAAAAAACAAACCAGTGGTCAAGGTGAGGTAATGGAAAAGGTTGAAGTTAAGTCTCTAGCCAAACAACCAGTGAGTGGTGTTCTCCCGAATGCTTATGAAGACAGACCTTTTTATTGTGGCATTTTGATAGGGAAAGCTTGAATCATTGAAACACATTTCAAGCTGTTTTGAAAGCAGCACATCCTCCCTTTTTCTTTATAGTTTTTCCTAAGTGAAACTGCTAAATTAAAAATTCCTTAATCCTTTACTTTAAAGAAAAAAACATGTTCAAGACTTCCTACATAACAGATGTTTTGTTGCTGATAAGTCTGTTGCCCTAAAGCTTAGTGTACTATTGATAATCAAGCTGAAATATTTTTTCCTGTTAATCCACACCATTACTCTTAATATGTAAAAACAAACGTTAGCTCCTCAACATATTACATAACTTTAAAAGGCTATTGTCCCGGATTTTGTTGTCTCTTTTGCTGAATCTTGCTTACAGAAAGAGTTAAGTAATAGTTTACAATACTGAGATTATCTGTAAGAACACTGCACTGTAATAATTAAAATGACTTTGTATATATACACCTAGATTGTTCATCAGTAAAAACATAAAAGGAAATAATTTCACAGATAATAATTAAAAGGAAAATAAGTATGATAGACTTGTGTTTAATGCTTTATGAATATTACTTTACATAGTGAACCAAACCCATATAACATACCACGTATTCCTTAGTGCATGTCACATTATGATAAACTGAAGTTTTGAGTTAGGTAACTTTCTCCAGAGGGCGTCTCAGTCAACACATCAAAAGTTAACAAACACATGACTAGGTGTTTTGATCCTGAAGCCTTTCCTTTTAATCTTACTGTTTAGCCTGTAAATAGTCTCATTTCATTCACTGCTTCATTGGCGTCATCATAGTTTAGTCTTAAATTAAGTTGAAGCTCTCAGTTATCCAGTTTGATCTGTAGTTATATGGGTAAATCTGGGAGGATTAAAATGCTTTTAGAAACTCTATTATTCTGTCAGTAGGACTTTGGAATGTAAAACAATTTTTGTCAATTTTAAATCTGGTATTTTAGATGAGAGATTAATAGTACATTTTGGTGGAATTTTTTTAATCAGGTGGAAAATTTAAAATTGTGTCTTTAGAAAAGTATTTGATATGACTGGAAGCACAAAATAGAAGCTTATCTTTTATTAGTTTAAAGTTCTAAATAGGGCTGGAGAGATGGATCAGAGGTCTAATCTTCCAGATGTCCTGAGTTCAATTCCCAGCAACCACATGGTGGCTCACAACCATCTGTAATGGGATCTGATGCCCTCTTCTGGTGTGTCTGAAGACAGCAACAGTGTACTCATATCCATTAAAGAAATAATAATAAAAAAGTTATATTGTAACTTGGTATTCTTGCTTAGAATATGATCCCATCAGATGGTGCACTAAATTTAAATATGTATACATATGTGGACATATATGTAGAAATATTTGCTATGTACTAACAGACTTGTAAATTGTTTTATATCTATTGATAGATACTCCAAAGGTACAAAAAAAAAGACTGAAATATAAAGTCTCCCCTTTTCTTTGTCTAGATTTCCCCGAAGGCAGTTACTGGTACAAAAAAAGACTGAAATATAAAGTCTCCCCTTTTCTTTGTCTAGGTTTCCCTGAAGGCAGTTACTTATTTCTTTTTAGCATCTGAGAAAGCCTGTATATATACAAGCATAAACATTTGCAAAGTGAAATGTATTAGGGTATAGCCGTGAAAGCAGTTACGTACCCAAGCTGTTTTTGTTGCAAAAGACGGTATCCTGCTACAAATTCAATTAAGTCAGCCAATGGTTCTACTAAAATCACATGATAGTAGACATTCTGAAAATATAGGGTTTTTGGTTTTTTGAGACAGGATTTCTTTGCGTAGGCCTGGCTGTCCTGGAACTTGCTCTGTAGACCAGCTTGGCTTCAAACTTAGAGATCCACTTGCCTCTGCCTCTCAAGGGCTGGGAGACTTGGGTTTTTGAGGTTTTGCATTTCAGTACCATCTATTTAGAGCTTTACAACTTCATTATAAGCTGGTGGGTGGTTTTATCAAACATGTGCAGTTTCTGTGTTCTAGTCCAGTGATAGCATCCCTTGGAAGATCCTTTGCTTTTTGTCTATTCTATTTCTATTTATTTATTTTATTATTCATATTTATTTTATTTTAGTTTCTCTGTATAGCCTTTGCTGTCCTAGAACTTGCTTTGTAGTCCAGGCTGGCATTGAACAGAGATCTGTCTGCCTCTGCCTCCCTAGTACTGGCATTAAAGTTGTGTGCCACAACTGCCTACCTCGTTTGTTGATTCTAAATCTACATGATGATATTTCGTTTGATAATGGTTAGCTAAGAGAATATTCTTATTTTGATTGAAAAAAATGGCTTGACAAACAGTATAAGTTAAAAAACTCACAAAAATCTAACGTTAAATAATACATTCTTTTTTTTTTTTTTTTTTTTTTTCCTTTTCTTTTTTTCGGAGCTAGGGACCGAACCCAGGGCCTTGCACTTGCTAGGCAAGCGCTCTACCACTGAGCTAAATCCCCAACCCTTAAATAATACATTCTTAAATATGGAAACCTGTTGAAGCTTAGGGAGATGTTGGACTCAAAATAATTTTATATTTTTTCTTCATGGATAAAAATGGAAGTTCAAAATACAAAATTTTTTTTAAAGATTTATTTATTTATTATATATAAGTACACGGTAGCTGTTTAGACACACCAGAAGAGGGCATCAGATCTCATTACAGATGGTTGTAAGCCATCATGTGGTTGCTGGGATTTGAACTCAGGACCTTTGGAAGAGCAGTCAGTGCTCTTAACCACTGAGCCATCTCTCCAGCCCCCAAATATTTTCTATTACTACAAATATAATATTTTTATTTGTTGTATGTGTGGCAAGTACTTGATGTTTACAAGCTAAGAGTTTATTAGAAATGATGTCAGCTTGGTTTGAAGTTCCTGTTTGCTGCTGTTTTGGTAAGCTGTTGAGAACTTAGATTTCCGGTCCTGTGTACTTGCTTATAGGATTGCTTCATACCCAGCACATATTTCATTCCTCATTTTACTTTCATTCAAGAAAATTAAAAACTTAAGCCATAAATATGGGCATTGTTAAACTTAATTTATTGTTCTTTATTTTACAGATTAAATGGACATTTTTGGTATTTCCTTTGTAATAATTTGATAATATAGAACTTACACGGTTAAATACTACAAAGACTTTAAAATTTGTATGATTCTTTTAATCCCATCAGTTGGAGATAAAACAATATCTTGTTTCTTTTCTTTTCTTTTTTTTTTTCTTCTTTTTTCTTTTTTTTGGAGCTGGGGACCGAACCCAGGGCCTTGCGCTTGCTAGGCAAACGCTCTACCACTGAGCTAAGTCCCCAACCCCTTGTTTCTTTTCTTAAATCTTTATTTTAAGGAAATAAAAATTGTGGGGTTGGAGAGCTGGCTCAGCAGTTAAGAGCACTGGCTTTTCTTTTTGAGAACTGAGGTTCATTCCCAGCACCCGCATGGCAGCTCTTAACGTTGTAACTTTAGTTCCAGGGTGTCTGACACCCTCACCAGACACATACGGACAAAACACCAGTGCACCCAAAATAAAATAGAGCACTTAAAAAACTTTAAGCTCTTTTTTCAAGTTTATTGAAATCTGAATAGAAATTACAAAATATTTTATGATGGTCAAAGCTTATGTTGTTAATAATAGTATGCTGATTTGACTCAGAAGTCAGGATTTAATTTTCTTTCCATCCATCCATCCATCCATCCATCCATCCATCCATCCATCCATCCATCCATCCATGGCAAGGTCTCAGTATAGTCCTGGCTATTCTAGTATGTAGACTAGGCTACCCTTGAGCTCAAGGAGATGCATATCTCCCTTTACCTTCCATTGCTGGGGTTAAAGGTGTACATCATCATGCTGAGCTGGGATTTAGTTATTTTAGAGCAAAAACATAAATAATCCAGAATCTCTTGATATGTTAATGGGGTTTTATAATGTATTTTAGAAAGTCCCTGTTGATTGCCTAAAATATGGTGTGCGTTTCTTAAAAGTTTCAGATTAATCTCATTGATTATACACTTTAGCATGTGTGTGGAATGAGTATGTATAGTCAACTGTAAATGTTATTAAAGGTATGGAAATTGTTTTGAAAGTATGTAGGCAGTTAACAATTTTTAGCTTAAAGAAAAATAGCTTACCAGAACATAAGAATTATATAATAATTAATAATATTGTATTTTCATAATTTTAATGTCTGGTTTTATTTATCTTTTGAATTTCAGGGGGAAAAAAATAATGGCTTTGATGTTCTGTACCATAATATGAAACATGGACAGATATCAACTAAAGAACTAGCAGATTTTGTAAGAGAAAGGTATGTGTTTTTATAAGTGGTTTAGGAATTTACCAATTTAAATTTAAGAATATAAATAATTGCAAAAATTTTAGTTGGACTTAAATAATCAAGATTCACTTTTTAAAAATATAGTATAGTTGTATTTTAAAGCAGTGTTTTACAAACTTTTATCATCTCCACACTGAGCGCTGATAAAATGGTTGAAGCTCGGGTTTGCAAATTACTGCTTTATAATAGCTATACATTTCACATTGAATGTATTAGCAAAATAATGTAATGAAACAAGAATTTCAGAAGTTGAAACATTTGTCATTTCTTTTGTTGTTGTTGTTGTTTTTGTTTGTTTTTCTCCAGACTGGGTTTCTCCATGTAGCTCTGGCTGTCCTGGAACTTGCTCTGTAGACCAGGCTGGTCTCAAACTCAGAGATCCTCCTGCAGGGTGTAGCACTACCACGCAGCACATTGCCATCTTTTTAAAGCAGATATGCTAAAATAATTTGAAAAAACTCTCCCAAACTCAGTTTAGTTGTTCATTATAATTTCTATTGAAAAAGTTTTATAGTTTTAAATGCTATAAATTTTATAAAATGTTATTTTCTTTAGACTTTAGAATATAATAGTCAATTTAGAAATTACTAGAAGTTAATATAACTTGACATTTACAAAGCTGCTTTTGTACTTGGATTCTCTACCCCCCCCCCCCTTTTTTTTTTTGTAACAAGGTTACACTGTGTAGCTCTGGCCAGTCCAGAGCTCACTATGCAGACCAGGCTGGCCTGGAACTCAGTTCTGTCTTCTCAGCCTCCTCAGTGCTAGAATTTAAGGCCTGTGCCACTGTGTCCCCCATCCCAATAACCAAAATCAGCTCAGGCTGGCCTTGAATTCTCTATACAGCTAAAGATGCCATTGATCATTTTGTTTCAGCCATCTCAGGCTGGGACTACAGGCATTTGCCGCCACATCCACTCATTTCTCCTGCTTCATAGAGCTGTTCTGTGATGAGCTCTACCTCATTGTGTAGTTGTTGTTGTTTTGTTGTGTGAATACATTAAAGAAATCTTTATTATAGGGACTTTTGGCCTTTAAATCTATTCCATTTGTTCATATTTTCTTTGAATAACATAGCTGTCTCATGTTTTCTTAGTACCAAGTATTTGCTTGCATTCTAAAGATAATGGTTGCAAATATGTATCATCTTTCATGGAGTTTATGGGAAGGGAGATAGATACATGATACACAGGAATTGGGATATTAATGATTTTACATGGGACAGTTCTTCTGGCTTCCACCTTTCACCTGGAGAAGGAATCTCAGATAGTTGGAGCGCTGGGTAAAGGCTGACCTTCCTGGCTTCTGCATCATCATCAGCAGCAGCAGCATAAGCAGGAATAAAGGAAGGAAGGCACAATATCTCTGATATCTCCTGAACTTTCCTCTTACCCAACACATTCTTCACTGCTGTCACTCTCTGCCTTGAGGTCTCTATTTATGTCAGTCACAGGGAGTCTAGTAATTGTGGGGTGATTTCTTCTTCTTTTCTTCCTGAGGCAGGGTTTCTCTGTGTGGGCCTGGTTGTCCTGGAACTTGCTTTGTAGATCAGGCTGGATTCAGAATCACAGAGATCACCTTCCAAGTGCTGGTGCGTGCCACCATTCTTACTAGAATGGAAGTGCTCAGTGTTTGATTTATTTATTTTATCGAGTGTGCTCTGGCTCCTGTGTTTATTATGTCATTAGGCATCGAGTAAGCCCTCAGTAAAGGATGATTTACAGTCTAATCATCTTGACTCTGTATGTTTGCCTGAATGTCAGCATTTGCTCTTACTGGTTCATCTTCACTGATTTTTGTTCTAGAATCCATTCCTTGTATTGTAGTTAGAGGATTTTTTTGTTTGTTTTTAATTTTTATTTTTGAGCTACAGAACAGCTTGTTGGGTTCTTGTTTAAATTATTTCATAGGTTTTCTGTTTCTGTTAAGATAAGCCTGAATTGTCTTAGCTCCCACCAGGTTCCTTCTTACTTCCGTCCTGAGATAGCAGTCGTGAGCAGGCTTCCTCCACTGTAGGCACTGCCATTGACTTGTTCTTTGTACGTTCATTCGTCATCTTTGTTGGTCAGGCTTTTGCATTCCCCTGCCCTTCCTGGTCTGTCTGACTAGGGTTAAAAACACCTATCTTGATCTCTGGTGATATTGTAACATCTTTTAATTATTCATTTGTATTTGTTTCTGAACCACAGAAACACATTGTTGTACTTAGGAGACACTGCAGTGTTCTGTTGTACCTCAGCAGGCTTCAGTGTGCTGTTGTCTGATATGTGTGCTGTTGTCTGATATGTGTGCTGTTGTCTGATATGTGTGCTGTTGTCTGATATGTGTGCTGTTGTCTGATATGTGTGCTGTTGTCTGATATGTGTGCTGTTTTACTGTCTTTCTTCACTGAATAAATAAAGCTCACATGGCACAGTCTGCTGCTTTGTTGTGTTATCTTTGTTTTGTTTTTTTTCTGGTCTATCTTCTGCACTTATTCTCCAGTAATTTATCAATCTCAATGTCATCTTAGTTTGTTTTTCTGTTTTTTTTTCTTTTTTGTTGTCTGCTTTTGGGCCTTTTTTGTAAGTCTGTTTTCTTCCATTGGTTTAAAAGTAGCACCTGCAGTATGCTTTTCAGTTTGTGATTATCCTAGGTCTTACAGTAAGAGTTCCTTGTCCTATTAATAATGACTGTCGCTTGTTAACTGTTTCCTGAAGATGTGCAGACCTCAGAACATCACTTCCTCTTGGCGTGTTTGGAGGTCAGAGGACAACTTGCAGGACTGGCTGTCCTTCTACATCCTGTGGGTCTGAGAGCTCACACTCAGGTCGTTAGCCTTGGTGGCAGGCCATTACTCACTAAGCCATCTTATCAGCCCCTTTCTTTAAAAAATACCTTTTTTTCTTGAGTCCAGGTCTTGTTATATAAACTCTGTCCTGGTCCTCACTATGTGGCCTGTGCTGGCTTTGAGCTCATGTCATTCTTCTTCCATTGGCCTTCTAAGTGTTGGGATTACAGACATTTTCTACCATTTCTACCATACCTGCCCCCTTTTTCACTTTTCAAAAACTTCATTATGGAAATAATACAATTATCATTTTTGATGTGCTTTTTTCTTACTATTTTAAAAATTATTTAATGTTTATGGGTATTTTGTCTGTGGCACATCTGAATCACTGGTACCTGAGGAGGCTCTAGAAGAAGGCATTACATCCTTGGCATTGTAATTACAGATAGTTGGCTGTAAGTATCTGGGTGTTAGGAATCAAACCTGGGCCCTAGAAGGGTAGCCAGTTATTTATTTGTTTATTTTTTATTTATTTCTCATATATTACATCCAAACCTCAGTTTCCCCTCCCTTTACAATTCCCAGTCCTCCCCCCAAACCCCTCCTCTTCCCCAGACCCCACTGTTCCTTGGTTTCCCTTCAGAAAAGAGGAATCCTAGGATATCAACCAGAAAAGGTAGAACAAGTTACAGTAAGACTAGACACAAACCCTCATATCAAGGCTGGATGAGACAACCCAGTAGGAGGAAAAGGATCCCAAGAGTAGACAGAAGAGTCAGAGTTCCCCCTTCCCACTGTCAGGAATCCCACAAGAACACTAAGCAATATAGCCATACAACATATGCAGAGGACCTAGCTCAGACTCACACAGGCTCTGTGATTGTCATTTCAGTCTCTGTGAGCCCTGCTTAGTTGATTCTGTGGGCTTAACACAGCCCACAGTGTCCTCAACTCCTCTTTTCTGGTTCCTACAATTCTTTCTTCCCTCTTCCACAAGGTTCCCCAAGTTCTGCCTAATATCTGCAACCACTCCTCTTGACCAGTGAAGTGCCTCTCTGGTTCCTTACCTTTCTGGTTGGTTGGTTTGTTTTTTGTTTTGTTTTGTTTTGTTTTTTCCAGAGGAGGTCTCACTATGTAGCTCTGGCTGTTCTGGAACTCAGTACATGGACTAGGTTGTCCTCTGACACACATCTGCCTGCCTCTGCATTCCCGGGTGGAGTTGAAGGTAGTTTGCCCTCGTGCCTGGCTCTTCTATTTAACTTTTCTTTTGTATTTAAATGGATTTTCAAGACAGGGTTTCTCTGAGTAACAGCCCTGGCTGTTCTTGAACTTGATCTGTGACCACATGGCTTCTAAACTATAGAGATCCTCCTGTCTCTATCTCCTGAGTGCTAGGATTAAAGACGTGTGCTGCCACAACCAGCCCTAACTTCTTAAGCCAACATTAGATTAACAGATGTTACATTTCCTCCTTTACCAGTGAGGTCACATGGGCATTCCTTAACTCTAAGTTTTGTTTATGACAAACTATTTTACTTCAGTTTTTTTAGCTGCCTTTTCTAGATGTTCTGAAGGAAAAAGCTGCCTGACATATCTGATGGCTTCTTGGCATCCTTACTGATTGTTAAATTGTCAAATGTCCTGTTCCTAGTTCATAGGTATTTTAGTGTCTTTCTTTTTCTTATAATTATTATTTTTATGTGTATGGGTGTTTTGCCTGCACTTGTGTGTACCATACATGTACAATGGTCATGGAGGCCAAAAGAGGGTGGCAAATCTCCGGAACTAGAGTTAGAATTGGTTGTGAGCTATTATATGTGGGTGCTGGAAGTTATATTGAGATCCTCTGTAAGAGCAGCCAGTGTTCTTTACTGCTGAGCTATCTGTGTTTTTCCAATTAAACTTCACCACTAAGATACTAATATTTCACCAAAAAAAAAAAAAACCCCAAAAAACAAAAAACCCAAAAGAACTAGCTGGGTGGTGGTAGCACATATCTGTGTGTGTGTGTGTGTGTGTGTGTGTGTGTGTGTGTGTGTGTGTGTGTGAGAGAGAGAGAGAGAGAGAGAGAGAGAGCGAGAGAGCGAGCGCACGCACGCTAGTTCACATGGGCACTTGTGTTGTTTTTTGTTTTTCAACACAGTGTTTCTTGTATGTAGCTTTAACTGTTCTGGAACTTGATCTGTAGACCAGGCTGGCCTCAGACTCCCAGAGACCTAACTGTCTCTGTTGGCTGAGTGCTGGGGATTCAAGGTACGAGCAACCACTGCCCAGCTGGGACACACATTTAATCCCAACACTGAAGAGGCAGAGGCAGGGGGATGAAGAGGCAGAGGCAGGGGGATGTGTGGATTCAAGGCCACCCTGGTTTATAGAGTTGAATCCCAGAAAGAACAACTAGGGCTATAAGAAAAACCCGTCTCAAAAACCAAAAGAAAAAAAAAGATGCTAGTATTTATTTCTGTATTTACTTTTTAAAGATGATCAAAGTACTACTTATAGTATTATTTAAAAATATAGATAAAACCAAAAAAACACAACAAAATTTTTGTTGTTATTGTCTGTTTGAGGTATTGTCTTGCTTTGTTTCCTGAGCTGACTTTATGATCTGGCTTGGCCTACTGAATAGATAAGATTATAGGTATTTGCTCTCATCTGTGGCATATAAATGAATAAAAGTGCAGAAGAAAATCACAGGGCTACCAGTGAGGGGCTATTTCTGTCAGTACTTTTTGGGCAGTTGGTGTTTGTTTGTTTGTTTGTTTGTTTGTTTGTTTTTTGTGACTAGGAAGTATTTGAAGATAAGTATAGAAATTTGGAGTTGAGGGGATACAGATGTCTTAACTATAGGTATATAGTTAGGCTGGGAGAGTTGAACATTAGTGCAAGAGTGGTGTGGAACTCATCAAAATAAATGGACGGGGACAGTTGTAGGTTTTTCCACTATTAAAGTCAGTGCACAGTTAAGAAGGGCTAGAGAAATTACGGAACAAGTAACGAGATGTAGCACTTAGAGATTTTATATATATAAAATCCCTCCACACCAATATTTATTTTATATGTAACACTACTAATTGTGTTTCCTTTTAATTTTAAATTTAATTCTTTTTAGTCTAAAATCTTCATGTTAATAGATAAATGTTTTCTAGTATAGTGTTTTAGATCTTATTTGCAAAATAAATTAAACTCTGAAGTTCAGGACCTACCAATTGCTTGGTGACTCATACTTAGTTTTGTGCAAATGATTGTCATAGGGTTCATTAATTCAAAATTTTTTTAATTAAATTTTTATTTATTTTATGTGCATGGGAGTATGCATGGGTCAGGTCAGAGGTTAGAGGACATCTTGTGGGATTTAATTTTCTCTTTCTACCATGTGAGTTCCAGGGATTAAATTCAGCTTGTCAGACTTGGTGGCAGATACATTACCCACCGAGCCATCCCTCCAGCCCCAGGCTTATTACTTTAAATACACTTCCCAGTGTTGGAAATAATCAAACTGTGACGACACTAAGTACTCATCCCATAGCTCAGGCTGGGAGTGTTAAACCTAACTGCATACTGGCCTTAAAGTTGTGATTCTCCTGCCTCAGCTTCCCCAGTGCAGGATTACAGATGTGTCACCATGTGTAGCCTTACTGGTTTTGTCATTGTTGTTGTAGTAATTATTTTATTAGTTATTATGTTAATTTCTTAGTGTGCCTAACTTAAAAATTAAATCATAGGCATATGTATAGGGTGAGAGTATTAATTGTAATGTAGATTTATTGTTCATACTTGCTATTGCTACAAGAAAACAAATTAAGAAAGGATTTATTTGGCTCACAGTTTCAAAGATTTTAGCCCATGATCATTTATTTATGTTACATTGACTCTAAGGCAAGGGTAACTGTCACATCAGTGAAAGAATCTAGAAGCTGCTTACCTTACCTTACGATTGCCAGGAAGCACAGAACGAGATCAAAGGGGGCTGGGATTGAGGTTTATCTTCCCAGGACCCACAACTCCTCCAAGTAGGTTTGATCTCTTTATTCTTACCACCTTCCAGTAGTGTCACCAGATTGTAAATCCGCCAAAGGATTAATCCATTATTTAGGGCAGAGACCTCCTGACCTTATGCATTCTCAATGATTGAGTTAACCAGCTGGAGACCAAACCTTTAACATGGGAACATTTTTGGGGATACTACAAATCCAAACCATAACAATAGCACTTAACATTGTCCAAGATTTTAGATATCCACTGGGGCCCCCTGCTGGTTTTTTAACATGAGTCATGTTCTCATTTTCACATTTTTAATTAAAGTTTTGTAACTTTGTTATGTTTGGATCACTAAACAATAGATATTATAATATAGCAATTTAATTTAACAGAGCTACAATAGAAGAGGCATACTCCAGATCAATGACAAAACTAGCGAAATCTGCAAGCAATTATTCACAACTTGGGTGAGTTAATTTCTGGCTGTTTTTCAAAATGTATTAAGACAAAGTTCTTGAGACTATTGGGTTTTTGCTAAGAATCTGAAAGTTTGTAAGTATGATATTTAGTGATATATCTCTTAGTGCTAATACATTTTCGAAATGTGTTAACATGGAAACTTAAGGGTTCTTTGGAAAGTCCGTTATGTTGGATGGTGCTTTGCTGGGTCAGACACATGAAGGAGTGTTTTCCTGAAGCGGACACAATTGAAAGATTGTTTTGCTAAAGCAGACACATGAAGGAACATTCTGCTGAAGTGGACACAGGTGAAAGGATGTTTCGCTAAGGCAGACTCCTGAGCGGATGTTTTGCTGAAGCAGACTATCAGGTAAAAAGATGTTTGGTAAAGCAAACGTGAAAAAACGCATGAGGAAGGATTCTTCGCCTGTCTTCGCTAATGACATGCAAGGATTGGTCCACCCTGCATTGCACAGTTGAGCTCCATTTGTTGTGATGCCATAGAGAAAATGCACCAAAAGCCTTCTGCTGGTGTTCTGGCAGCTTCTTGCCACTTCCGAGAAAAGACTCAGGCCGATTGGCAGTGTGATGTCAGCTGATACAGACTCACATTCTGAGGCAAGACCTGTGGAAGACGTGGTGTTTGGAGGGAGTGTAAATAGAACTCCCGTGTACTGTGAGAGGGGCTGGCTTGTAGCTAGCTGTGCAGTGCTTCTTGGTCTAGAGCCTAAGGAGCTGATCTTTGCTTTGTTGAGAGAGGTCCTACGGAGAACTCCTGGTGTCCCTGGTGGTCCTGGTCCCTCCTGCTGACTAGTACTGATTCAGCTGAGGCCTGGCTGTCTCTGCTAGGTCATGCCACCACTGCTGATTCTTGTTTGCTATCCCAACTCTACCGAACTGGACTGCTGGTGTATTCATGGAGTGTTTGCCTGTGGACCGAGCTGCCACTGTTGAATCCTGTGAACTGAACTGCTGATTTCCTGACAATGGGATCTGCTCCAAAGAACAATTTCTAAACAGGTCCACTTCCCCCATATCCTAATGACCTTTTTTCTCTCTGCATCTGGTGGGTGGTTGGCTAGATGAGAGGTTAAAGCATTTAAGAACCATATTAAAAGTAGGTTGAGAAAAAAAATCTAAAGCTTCAGTGTGTTGTTAGGCAAATTTGTCATTTGTAAACAGCATAGAGTATATTCACAAAAACTAAAATGGCCGTGAGAACACTCATTGCTAAGGCTTTGGTGCCAATGATGTCTGTTGTTGAAAATGTCACTAAGAGCATGTGGCAGACTGTATTGTATACTTAATTTTTTTTCTTTTTTTTTTTTTTCTCTTCTTTTTCTTTTTTCTTTTTTTCGGAGCTGGGGACCAAACCCAGGGCCTTGTGCTTGCTAGGCAAGTGCTCTACCACTGAGCTAAATCCCTCCAACCCCAATTTTTTTTAAAAGATTTATTTATTTTATGCATACGAGTACACTGTAGCTGACACATCAGACACAACAGAAGAGGGGCATTGGATCCCATTACAGATATAGATGGCTGTGAGCCACCATGTGGTTGCTGGGAATTGAACTCAGGACCTCTGGAAGAGCAGTCAGTGCTCTTAACCTCTGAGCCATCTCCCCAGCCCATGTACTTATTTAAAATGTTTGTTTCCTATAAATATATTCCTGGTAGAAAATGTCATGTAGTTACTGAATCAGTCAGTACAAAGATAATGAAACTTTTTCTTTAACAAATTTTGAAGTTAAAATATAATCACATTTTCTCCTTTTCCTTTCCTCTGTCCAACCCTTCCTACTGTACCCTCCTTGTTTTCTCTCAGATTCTACCTCTGGTTTTTTAAATGTCATTACATAGATTTATATGTTTAAGTGTATATAAACATAGAAATACAACCTCTTCAGTTCTTATAATATTGTATAAGTTATTTCAGGACTGATCATTTGGACTTGCATAACCACTTTAGGAGCTCTTCCATGTAGAAGAGACTATTTCTCCTACACTTAGCATTTCTTAGTTGCCTGTAACTCTTTGTCTAGGATTAAGGCTTCATGAAACTTATATTTTCAATGTAATCGTTTTATATTGTTAAGTTTTGAGATTGCAATTAAATATGTGTAAAGTACTATTCTAGTTTTCTGGAAGTTCATTTAAATTTTGTTGCACTTTAACAGTGATCTTTAAAAACTCATTTAAATGATCTAGCGTGGTAATACATGACCTGTAATCCCAGCACAGGGAGACTGAGATGGCAAGATGTCAAGTGTAAGGCCAGCCTGTGTAGGCTACATAGTGAGACTCTTTCTTAAGATTAAAACACAGCAACAGCAAATCACCTAGAAGATAAACTTCATTTAAGATATTTTTAAATTTCTTCTATTGTTTAATAGACTTATTACATTTTCCTTTGAAAATTTATATTCCTTATAAAATGAAAATTAATAATACTTCATTTGCTGTAGAAAGCATACTTACAGTGTAACATCTGTGGCAAGAATAATAATGTAATAGGAACTATAACAACTCCAGAATGAAGGGTTGATTATTATCTTAAAGTTGAGGAAAGGCTGGTTGTATGTATATTAGTCTAACGAGATTCTGTGGTGGTTTGTAGTAGAAGGCTCATCTGTATCTGGGATTCTGATAAGTCTGAATTTCTTGAAATTTAATACAAAGTTCTGTGAATATATATCACGTACTCCTAATTAGTAGAACCTATATAAATAATCTAGTTTACAAGTGTGTCTGTGTTTTAAAAATGTTAAGAAAAGCTATTTATAAAAAAAAAAAAAAAAGAAAAGCTATTTCTGTAAGTGTCATGTGGTGTGGTTGAGTGAGTTGAAGACTTCTGCTTTAGCCCAGGCTCTGAGGAGAAACCCAGTTCATCTTCACTCAGAGGCACGGTTTGGCAGTGTGCTGTTTGCAGTAATGGACCTGCAGGCATTCGCAGTGGCTCGACAGCTTCAGGCTCTCCCGTCCTTTGTACCTAGCATTGTTGAGACTATTTTTATTTTTACCTCCATTGATTCTCCAGTTCTTTTCTTTCCCTTTCTCTTTTTGTCTTAGGTTTATTATTTTGTTATATCTCTTCTCAGAACTTGTTTTTCTAAAGGCTCCATGTTAATGTCTTCTAAACATAGTTTCTTTTTTTCCTAACCACAGTAGGAGAGTCAGAAATAATGATGAAAGCTGATTCAACTACTTGATTTCATTTTATTTAGAAAAATCTATTGTAATTTTTAGTTTCTTGATGAATAAAGGAAGAAATATGGGTTGACTTGACCTGTGATTTCTGACAACATTCTTGGGTTTAGAATGTGTGCTTCCTTTTTTTTTTTTTTTTGGAGCTGGGGACCGAACCCAGGGCCTTGAGCTTCCTAGGCAAGCGCTCTACCACTGAGCTAAATCCCCAACCCCAGAATGTGTGCTTCTTATGTATAAGTTGTACATTTCTTAAATTTTTTGTAGGTTTATTTAATTTTATATGCGTGCATTTTCTTATATGCATATATGTGTGCCATGTGTGTGCTTGGTGTTCCTGGAGGTAGGAAGAGAGCATTGGATCTCCTGCAACTACAGTTAGGACGGTTGAGAGCCACCATGTGGGTGCTGGGAGTGGAACCCAGGCCCTCTGCAGGAGCAGCCAGTGCTCTAAAATACTGAGCTATCTCTCTCCCTTCCACTATTATATTTTTGTTCATCTCTTAAGAGCATAGAGATTTTAAATATGTTTTTGTTTATTGTTGTATATTTTGCCAAGTTTAATTTTATGTTCCTTTAGGTTTATTTGAATTTCTCAGTTTGCCTATTAATATATATTACTTGCCCAGAAAAGAAATTGTACATATCACAATCAGGAATTTAATAGAGTGCAGGGTTAAAAGTGTGCTCCAGCATGAATGTGTGTATAAGTGTAAATAAGTGTGAACAAATAAATGTGCATATGTGTACACAGTAACATGTAGAAAAGAAAACAGGAACGACTAAGTCAGTGTTAGGGTGCTAAAGGACCAAATGCAGACACTGAGCATGGATTATAAAGAGGATATAAAGCCATTTGTATTTTCTAGTTTAACCATCATGGATTTTTTTAGACTCAGTGTGGATAAGTGCATCAAAACATATCCAGTAGTGAAAGTATAAAATTCAGTGTAAAGCTGGACAGCTTCCATTCCAATTGGCTACTCTAACTATACAGTTCACTGAGTTGTGTCTTTGGGTCTGGGCTTGTATGTGATTTACTTTTCTTTAATTTGAAACTTTCTTATAATTAAGTTTTTGGAACTGGAGAGATGGATCAGTGGTTTAGAGCATTTGCTGCACTTCCAGAGGACCCAGATTCAATTCTTAGCACCCATATCATGGCTCACAGCCATCTGTAACTCCTGTTCTAGGAGATTCCGTACTTTCTGGCCTCCTTGGGCACCAGACACTCACACATGGTATGCAGGCAAAGCACCCATATACATAAAATACAAATTTAAAAATTCTTTCATGGTGGAGGTGGGTAGGAAGGTAGTGCCTTTGTGGATTCAGCTCTCTTCTTTCTACCTTCACATGGGTTCCAGGGACTGAAGTCAGGCTATTAGGTTTATATACCAAACACCTTTGCTCACCAAGCCATCTTGTTGGCCTCAAGAAACCTAGTTTCAGAGAAATCTTGTATTGTCTATCCTTTTCAGTGTAAGACTGTTGATAGTGGTATATTCTTGGATCTGCCTTGTGATTTTTTGACTAGTATATATTACGCTTACAGGAAGTGAAGTTCATGTAGTTTTGGGTATTTTTTTTTCTCTTGAAAATTTCCAACCCCTGTTAGATTTAGCATTGATTAAATTTCAAATAAGATAAAATCTTACTAATCAGAACAGTCCTACTCTGAGGAGTTTACCCTCATCAAGCTTCTTTTTAACTACATGTCATGATTGTTCCCAGCTAAGTTTTCTGCTGGTTAGGAATTATAATAATTATGGGCTGGAGAGATGACTCAGCGGTTAAGAGCACCCGACTACTCTTCCAGAGGTCCTGAGTTCAATTCCCAGCAACCACATGGTGGCTCACAACCATCTATAAAGAGATCCGATGCCCTCTTCTGGTGTGTCTGAAGACAGCTACAGTGTACTTATATATAATAAATGAATAAATCTTTAAAAAAAAAGAAACTAGGAATTATAATAATTATAATAATTATAAGAGTACATGCCAGAATGAGTGACTGCAGAGCTTTGTTTTGTGTTTTTTCTTTTTGTTTGCTTGGTTTTTGTTTTGTTTTTCAAGACATGGTTTCTCTGTGTAGTAGCCTTGCTATCCTGGATTTGCTGTGTAGACCAGACTGGCCTCATACTCACGAAGATCTGACTGCCTCTGCCTTCTGAGTGCTCAAGGCTTCTGCCACCATGCCTGGTTGTGACTGTATTCTTTACTGTTGTGCCTTAGTGGCTGTTGATGCCATTTGTTTTTCTTTTTCTTTTTTAAATGGCTTTCTGAGACAGGTTTTTTTTGTGTAACAGACCTGGCTGTCCTGGAACTTGGTTTGTATATCAGTCTGATCTACCTCTTAAGCACCATGCCCGACTGCCATGTTTTTATTTTGTTTTTTTTTGTTTGTTTGTTTGTTTGTTTTAATCTATTAGAAGTTTTATTGAACATACTTTTAAAGCATGTACTTGAGCACAGCATTAATTATTCTTAGAATATTCTGCACTAACCAGTCTGATTTAAACTAACCATAGAAATTTAGTGCTGTCCAAGGTAATAAGTTCTTGAATCTTTGAAACTATTGATCATTTTAATCTTCTACTAGTGAGAAAAGGTGGCAGAAAAATATGTTGCATATTCCATATACTGGTAGAAAGATGAATCTGCTAGTATATTGTTTAAGTACATAGGTACAATTACAAAGCTCGGATGAAGAGTTCAGATTGCTGCTGTTAAATTGTGTGTAATTGTTGAAGACACAAAGAAATCATGTCTAAAAATTGATTTTTGCTTATTTAAATTCAGAAGAGAAGGTTTTATTTTTGTTACCTGATTATTGTGGTGTTGTGAATCCCACCCAGGATCTCTTACATGTGAGGCAAGCCTCAGTCATTGAATATGTCTCCAACACCAGAGAAAGTTTAGTTTTGATGGAGCTTCTTTACTGGGAAACTAGTATTTGAACGTTAACTTTCAAAGGCTTGTGATGTATCTGAATACACTTAAATGGCTGAGCTGTGAAGACCAGTGACATAAAGTTAACTAGGCTTTCTGTCCCTATAGTTCAAAGATACAACTTTCAAAGGCTTGTGATGTATCTGAATACACTTAAATGGCTGAGCTGTGAAGACCAGTGACATAAAGTTAACTAGGCTTTCTGTCCCTATAGTTCAAAGATACACATAATTTAGCCAGGACAAATACACAAAATCTATAGTGCATTGTTCTAATTTCATCTTTTTTCCAAAGAAAATTTCTGAACCAAGTTCAACCTAGAACCTTAAACTTTACTTTTTCTCTCTTTTTTACTGGCTCCTTTTTCTATTACTAAATTACTTCCATATTGTGCTTTTCCCTTAGAACATTTGCACCAGTGTGGGATGTGTTCAAAACATCTACAGAGAAATTAGCAAATTGTCATTTGGATCTTGTTAGAAAATTGCAGGAATTAATAAAGGAAGTTCAGAAATATGGAGAGGAGCAAGTAAAATCTCATAAAAAGGTAACTTTCTTCTTGTTGAAGGATTGAGTGGTTACATGGTAAGTGCTTCATAGTTCATTTTACTGAACCATTTCTTATCAAACAGACTAAAGAAGAAGTTGCAGGGACTCTGGAAGCAGTCCAAGCCATTCAGAATATAACCCAGGCTCTCCAGAAGTCTAAGGAAAATTATAATGCCAAATGTGTAGAACAGGAACGTCTGAAAAAGGAAGGAGCTACACCGAGAGAAATAGAAAAGGTAATTATAATAAAAATATCTCTAAAGCTTCCAAAGTCCTTTTTTTGTATGTGTATATGTGGTGTATGTAGAGCACGTGCATGTACGTTTGGAAGCCAAAGGTCATTCTCTCCCCCTCTGTTACTCTGCCTTATATTTTGAGGCAGGGATTGCCACCGAACCTGGAACTAACAGAGCTATATTGACTAGGAGGCCATTGAGTCCCTGCAGTCTAAGAGTCTTTCCTTGCTTCAGTACCAGCATTGCAGAAGCACATCACCATGCCTGGCTTTTATACAGATGCTGGGGACCTGTCTTTTTGCTTCCTTTACTTTACTGAGCTATCTCCCCACCCTGGTTACTCACACAGTAAGACAGTTGATTAAATAATTTAGTGTATTTAGAAAAACATAGCTAAGTAACGACAAGTTTTAAATATATATTGTTGCAGATTGACCAAAATTTATGTTGCATTTTAGTGGACCGTAACCTTCTCTCCTATTCTGTTTTAATTGAAAGAAGGTCTTTTTTTTTTCCTCTTTTTTTTGTTTTTGTTTTGTTTTTTGAGATAGAATCTTTGTGTGTCCCTGGCTGCTTGTAACTCACTATTGCTTCAAACTTAGAAATCCTCCTGCCTCTGCCTCTTGATTGCTAGGATTAAAGGGGTGTGCCACTACAGCTTTTACCCTTCCTCTTAAAGCAATTCACCCGTTCATTTTTTTGATGCATATTTTATTTAGAAACAATTTAGAAATCTTTGTAAAATATTTAACATACCTAATTGGAAAACAAATATATACCTTTGGGTAAAAGTTGAATGAGGAAAAATAAAAAGTTGATGGGATTTGGAGTAATCAGTTCCTTTACAGTTTATATAATAAATAAAAATTGGGATGCAAGAAAATATGAGGTACATCTTTAAACCTTGTGTTCCAGACACAGCAATTACAAGGAATGCCAAATTAACAGAATCGAAAGGAAAAGTATTGTCTTTGTGGGTCAGAATCCCAAAATGATATGAGAAGATTGTAATCAAAACTTGTTGGGCTCAAATTTCTAAGATAGGCATGGAATTTTGACGCTTGAAAGACAAAGGGGAACAGAAATCCCATCTTGTGATGAAGCATGAACCAGCAACCGAGGAACACGCACAGGCTGGACCTCGGTCTACCTGCACATAAGTGGAAGCTTGATCTGCGTGTGGCTCCCAAACAGCTGGAGAGGGCACTATCCCAAAAGCTACTGCCTGTCTGTGGGATATGTTCTACTAGCTAGGCTGCCTTGTCAGCCTCACAAAGACTTGATGTGCCAAGGTGGGGGTGTTCCCAGGGGGTGCCTGGAAGTGACTAAATAGAACATAAAGATAATAAATAAAAGGTTGAAAAAGAAAGAAAAGAACCTAGCTCACCGCTGAAAGCCACATAAGTGAAGGAAAGGTCTTAGGACTGTGGTCTAAGTCCAGGGACTGGGGAGATTGGGATCTTAGAGACATAAACTATAGATGCGTAGTCCTGTCCCACAGTCTGTGGAACCAGTTCATGACTCTTGACCATACAGATCTCTAATATTCTAAAAGGAATGTAACTTAAAACCATCTTTAAAGACATTCATTAAATTCAGTCTTGGAGAGCTGGCAGTAGACAATCTGAAACCTAGATGGTTGGGTGCGAATGAGAAAGCACACGTGGGGTGGGCACTGCTTCTGTGTCCTGTGCCTGCTCTTCACTTCTCATGGCCAGGGAAAGAAGAGGGGGAACCCAAAAACCTCCTATTTGGAATGAGCAAACAACTACAATTCTAGAACACTTAAATTTAAAAGACCTAATGTTGAGATAGGTTACTAATGCACTTAGTAATTAGAATAAGAATTCTTGGATGAAATTTAAATTTAAAAAGCATCAACAAAAAGAAATGTTTGTGTTAGGTTGTGGAAAGAAGTAAGTACATATAAAATCATACTCGAGAGGATTAAGAAGTTAATTGGAGACCTGATGAAACAAGATTTACTGGATAAAACCCAGCTAATTTGAAAACATGGAAATGAAAAAAACAATTTTTTTTAAAGATTTATTTATTTACTTAATGTATATAAGCACACTGTGGCTGTCTTCAGACACACCAGAAGAGGGCATCAGATCTCATTACAGATGGTTGTGAGCCACCATGTGGTTGCTGGGAATTGAACTCAGGACCTCAACCGCTGAGCCATCTCTCCAGCCCAACAATTTTTTTTTTTAAAAAGCAATAGCGATAAAGAAGTTATAGTTAAAGAAGAAATTTGGAAGCTAGGCTACTTTGAGTACTCTTTATCTAAAACTCTTGAACCCAGAGTGTTTTTAGATTATTGGATCTTTTCATATTAGGGATATTAATTATTAATGATATTAATACTATTATTGTGAGACAGTTTCACGTGTAACTGTGGCTGACCTAAGAGATCCACTTGCCTATGCCTCCCAATGCTGGTATTAGTGCTGTGTACCAGCATTCCTGACTGGATTTGGAGTATATGAATATGTAGAATAGGGTAGTAGTAGGACCCAGGTATTTATGTAAATTAAATTACTTTGTTTATACTTTATACATTTGTATTAAAGATAATTGCTTAAAATATTGACCAAGCCAGGTCAGTGAGTGAACAGGTTCTCCAGGACTGGAGCGAGGATTAAAGAGAAAAATGACAATTAGACAACACTATAACATGACCCCAGCCAGTTCTGAAGTGAAGTGGGTTTATTTTTTTCCAGTCTGCTTTTATACCAGTATAAGTACATGCAAAATGATAAGATCAGTCTGGGTGAAGGAACAAGCAAGGCCATAATCAAAATCCCACGAACACCTTTCTAGAAGCTAGTCCAGATGACTAAGACTAAAGGAATGTCATGCATGCCTCTGCTGAGTTTTGCATCAACTCAAATGTAAATGTTCTTAATCTGGGCCTATTTCCTGAGTCCTAGCCCAAAGTCAGATTCCTGCCTTGAGCTTGCAAACAGACCCCCAAAGCCTTCCACATCTCCCCCTATTTTATTTCATAAAAAAGACTGCACTTGTTTTAGGTCTTTCTGACAAGAAGAGCCCCTCAAACCTCTCCAGAAAATATTTTAATTATTTTTTTGCATCTAAAGTCCCACTGGATTTTTCTTCTTAGGTGAGAGGTGCTTAGCCTTTGTTAAAAGACCTTGCTCAGAGCATGTTACAGAAAAATAAACTCATCTACATTCATTTAATGTAAATTTCTAATAGAATAAAAAAAACTAGGTAATGATATACAACTACTGCTTAGAGAATCAGTAGTTCACACTGAAGTTACAGTTGAGGAAACTCAGTAGTCTTCAGTTTGAAATTAAGCGTACTAAATAAATGTAGACTTAGGTACCAGAGAGAAAGAAAATGTGAAAAGCTAGGAGGCAGTTTTCCCCTTATGTCTCTGAAATCAGAATGCATACTCTCTTAATGATTTTTGTCTAATTGCTGTTGGAACGTGACATTTATGATGAGGCTTCATTGCTTGTGTAAACTTGGCTTGTATGATTGGATAGCTGTATTACCATGCATACGCAAACTGGCCATGTAGTCAGTCCTTCCTTCCTCCCACCTCTATGTGCTGGGTGCTGGGTGCTGGGTGCTGGGTGCTGGGTGCTGAGTGCTGGGACTTAGGCTTCTCTACTACCACACCAGTTCTGCAATGCTGGGGGTTGACTCCAGCTTCACATGTGCTAGGCAAGAGCTCTACTACCTGAGCCAATCCTCACCAGATTAATGTTATCCCTTCCAAGTAAAGACTTGAGTACAAAACTACTTAGAACCCTGAAAGTTATGGGAAGAAGATGAAACGATGCTCCAGGAGTATACTTTCATCTCTTAAATACCCAGCTGATGTAAGGACTAATGTTGAGACATAATTAGTGTGGTTTGAATATGTTTGGCCCAGGGAGTGGCACTCTTAGGAGGTGTGGCTTTGTTGGAGTAGATGTGGCTTTTGTGCCACTGTGGGGGTGGCTTTGAGACCCTCCTAGCCATGTGGGAGCTCTCCTTTTAGCTTTTGGAACAAGATGTAGAACTCTCAGCCCTCCTGCACCATGCTGGATGCTGCCTTGCTCTTGCATTGATGAGAATGGACTGAACCTCTGGACCTGTAAGCCAGCCCCAACTAAATGTTCTTATAAGACTAGCCTTGGGGCTCTTGCTCTTTGCTCTCTTCTCATCCCTGCTCTTCCCCCTTGTCCCTTCTCTCCCCATTCCCCTCCCCCATTTCCTCATGGCTGGCCTTTCCTCTTCTCTTCTACTCTTCTTCTTTTCCATGTTGGGGAAAAAAAAGTTGCCTTGGTCATGGGGTCTGTTGACAGCAGTAAAACCATAACTAAGATAGTTACCTAGTACAGATCTGTGGGAAATAATGTTTGCCTAGAACAGTTGACTTTATTACTGTTGGTTTATAATAGTGCTATCAGTATTACTAGTATGAGAGGTCATCACTATATTGTCTATGTTACTTGAAAAATTATTTGAATTTCCAGTTTCTTAATGTAATAGAAACAACTTTACAGGTTTGTTTTAGCTTCATGGTTTAGAATAGATTATTTCCTTAATGAGTGATTTCCTTAAGTATATTTTGTGAGTGACTATTGGATTATGGTATAATAATTGCATTAGTAAATAAATGTTTTGGTTCCTAGCCTCTTGCTGTGCTTTAGTAGTTTAACCCTAAGTACATGTTATCCTATTCTGTCTTCAAGAAGCTTCCCTTTTCATAGAGAACTAAAATACATTATTACATAGTATAGAGCCAGAAATCAGAGAGAGGATAGAGTGATGTGTATAGAACACGTGAAAAGGAAAAATTATGGCTAGTTATGTACATCAGTGGTAGAGCATCTGCCTAGCATTTTGTGTGTTTTCTTAATTTGTTTTTATTTTATTCTAAAATATTTTAGAATATTTTAGAATCCCGGGGTTGGGGATTTAGCTCAGTGGTAGAGCGCTTGCTAGGCAAGCGCAAGGTCTTGGGTTCGGTCCCCAGCTCCGAAAAAAAGAAAAAAAATATTTTCATACAATATATTTTGAGTATATTTTCCCCACTCCAGCTCCTCCCAGATCCTATTTACCTTCCCATTCAACTTTGTTCTCTTCCCCTGCCTCTCTCTTTATCTCTTTCTAAGAAAAGAAAGAAAGAAAATTAAAAGAAAAAAGAAAAAAACAGTAAGACAAAAAAATGTCCAAATGAAACACAAACCCATAAAACAGTTTGTATTTTGTTGGGCAACTACTCCTGGGCATGGATACTGCCCTGGAGGGGCTTGGTAATACCCAGTGACACTCTTATCAGAGAAAACAGACTCTTCCCTTTGCCAGCAGGTACCAGTTACAAGTAGTTTCTTGCTTAGGAATAGGACCTGATGTCCACTTCTCCTTCTTAGTTTGGGACCCTGTCTGGGCTGTGCTTGCTGGCACTGTCTGATGTCATATGTGCATCAGTGCTGTTGTATCTTGAAGACATCATTCCCTATAAGTCATCCCTTATTTCTGGCTCTTAATTTTTTTTTTTCCTTTTTTAAAGACAGGGTTTCTCTGTGTAGCCCCCTGGCTGACCTGGAACTGCAGGCAGACTGACTTCAAACTTAAGAGATCTGCCTGCCTCTGCCTTCTGAGGGCTGAGACTGTGGTGGGCATATATCTTACTTGCAGAATTATTTGAATTTTCCAGTTTCTTAATATAATTAAAACAAATTTACAAGTTTGTTTTAGCTTGCTTTATATTTTAGAATAGACTGTACACCACCATGCCCAAACCTGGTGCTTAAAAATTTCCCCTTTATTCTACATGGATCCCTGAAGGGTTTGGTGAAGATATCCCATTTAGGACTTAGCGGTTAAAAGTCTCTCACTCTGATTGTTGTCCAGTTGCAGGTCTATGCACCTTTCACTTCAAGAAGCTGCTTTAACGTGGGTTGAGCAAGGCACTGATCTGTAGGTATAGTAGTATGCCATTAGGCTTGAAAAGAAATGGTCCCCATAGACTCACATGTTTGAATGTTTGGCTAATAGGTAGTGGCACTATTGGGAGGTGTGGCCTTGTTGGAGTAGGTGTCACTCTGGGGGCTTGCTTTGAGGTCTCATGTGCTCAAGCTAGGGCTAGTATAGCAGTTTATCTGCCTTTGGATCAAGGTAGAAAGCTCTCAGCTTGTCCTCCAGTACCTTGTCTGACTGCACACTGCTATGCTTCCTGACATGACAATAATGGGCTTAAATCTCTGAAACTATAAGCCAGCCCCAATTAAATGTTGTCCTTTATAAGAGTTGCTGTGGTCATGGTGTCTCTTCACAACAATAGAAACCCTACCAAGACAAAATCACTTCATTACTATGTTCCTTTAGCAGAATACTAGTATTAGATGTTTCCCTAGGCCCATGACCTATCCATTCTCAGGTTCTTGGCCACTTTAGGAGTGTCAGACAGGGATTCCATCTCATGGTCTCATGGAGTGGGCCTTCGATCCAGGCAGAAAGTGGTTAGTTACTTCCACAGCATTTGTGCCACTAGTCATAGTATATCTGGCAGGCCAGTTTCCAGTGGGTGTCTCAAGGTTTATAGCTGGGTGATATTGATGATATCAAACTCCCCTGGATGTTTGCAGAGTACCTTCTAGTGCTATGAACACTAGCAGTAGGGTAAGTGTTGTCTTCATCAACAGGGCCTTACCATCAGGATATGGAGAGAGCAACCAGTAAGCTTGGCAATAGACTGTGATTTGGGGATCCATGGGGACCCCTTTGCTAAAGTCTCTACAAGGTAGAACCCATTACAAGCACTGAGGGTTTGACTTGGTTTTCATAGGATTTGTATAGCCCCTAGTTTGATTTCTCTAGCATTGAAAAATCAAGGAAAGAAATTGATTTTAAGAGTCTATTAGGGGTTGGAGAGATGGCTTAGTAGTTAAGGGTTAAGAATATTTGCTGTTCTTCCAGAGGACCCAGTTCAGTTTCCAGCATCCATATCAGGTAGGTCACCACTATCTGTAACTCCAGCTTTAGGAGATCTGATGCCTCTCCGCTCTACAGATACCTGCATTCCTGTTCCCAGACCCACCTATAGACACAACACACCTACACCTAATTTTAAATAATAAAGTAAATCTTAATAAAGATTTTATGAAAAAAATTGCATTTAAAAGTATAGACATGGGTTGGGGATTTAGCTCAGTGGTAGAGCGCTTGCCTAGCAAACGCAAGGCCCTGGGTTTGGTCCTCAGCTCCAAAAAAAAAAAAAAAAAAAAGTATAGACATAGCCACTTTTAAAATCTGTATGAATTTCCCTTTAAATTGTAAATTTCTCAACGATGCTCTTATTGGTTTGTGACAAGTATATAGCAAAATGTAATAGACAGCAGAATAGAAGAGATACTAGCAAGAAGAGCAGGGAAGAAGAGTCTACCCCTCAGACTACATAATTTTGCTAAGCTGTTATAAAACCGCTCCATGGACTGCAGATTGTTGATTGCCTTTGTACAAACTCAAAATTTAGTTGGAAGAAAATCCAAAAAGAAACCCAGCCGACCATGTCATTAGATTTTGTTTCTGTTTTTTGAGACAGGATTTCTCTGTGTAACAGCCTGGCTGTCCTGGAACTTTCCGTATAGACTAGATTGGCCTTGAACTCACAGAGATTGACTTGTCTCTCTGTCTTCCAAGTACCAGTACTAAAGATGGCTAGAGTGTTTTCTAAAGTAAACCCTAGCAAGCATGGTTATACAGAGCTCCTGGGATGGAGCTCATTTATTAGTAAACTTTACAAAGACATTTTATCTAGTTGTTATACTTGAACAGGGCTGGGGTTCTAGAGAAAAGAGGGTCAAATGGCTGGACAGAACAAAAAACAAAAGATAAAACTGTAGGAGCAAAGTAAAAATAAATCTTACAGATTTTTTCAAAAAGATTTATTTATATTATGTATACGGATGCATAAGTACACTGTAGCTGTCTTCAGACACCAGACGAGGGCATCAGATCCCATCACAGATGGTTGTGAGCCACCATGTGGTTGCTGGGATTTGAACTCAGGACCTCTGGAGGAGCAGTCAGTGCTCTTAACCACTGAGCCCTCTCTCCAGCCCCAATCTTACAGATTTTAGCCATGTTCTTAGGGAATGGGAAACTCAGTGCAAGTCAGTACTTAGACATGCCTTTATATAACAACAAAATTTAACAACATATATTTTTATGTTGTTCCTTGTTAGAAACATAAAAATAGCTGTTAACAGTTATTTATAAATTTGTCTATGTGCCAGATTCTATCATAAGCATTAAATTTATTTATTTATTTATTTATTTATTTATTTATTTATTTAGTGTGTGTGTGTCAGTCAGAAGATAATATGCGGGTTTGGGGATTTAGCTCAGTGGTAGAGCGATTGCTAGGCCCTGGGTTCGGTCCCCAGCTCCGAAAAAAAAGAAAAAAAGAAAAAAAGAAAAAAAAAAAAAGAAGAAGATAATATGCTGGAATCAGTCCTCTCCTTTATGTGAGTTTCAGAGTTGT
The DNA here is from genome assembly GCF_021556685.1 of Rattus norvegicus. NCBI lineage: Eukaryota > Metazoa > Chordata > Mammalia > Rodentia > Muridae > Rattus > Rattus norvegicus. The sequence goes on along the minus strand of NC_141535.1, from coordinate 31,852,961 downwards.
CAGTGTGGCAACAAGCATCTTTACTTGTGAACCATGACCTCTAACTAGCTCCCGAGCACTTTGTCTAATTATATTTGGGTACCTATTGCAGCCTTAAAAATATCTTGTATTGGGCTGGAGAGATGGCTCAGCGGTTAAGAGCACTGTCTGCTCTTCCTGAGGTCTTGAGTTCAATTCCCAGCAACCACATGGTGGCTCACAACCATCTGTAATGGGATCCGATGCCCTCTTCTGGTGTGTCTGAAGACAGCTACAGTGTACTTATATATAATAAATGAATAAATCTTTAAAAAAAATCTTGTATTATTTCTGTTTTATGAGTAAAAGAGCAATGTAAAACTCAAGAGATAATGTGATGGGGGAGTAAATGGTAGATCCAGAATTTTAATTAACCTCTTCTGGCTCCAGTCCAGTTTTACTGCATAGGAAATGGCATCCTGCATGTGCTTTATTTACGAAGGCTGGAAAGCAGCTGGAGATGGCTGTGAGTTAGAGTCTTAGCACCCATGTCAGGCAGTTTAGATTTAACTGAACTCCAGGTTCAGGGGATTTGATACCTTCTTCTGGCCTCCCTGGGTATTCACACACATGTGACAGGCACCCACATACCATAAATAAAAATAACACTTTTCTTTTAAAAGGCAGAAAAGCACATACCATGTGTTTGGTATAATTTCTATTGAATTTTAGAGAACACAGCATTGTCTGTTTAGAGAAGACCATGTGTGTCTGTTGCCAGTCTTTACCCACAGCAAAGCTGGTTTTTCTGTCTCTGGTTCTCATCCTGGAAATACAGCTAAAGGTGATTATGTGTCGTCACTGATTGGCCCTACACAAATGTCTTGTTGTAAAGCTTTTACTTGGCTCTTAGCACTACTTTAGACCCCTCGGAAGTACTTTTAGTCACTGAGACTAATTGTTTGATATGTCCCCCACACCATAGTTTGATGAAACTCACTTTGTTCTTACCTCGCCTATCTTACTATTTGTTGCTCATCAGACTGTCAAGAAGAATATGGGGATACTTTTATATTGATCCCTACCGTCGCCCTTCACCTTTGAACTCTTATTTTACAATCCATCTTCTTATCTCCAAATTGATCAACCTTTAGACAGTAGGCATTTCTTTTTTTTTCCCTTGCCACCACCAAGGCTGGCCTGCTACTCCCAGACTGCCTGCCTTGGCGTCATGCTCCTTCCTATTGACCACATACCACTGTCTGCAGCACTGAGGACTCTAGCTGTGTGTCTAGTACAGAGCTGCCTTGGATCTTTTCTCCAGACTGTGTCTCACCTAAGGTTTATATTGATTTCTGTGGTTTTATTTCTGATTTCTATATGTAGGTTATTTTACAAAGTCCTTGAAGAAAAGATGTCTTACATAATTTCATGTTCCTTTCATTATATTTCCTAATTTCATTAAGTAACTGATAAAATTAAAACTATATTATTATCATAGTGGGTTTTTATGAAAGAGTTCCTGAGAAATCGATAAAAATTAAAAACAAACTTACTGGTTTATTAGAACATCCTAGAAACTGAGAATTATCATGGTAAGCCAAATTTTTTTAATTTTTGAGTTTGGTTTATAGACCTGCTCTGGAGCTGAGGACGGAACCCAGGGCCTTGCGCTTGCTAGGCAAGCGCTTTACCACTGAGCTAAATCCCCAACCCCCGGTTTATAGACTTTTTTTAACCCCCAGTTTATAGACTTTTTTTGTTGTTTTGTTTTTTGTTTTTTCGAGATAGGATTTCTCTGTGTAGTTTTAGCTGTCCTGGAACTCAATCTGTATATAGACAAGATTGGCCTTGAACTCAGAAATCCTGCCTTAACCTCCAGAATGCTGGGATTAAAGGCATGTGCTGCCATCACCTGGCTAGTGTATAAACTTGAATTAGACATTAAATAGAATGTGTGTGCATTAGTGGGAGAGGAGTAGAAGTGTGTCTTATTTGTGCGCTTTTTTACATTGCTTTGCTAGTTTCTCACAGCTGTTCATTACGGTGGTAGAATCATGCTCTGGGCTATTAAGTGGGCATGTTTGAAGTTTTTGAACATTCCATTAGAAAGAAGAGTCCATGTTTAATACCTGAGTTATTGTCTGCCCACTTTTTTAAAAGAAGGCAGGGATTAAAGGATTAAAGTTTGTATATCAAACCAAACTCTTAAAATGTATTTTTTTTTTTTTCGGAGCTGGGGACCGAACCCAGGGCCTTGTGCTTGCTAAGCAAGCGCTCTACCACTGAGCCAAATCCCCAACCCCTTAAAATGTATTTTTAATTTGTTACTTCATACCTTACTTTAAGATAGAGAAAATGGTTAACCTCAGTTTAATGTTTTTTGAGGGTGGGTTAGAAAGCACCAGGTCTTGCAAGGGACCCAGGTCTGATTCCCAGCACTCATATTATGGCCCGCAACCATCTGTAACTCTGGCATCAAAAGCTCTGATGCCTTCTTCTGCTCTCTGAGAGCACTAGGTATGCATGTTGTTCACAGGCAGACATATATGAAGGCAAACACTAACATACATAAAATACATATGTCGTTTAAAAATGTGTTCGCTTTGTTACAGGCAGCTGTTAAGTCCAAGAAAGCTACAGACACCTACAAACTTTATGTGGAAAAGTATGCATTAACAAAAGCTGATTTTGAACAGAAGATGACAGAAACAGCCCAGGTTGGTATTTTTAAGGTTTTAAATTGAAGACAGGATGCTTATATTTGTGGACATTGGTTAAATAATAGAATTTTTGTTTAATTTCTTAGTATTAGAAAAGTTTAAACGAGCTGTTTGAGTACTGTGGTGATTTATATTGGCATTTTGTCTGGGAGAGTGCGGCCAACATGGCAGTGCCAGTGCTGCTTATACCACGTCTCTTTCCTGTCACCATGACCAAACAGCTGAGGGAGGGCTGCCCTTACCTTGGCTTATGGGTTAGTGGTCATAGTAGAGAAGCCAGAGAGGAAGCGGCTGCTTTGTTCCTTCTTAGTGATTGGGAAGCAGAAGTTCAGTCTGGAAGTAGAGCCAGCCTAGACTCCCCAAGCCCTGGCCCTGTCCTCTACCTCCACCAGCTAGGCACATCTGTCCAAGTGACTCTAGGATGTCCCAAAACAGCTAGCTGGGGACCCAGTGTTCAAACATAGGAAGGAGTCCATGATGGACATTTCTCAATCAGACTATAACAATGTCATAAGAGTTTACTCAAACAATAAGAGCTGTTTAAGTATAATTGAGGACAGTGAAGTCTTTGCTAGATGGTGAACATAATGCTGGTCTCCAGGATTGAGTCTTGATTTTATGATTTCTGTGTAAGAAGAAAAGTGGAAGATAGTCAGTACTGAAGGTACAGCAGTAAACAAACAATGAAAAAACCCTGTTCTCAAGTTTTCGTGGATGAAGGTAGACAGTGAAGATGTGATCTTTTGACTTGGGATAAACGACATGTAATTTGGTGTTCTTTCAGTCCTAGTTGAAGGCCCACTTTAAGGTAGGTATACTTGATGAGTTCTACCTAATAACACTACTAAGCTCACTCTGTCTCCTTATGTTCTTAGCACCTAGCACCACTTAAGGCGTCAGGAATTCAGTTCCATTTAGTAGATAGCAGAGGACCTGCAGATCACAGTGACTCAGCATATCATGCTGCATGGTTTTCATGGTGTGCTGCAGCTCTGGGCCTGAGGCTAATGTTGGAACTTTTTGGAACATTTCAGCCATCATTTCTGAGGGGCTACACCATGGTGAAGTACACTGCTTCACTCCTGTTCTATTTCGTGTCTTTTCCATGTGTAAATTATATGAGGACAAGGGTCAGGTACTTTATTTTTTCAGCAGTTAAAATAGTTTCTTTTTTTGTTGGGCATTTATTAGATGTGAAAGAAGTCTTGATAATTCTGAAACTTTGCTAGTTCCTTATTCTGTCTCCTCACTGGAGGAAATGAAAGACTTCCATTTCATAATCTAAAAGGGAGGTGTGTGTGTGTGTGTGTGTGTGTGTGTGTGTGTGTGTGTGTGTGTGTGCGCGCGCGCGCGCACACACACTCATCCACGGTTACCTATTATGCCAAAGGCACTATTCAGTTGATAGTACAGAGCCTGGGGGCAGACATGAAATACATGCTTATATTAACAAGTTTTATAAGTGTTATAAAGGGAAGGACTAAGCTTCTAGAAGATAGAATAATAAGAGTAACCTAGAATTTAAACCAGGAGCTTGGGAGACTTGTTTTGGAGACCTGATATTTAGAACTGAGACTTGGGGCAGCCAAGTAAAGGCACTTGCTGCCTAACATCCAGAGTTCAATCTCCAGAGCCTATTTGGTAAAACAAAGGAATTTGTTCCTACAAGTTATCATCTAACCTCTACATGAGCCATGGCATACCCCTCTCCTCAGTACGTCAAAGAAATGTCAAACATAAAAATAAATAAAATGGAGACTTGAAACATGAGTCAAATGTAGGACAGAAGAAGCCTAGGCTTTAGGGCCGTGAGCATGAATTCCAGAAATATAAAATATGAAATCGATAGATGCTGTATTCTACAAAGAAAAATGTAAAACTGGGAAGAATAGAAAGGAAATAGTGAAAAGAAATGAGGTTAAGAAATTGGGTGAAGGGGCTGGGGATTTAGCTCAGTGGTAGAGCGCTTACCTAGGAAGCGCAAGGCCCTGGGTTCAGTCCCCAGCTCCGAAAAAAAGAACCAAAAAAAAAAAAAAAAAAAAAATTGGGTGAAGACTGGGATATACAAAGGATTAGTTGTTCTCTAAGAGCAGCTGGCAACCTGGTAGCCACCTAAATTTTGTTGTAACATGATTGGATCTGTATTTTAAAAGTTAGCTTTGGCAGTTATGTGAAGAATGTATTATTCTAGCCCCAGAGGAGAGGAGTAGTCCAGTTTGGAAGTCAGCATAATAGTTAGGTGATAAGGGTGATGAGGGTCTTGTGGTTCATTTTGGAGGAGAGCTGCAAATGCTGTGGATGGCTAAGGGATTAGGGAGGGATTCTCAGGGAGCTGAGATCACTTTCAAATTTTAACTTGTCAAATTCGTGGATAAAGAGAAATGGGAGAGGCTTCCTGAAACACGTAGTTGGTGTGTAGTGAGCGGGTCATGCTGAGGTAGACATGTTAACTCTGAGGTAGCAGGTGCAGTTCTAGCACTGGATGCAGTGTTCCAGTCTCATAGCCATATCACAGTTTCGTAAGTCCAAATCTGTTTTTATCATGTGTCTTTCAACAGCAAAACTTGATCTGAATCTGCATGAAGCTGTTTACAATTTTAGCTTAGACCGAATGTACATGCTTTCATAACAAATATTAATGTTACTGATAAGCACAAGATTATACTGGCAATAATACAAAATATGCCATATTCTTAGAGTACCGTGTGCATTTATTTTAAAAAGGAAAAAAATGAATTCTAAAATGTTTTGGGTAAGAAATTACAGTTTGAGCCTTTTTAAAATAGTGTAAGTTCACAAAGCCATGCTGACTTCATGTTTGTTTTACATGGGGTCATTAAGAACTTGATAGAGGAAGAGAAGCTGAAACCCAAGTAGAAGCTAGAGAAAAAGAAAACTAGGATGTGTTATATCAGCACAGCCACAGATAATGATTGAAGAAGGGTTCCATTTGTGTTATATGGAAAAAATGATGCTTCCACAAGAAGGCTTTACTTCTATTAAATGAGATTTCTAAAATAGTGAAATTTCTGTTGCAAAGAAGACTGTAATAGACTAGAGCAAAGGCTGTTTTGTCTTCTAAATCATTAAGAACATGTATTTATTATAAAGCAGTTACTATTGACTTGTTAATTTTTCAATTCTACTAATTAAAATACTTTCAGTTAATTATTTAAATTAGCATAGAAATTTAAATCTGCTGTTCAGTATTTTTATTATATTGATGTTGCTTAATATTTTTTAAATTAAGTAAATGTCTTATGAGTTTGACCTGCATAGGCCAGAAGAGGCTATCAAGACCCCTGGAACTGGAGTTACAGGTGGTTTTGAGCCACCGTTTAGGTGCTGAGAACTAAATATGGATCTTCTGGAATAGCAGCCAGTGCTCTTATCCACTGAGGCATCTCTCTACCCTCTCAATTTTTTAAAATTTATGTTTGTGTGTAGGGCATAGAACAACTCGATGGAATGAGATGTCTCCTGCCTCTCTGGGATTTAGGGTCCAACTCAGACCTATAATTTTATAAACAGACACACACATGTTGTTTGTTTTGTTTGTGTTTATTTTTTAGATTCTGTTTAGGCCAAGCTGGCCTCCAACTGGTAATCTTGCCTCAGTCTCTTGAGTGCTGAAATTATAGGCTGGTATTGGGTGATTGCCATGCCTCATTTTATATTTCTTCTTCCCCTGAAAAGCTGGGTTTCACTATGTAGCCCTAGCTCACTAGGAGCTCACTACGTAGACCAGGCTGCCACTGAACTCACAGAGATCCATCTGCCTTTGACACCCTCGTGCTAGGATTAATGGTATGTGCCAACACGTCATAGACCATTTGTGGGATATCATATGCAGTTTTTAAAATGTCAATATTTTAAAAACATTTTTCAGCATTCAACCTTCCATTTCCTTATCTTTTTCTGCTTTCTCATTGCATTTTTTCAAAATAGCATTTTAATTATTTGTGTATATATATATGTTATTTGTATATATTTGTAATATATATTACATTTTTCTGCATCTTTCTCTTTTTCGTAGCTCATATGGTGTGTACTTACGCACATGGAAACACACTGCCTAGTACTGTTTTTATTTTTTCTTAAGATTTATTTTTTAAGTATGTAATAGATGCCCAAAGAGGCCAGAAGAGGGCATTGGATCTCCTAGAGCTGGAGTTACAGGCAGTTGTAAGCCCTCGTCCTTTGCACACACAGTGTACGCTTTTAACTGCTGAACTACCTGTTCAATCCCTGTGTGTTCCAAGCTGGCCTCAAACTCAGGACTTTCTTCTTTAGCCTTCCAGCTGTAAGCTGTTACACACCACTAAAAACGGATTCCCATTGTTTCTTTCCTTTTTTCATTTTTAAAGAAACCTCTATTTATATGTGCATATGAATGTATGGTGAGTGTGTGAGTGTATGGGGGTATGTCTCAAGCCAGAAGAGGATTTTAGATCCTCTGAAGTGTATAGTAGTCACTAATTTTGAGTATTAATATTAGTTAGCAGTGTGCTTTTTCTTTTTCTTTTTTCTTTTCTTTTTTTGGTTCTTTTTTTCGGAGCTGGGGACCGAACCCAGGGCCTTGCGCTTTGCAATGTGCTTTTTCTATCTGGAAAGAAAACCCCACAATCTCAGAATTGTATTTGATGTGCAGCTTGATCTTCATGCATGTTCCCCAACAATTGAAGCAGGGGACTTACCCTGATTCTGTTGCTTGCCTGTGGATCCTGTTCCCCTAATTGGACTGCCTTGCCTAGCCACAGTGGGAGAGAATGTACCTAGTCCTGTAGTGACTTGAGGTGCCAGGGTAGGTTGGTACCCAGGGGGGGACTTCCCTCTTCTAAGGGGTGAAGGGGAGGGATCGTGTGAGGAGTGGACTGAGAAGAGAGGAGGGACTGTGATTGGGATTAAAGTGAATAAATAACCTTAGGATTAAAAGGCTAAAAAAAAAAGAATTGTATCTGAATTACACATTGAGTTAAATGTGGATTCATGCTGCAAGATATATACTCTGATTAGGGGCCAGGAGAGATAGCTCAGTGATTAAGAGCACTGATTGCTTTTCAGAGGACCTGGGTTCAAGTCCTAGCACTTACCAACTTATCAGCTCACTATTATCTATAACTCCTGTTCTAGGGGATCTGACACCCTCTTCTGGTTTCTTCATGTACAGCAGGCACATGGTGCACAGATATACAAGCAAGCAAAACACTCACAAAAAAATAAAAAGATAGTTCTGTATAGTTCAGAACATATCTTATTTGGTAAAGCTGTTTTAAGAAGGAATGAAAACACTTTCCTTGGAAGTAGAGAATCATCCATACTTTACTATATTTGGTTGTATTTGTTTATGATAAAATATTTTGTTAATTTCTGATATTTAAGCTAAGGGGTGTTTCTTTTTAAAACATTTTTTTGCTGTTTTATTTTATGTAAGTATTTTGCCTGCATGTATGTATGTGTACCATATGCATGGTGCCTGCAGAGGTCAGAAGAAGGAACAGATCTCCTAAAGTTAGGGATGACTGTGAACCATCATGTATGTGCTGGGAGCTGAACCTAGTCTACTGCAAGGTGATCCAGTGCTCTTGAAGAGCACTCTCTCCACCAGTCCTGGGCCCCATCTCTCTAGCCCCTGGGCCATTTCTTCTATTGTGGACCTGGAAGAATTATCCTCCTGTTGGATGTTCCTCAAGTCTAACTCCTTCTTTAAAGTTCGTTTTTATGTATGTGTGTTCTGTATGTACATCGGTGTCTGCTGAGGTAAGAGTCTCAGATCCTCTGAACTAGAGGTACAGGCTATCATAAGTCATCTGATTTGGGTGCTGCAAACGGAACTTGGGCCTTCCGCAAAGGCTGTATGTGCTCTTCAGCACCGAGTCAGCTCTAGCCTGGGTGTTCTTCAGCTCCTAGAGATAGTTCAGGAGGACCTAGAATAGATATGTCATTAGCTTGTTCAGGGTGAATCACTTTATTATCTGACATCCTCATCAATAAGGTTGATTGAAGTTTGGGAATTGTTCGTACAATTCTTCTAACATAGTTTTGCCTCTCTGTTGATATATTTTTTTTTCTTTTTTTCTTTTTTTTCCGGAGCTGGGGACCGAACCCAGGGCCTTGCGCTCGCTAGGCAAGCGCTCTACCGCTGAGCTAAATCCCCAACCCCTGTTGATATATTTTTAATTGATTCACACAAACTAGATAATTTGTATTAATGATTTCTGATAAAGTAACTCAGTGCTAGATAAATTTGGGCATTAATATGAGGAGAGAGAACTTTATTTGATAACTAACCAGAAAAAAGTAATTGGAAATTTAGGCCCAGTCTTTAGAACTGATTTAATTTGAAAAAAAAAAAAAAAGGTGATCTGTGCAGTAGAACTGACAGTTGTGTTAGGGAAGGAGAAAACACTCAAAGATTGTGAGGTTGAAGTTTGGAAAATGCTGGGGTAAGCAAAATCAAACAGATTGCATTATTTTAGTATTTCTCAGGGTCTTGATCATGAGTTTCGCAAAGCAAGAGCTAGCAATGGTATTCTCTGGGAAATGCTATCATAACTGGAAAGTTTCTTTCCCAACAGCATTCCTGCCTGTCCCTCTCCAGGCATCCTGGAGACCTATGTTCTGGTGTGTGCCCCCCACTCCCCACCCCCCAACCCAGTGCATTCCCACCTTCCATGGAGACCTGCTGAGATGCAGTTGAACAGACATGTTGAAAGTCTCTGGTCAGATTGTAGATTTCAGCACTAAATAATTGCGCTTTGCTTTGCCAGCACCAGTTTTTAGTTTTGGAGACTTTTCTCTGGTTTTGAAACATTGTTATTTTATGGGTCTTCTTAATTTTTAAAATCCTGATTGTAGAGTTTAACTTCTTGTATCTTTAGACTCTGGAAAGGTTTATTTATATTGGCCTGAGAAAATGGGATAATGAAAAGTTATTAGATTCATTTGTCTAGAAGAATTTCAAACATAGTGCTCATTAGTTTAATTTAGTTACCTATATTGAAATGGTTTCTGAAGCTTCTCTTGATTCCAGAGTATTTGTTTGTATGTGTTTATGTATATTTTATAATCAAAACTTTTATATTTCAAACCCAGAAATTTCAAGATATTGAAGAAACCCATCTCATTCATATAAAGGAAATTATAGGATCCTTGTCAAATGCTATAAAGGAAATTCATTTACAAATAGGCCAGGTAAATTCTTTGCTTTATGTTGAAGTAAAAGTTTATGAAATTTTTATGTTCACTTATATCTCTTTATTAAGTCTTTTATCACTTTGTTTGGAAATCATACATATATTTGTTTCAGATGAAGAATATGTATTTGCATTTTTTATTGATGACAAAACATGATTTTTTTTTTTTGGTTCTTTTTTTCGGAGCTGGGGACCGAACCCAGGGCCTTGCGCTTGCTAGGCAAGCGCTCTATCACTGAGCTAAATCCCCAACCCCGACAAAACATGATTTTTTAATTATCATTACTATATTTGTGTATGCTTGATTGCTTTCCATCTTTTTTAAAAATTTATTATATATAGTGCTCTGCTTGCATGTATGCCTGCGGGCCAGAAGACGACGCCAGACTTCATCATAGATGGTTCTGAGCCACCATGTGGTTGCTGGGATTGAACTCAGGACCTCTGGAAGAGCAGCCAGTGCTCTTAGCCTCTGAGCCATCTTGCCAGTCCCCAGTATTTGTTTTTTTGAGACAGGGTTTCATTGTGTAGCTCTGGCTGTCCTAGAACTCACTCTGTAGAGCAGGCCGACTTCAACTCAGAGATCCTCCTACATTCTGCCTACCAAGATTAAAGATGTATGATGACAATTTATTTATTTATTTTTTAAATATATTATTTATTTATTATATATATATATGAGTACACTGTAGCTATCTTCAGACGCACCAGAAGAGGGCGTCAGATCTCTTTACAGATGGTTGTGAGCCACCATGTGGTTGCTGGGATTTAAACTCAGGACCTCGGGAAGAGCAGTCGGTGCTCTTAACCTCTGAGCCATCTCTCCAGCCCTTATTATTTTTTAAGATATATTTTTATTGATTATTTTTAAATTGTGTTTGGATATGTACACATGACTGAAGATATCTAGAGATTACTCTGGAATTACAGCTACTGGTGTCTTTTAGTGTCTTTAATGGGTGATGGTGACCGAACTTGGGTCCTCTGGAAAAACAACATCAAGCCATTTCTCCAGCCCCAATTTAAATTGTTTTAAAGTAACTAAGTACTATATAATTATATAGCTACTATATGCATATACTTATCAGTATTCCTGTATACCTAACCAGATAGTTACTGTATATTAAACATCTGTTTCTTAAATAGTTGTGTACTTCTATATATTAACCTACAGTCTTCATTTACTGAAATTACCAACTTCTAAATACTTCTCTTTTCAAGTTTTAACACTTTAAAAGATTAGAGAAGGAACTTTAGTAATTAGAAAATTTAAATGTGGGGGAAGGGGGAAAATTTAAATGTGGAAGTGTTCAGAGTTTAATGATAATTTTGGTTGTTTTTCAGTAAGGGGAAAGGAAATGTCTTTTTCTTTGTTATTAAGATGTAAACATTGTCTTCATAAGTTTTATTTATCATGAGAATTCGTCTAAGCAGAGGCTGGTCTCCAGAAATCTACAGTTAGGAAACAACATGGAAGGTTAAAAGGAAATCTGTAACTTTCTAAATTGCTTTGTAGTAGGTTTCTAAAAAAAGTAAGAATGTAATTTAAAAAGAAAAACCTTTGTTTTTTTTTGATAGGTTCATGAAGAATTTATAAATAATATGGCTAATACAACAATTGAAAGTTTGATACAAAAATTTGCTGAGTCAAAAGGCACAGGGAAAGAAAGACCTGGTAAGATAAACTGCAAGGAAACAAATATTTGCCTTATTGTTTTCTTTATTATTTTCTTTACTATTTTCTTTACTTGCATTTCAAATGTTGTCCCCTTCCTGGTCTCCCCTCTGCAGCATCTAACCCCCTCCCCCTCCCCTTTGCCTCTGAGAGGGTACTCATTCCTTACTCACTCTGGCCTCACCCCACTTTCATCCTCCTTCACTGGGGCATCAAGCCTCCACCCAGGCACCTCCCCTCCCACAGATACCAGACAAGGCAGTCCTTACTATTATTTTCTTTTCTTTTTTCTTTTTTTCGGAGCTGGGGACCGAACCCAGGGCCTTGGCGCTCTACCACTGAGCTAAATCCCCAACCCCACTATTATTTTTTAAGACAGAATCTTACTATGTAGCATACACTGGCTCGTGATCCTTGCCTTAGTGTTTTGCACCCTTTAAAGATTTGTATTTGAATGTATGCATATGATGGGTAATTTTAACCTTATATCACATATTTGCCCTAAATAACATTTTTAAACCTAAAATGGAGTCAAGCTTGAAATTGAGTCATGCTAGTTTGGTTTGTTGGTTTTAGATTTATTTTATATTTGAGTGTTTTATGTACATGTCTATATGTATATCATGTGCATGCCTGATACCAAAGGAGACTAAAGAGGATACTCACTTCCCTGAAATTGGAGTTATGGGTGGTCATGGGCTACCATATGGGTGCTGGGAATTCAAGCTGAGTCCTCGGCAAGAGCAAGTATCTAAACCATTGAGCCGTCTCTCCAGCCTCTAATGTAAAGCGTTTGTCACAGCCTTTTAGTTGATAATTTAGCTACTTAAAATGGTTATATAACCTTTATTAAATGAACCTATCTTCGGTTTCAGTAGATTTCTGAAAGGAGAATTAGCCACAGATACAGAAGGCCTGTTTAATAAAGAAAGATTGGGATAAAATATTGATCCTTTAGCACTAAGACCAATATAGAACCTTTCTTAAAACTTACTACCTTTTCTTTTGTCACTGACAGATATTTCTAGGTAATCTTTTATTGAGTGATAACTGCTGGGCATTAGGAATATACCAGTGATTGAGTGAGTGTAGGAGTCCTGCTTTCAGTTTTGTGACTAAATGACCCTAGCTTCTAAATTCTACTCTTCTCTTGTCTTCTCTCCTCCTCCTCCTCTCCTCTCCTCTCCTCTCCCCTCCTCTCCTCTCCTCTCCTCTCCCCCTCCCCTCTTCTCCTCTCCCCCTCCCCTCCCCTCCCCTCCCCTCCCCTCCTCTCCTCTCCCCCTCCCCTCCCCTCCCCTCCCCTCCCCTCCCCTCCCTGATTCCCTAGGGTCTTATTACATGACTCTGGTTGCCTGGTACTCAGTATGTAGATCAGGCTCATGGAGTTTTTTCCTGCTTCTGCATCCTGAGTACAGCGATAAAAGGCATGTGCTACCATGTGTAACTTCTACATTCTACTTTTTATTTATTTATTTTTTTTAAGATTTATATAAGTACACTGTAGCTGTCTTCAGATACACCAGAAGAGGGCATCGGATCTCTTTACAGATGGTTGTGAGCCACCATGTGGTTGCTGGGAATTGAACTCAGGACCTCTGGAAGAGTAGTCGGGTGCTCTTAACCGCTGAGCCATCTCTCCAGCCCTACATTCTATTTTTTAAAAAAGGTATATTGTATGTCTTAATTTTTTGAGACAGGGACTCTCTCTTACGTAGCTCTAGCTGTCCTGGAACTCTATGTAGACCAGGTTGTTCTCGAACTCTGCCCCTGCTTCCCAAGTGTTGGGATTAAAGTCTGGACCTCTGTGCCTGGTCCCGTATCTTACTTGTATTGAGCATATTGTGACATTGGGTGTAGTAAGTAGTCATTACCTCTTATTATTTAATTTACAGTCTTCCAGACTTTGTTTATTATGCATTATAGTATGAAAGAAAAGTATTTTATTTCATAGGTAAAATTAATTCAGTCAAATGAAACTATAATATGGAACTCAAAAAAATAGGTAAATGATAGAAGAAAAGTTTGGGAATCGGTTTTCTTCATTATATCATAGAAGCAAGACTTGAAGTCATCTAAATTTTCTTTTTTTCCCAAATCTCATTAATTATTAAATGTTACTAATTGAATGATAAGATATTTCTTCGTCAGATCTTTCTGAATAATTTGTAGTTTTCTTACACAGCTAAGGAGATATTTTTTTACCAGGTCCCTTTAAAATATTATAACATGAATGTTTGACTATGCAATTAACAGTTAACTGGGGAAGTGGTGGTGCATGCCTTTAATCCCAGCGCTTGGAAGGCAGAGTTAGGAAAGCCAGTCTGGTCTGCAGAGCAAGTTCCAGGATAGCCAAGGCTACACAGAGAGACCTTGTTTCAAAAAAACAAAACAAAACAGCACAACACAAAACAAAAGAAAAACTTTAGAATTATGTTACACATAAATCTTTGAATGGTAAGATTAGACTGAAGTGGATGAATTTACTTTCAGAAAATCTTCATTATGTGTTCAAGATCTTCAGAAAGTTGCTAAAGACCAGTGTGCATCTGCAGTGACTGTAGTACACAGGGCACAGAAGCAGGTGTGCACTGAGCATTAAGTGTGACCCTCCGAAGCGGGCACTGGTATTTGTTTTACAGTTGGTCTGAGAAGCTTAAGATATGCCTGTGTGAATATATGGGTTCCAGTTCCAGGACTCTTGATCCTAAGACCAATTAGGAAAAATTTGGAGCAGACCTAGTTATAGATAGAGTGAAGATGGTGAGATGTCCAAGTGTACAGGTTTTATCTTTGCATTCTTGTTAGGATGTCAAACTGTCCTCTCCCAAATGTTATCACTGTTGGAAATTGGGGAAGGAATTCCAGAGATCAGCCTCTATTGTTTTTTTTTTTCCCTTCCATTTTTATTAAATTGGATATTTCTTATTTACATTTCAAATGTTATTCCCTTTCCTGCTTTCCTGTCCATCAGCCCCCTAACTCCTCCCCCTCTCCTTCTATATGGGTGTCCCCCCCCATCCTCCTCCCATTACCGCCCCCAGCCCCCAACAATCCCCTACATTGAGAGTGAGTGCAGCCTTGGCAGTACCAAGGGCTTCCCCTTCCACTGGTGCCCCACATGTGGCCCATACATATACAGCCACCAAAACTAGATAAGATGGATGAAGCAAAGAAGTGCATGCTGATGGGAACCCAACATGGCTATTCACTGCTATCTATGGAATTGGAACCCAGGATCAGTCCTTGTATAGTCTTTAGGTAGTGGCTTAGTCCCTGGAAGCTCTGGTTGGTTGGCATTGTTGTTCTTATGGGGACCCAAGCCCCTTCAGCTCTTTCAGTCCTTTCTCTAATTCCTCCAATGGGGGTCCCATTCTCAGTTCAGTGGTTTGCTGCTGGCATTCGCCTCTCTATTTGACATGTTCTGGCTGTGTCTCTCAGGAGAGATCTATCTCCGGTTTCCGTCAGCCTGCAAATAGTGATATTTGACTTCTTCCTTTCCAATTTGTATCCCCTTGACCTCCTTTCGCTGTCTGATTGCTCTGGCTAGGACTTCGAGAACTATATTGAATAAGTAGGGAGAGAGTGGGCAGCCTTGTCTAGTCCCTGATTTTGGTGGGATTGCTTCAAGTTTCTCTCCATTTAGTTTAATGTTAGCTATTGCTTTGCTCTATGTGGCTTTTACTGTGTTTAGGTATGGGCCTTGAATTCCTGTTCTTTCCAGGACTTTTATCATGAAGGGGTGTTGAATTTTGTCAAATGCTTTCTCAGCATCTAATGAATTGATCATGTGGTTTTTATCTTTGAGTTTGTTTATATAATGGATTACTTTGATGGTTTTCTGTATATTGAACCATTCCTGCATACCTGGGATGAAGCCTACTTGATCATGATGGATGATCGTTTTGATGTGTTCTTGGATTCGGTTTGCAAAAATTTTATTGAATATTTTTGTGTCAATATTCATAAGGGAAATTAGTCTGAAGTTCTCTTTCTTGTTGGGTCTTTGTGTGGTTTAGGTATAAGAGTAATTGTGGGGCTGGAGTGATGGCTCAGTGGTTAAGAGCACTGACTACTCTTCCAAAGGTCCTGAGTTCAATTCCCGGCAACCACATGGTGGCTCACAACCATCTGTAATGGGATCTGATGCCCTTTTCTGGTGTGTCTGAAGACAACTACAGTGTACACACATACATGAAATAAATAAATATTTTTTTTTTTTAAAAAGAGTAATTGTGGCTTCGTAGAAGGAATTCGGTAGTGCTCCATCTGTTTCAATTTTGTGGAATAGTTTGGATAATATTGGTATGAGGTCTTCTATGTAGGTCTGATAGAATTCTGCACTAAACCCGTCTGGACCTGGGCTCTTTTTGGTTGGGAGACCTTTAATGACTGCTTCTATTTCCTTAGGAGTTATGGGGTTGTTTAACTGGTTTATCTGTTCCTGATTTAACTTCGATACCTGGTATCTGTCTAGGAAATTGTCCATTTCCTGAAGATTTTCAAGTTTTGTTGAATATAGGCTTTTATAGTAAGATCTGATGATTTTTTGAATTTCCTCTGAATCTGTAGTTATGTCTCCCTTTTCATTTCTGATTTTGTTAATTTGGATACACTCTCTGTGCCCTCTCGTTAGTCTGGCTAAGGGTTTATCTATCTTGTTGATTTTCTCAAAGAACCACCTTTTGGTTCTGTGGATTCTTTCTATGGTCCTTTTTGTTTCTACTTGGTTGATTTCAGCTCTGAGTTTGATTATTTCCTGCCTTCTACTCCACCTGGGTGTATTTGCTTCTTTTTGTTCTAGAGCTTTTAGGTGTGCTGTCAAGCTGCTGACATATGCTCTCTCCTGTTTCTTTCTGCAGGCACTCAGAGCTATGAGTTTTCCTCTTAGCACAGCTTTCATTGTGTCCCATAAGTTTGGGTATGTTGTACCTTCATTTTCATTAAATTCTAAGAAGTCTTTAATTTCTTTCTTTATTTCTTCCTTGATAAAGTTATCATTGAGTAGAGTATTGTTTAACTTCCATGTATATGTGAGCGTTCTTCCCTTATTGTTATTGAAGACCAGCCTTAGTCCGTGGTGGTCTGATAGGGTGCATGGGATTATTTCAATCTTCCTGTATCTGTTGAGGCCTGTTTTGTGACCGATTATTTGGTCAATTTTGGAGAAGGTACCATGAGGTGCTGAGAAGAAGGTATATCCTTTTGTTTTTAGATGGAATGTTCTCCAAATATCTGTTAAGTCCATTTGGTTCATAACTTCTGTTAGTCTGTTTATGTCTTTGTTTAATTTCTGTTTCCATGATCTGTCCATTGATGAGAGTTGGGTGTTGAAATCTCCTGTTATTGTGTGAGGTGCAATGTGTGCTTTGAGCTTTATTAAGGTTTCTTTTATGCATGTAGGTGTCCTTGTATTTGGGGCATAGATATTTAGGATTGAGAGTTCGTCTTGGTAGATTTTTCCTTTGATGAATATGAAGTGTCCTTCCTTGTCTTTTTTGATGACTTTTGGTTGAACGTCAATTTTTATTTGATATTAGAATGGCTACTCCAGCTTGCTTCTTCCGACCATTTGCTTGGAAAGTTGTTTTCCAGCCTTTCACTCTGAGGTAGTGTCTGTCTTTGTCTCTGAGGTGTGTTTCCTGTAGGCAGCAGAATGCAGGGTCCTCGTTGCGTATCCAGTTTGTTAATCTATGTCTTTTTATTGGGGAGTTGAGGCCATTGATGTTGAGAGATATTAAGGAATAGTGATTATTGCTTCCTGTTATATTCATATTTGGATATGAGGTTATGTTTGTGTGCTTTTCTTCTCTTTGTTTTGTTGCCAAGACGATTAGTTTCTTGGTTCTTCTAGGGTATAGCTTGCCTCCTTGTGTTGGAGTTTTCCATCTATTATCCTTTGTAGTGCTGGATTTGTAGAAAGATATTGTGTAAATTTGATTTTGTCATAGAATATCTTGGTTTCTCCATCTATGTTAATTGAGAGTTTTGCAGGATACAGTAACCTGGGCTGGCATTTGTGTTCTCTTAGGGTCTGTATGACATCTGTCCAGGATCTTCTGGCTTTCATAGTCTGTGGTGAGAAGTCTGGTGTGATTCTGATAGGTCTGCCTTTATATGTTAGTTGACATTTTTCCCTTACTGCTTTTAATATTCTTTCTTTGTTTTGTGCATTTGGTGTTTTGACTATTATGTGACGGGAGGTGTTTCTTTTCTGGTCCAGTCTATTTGGAGTTCTGTAGGCTTCTTGTATGTCTATGGGTATCTCTTTCTTTAGGTTAGGGAAGTTTTCTTCTATGATTTTGTTGAAAATATTTACTGGTCCTTTGAGCTGGGAGTCTTCACTCTCTTCTATACCTATTATCCTTAGGTTTGATCTTCTCATTGAGTCCTGGATTTCCTCTATGTTTTGAGATAGGAGCTTTTTGCATCTTACATTATCTTTGACAGTTGTGTCGATGATTTCTATGGAATCTTCTGCTCCTGAGATTCTCTCCTCTATGTCTTGTATTCTGTTGGTGATGCTCACATCTATGACTCCTGATCTCTTCCCTAGGTTTTCTAACTTCAGGGTTGTCTCTCTTTGTGTTTTCTTTATTGTTTCTATTTCCATTTTTAACTCCTGGATTTTTTTTTTTTTTCATTTCCTTCTCCTGTTTTGCTATTTTTTCCAGTAGTTCTTTAAGGGATTTTTGTGTTTCCTCTTTAAGGGCTTCTAGTTGTTTGCTTGTGTTGTCCTGTATTTCCTTAAGGAAGTTATTTATGACCTTATTAAAGTCCTCCATCATCATGATAAAACGTGGTTTTAAATCTACATCTTGGCTTTTTGGTGTGTTTGGGTATCCACTGTTTGCTTTGGTGGGAGAATTGGGCTCTGAAGATGCCAAATAGTCTTGGTTTCTGTTGCTTGGGTTCCTGTGCTTGCTTTTCGCCATCAGGTTGTCTCTGGTGTTAGCTTTTCTTGCTGTTTCTGATGGTGGCTTGACTCCTGTGGACCTGTGTGTCAGCGCTCCTGGAGACCTGTTTTCCTGTTTTCTTTCAGCCAGTTATGGGAACAGAGTATTTTGCTCTCAGGCATGTAGTCGTTCCTCGGGGCTGGCACTCAGCTCTCTGTGAGGGCAGCAACCAGAAGGGTTCTACCCCTACTTCTCCTAGTTCCCTGTGCATAGGGGCCACAGATGGCGCTAGGCATTTTCCTCTTGAGTCGGGAATGTGGGCAGAGTAGTCTCCTGGTTTCACAGGGGTGTCTGCCCCTCTGATGGTCTGTTCCTCACCCTGCCCCCCACGGGATTTGGGTACAGGGAGCTGTTTGACTGGTTCAGTTCAGATCCTGGCACAGATCTGGACCGTGGGGATCCTGCAGCTGACTGCTCCTATCTTCCTATGTCCAGAGGCACTATGCAGTTTCCTCTTGGGCCAGGGATGTGGGCAAAGGTGGGCAGAAGTGGCGGTCTGTCCTGCCCTGCAGTCTCAGGATTGCCCACACTTCTGGTGTTCAGCTCCTCTCCCCTGGGGTTTGGGAGCAGGGAGCTGTGGGCTGGGATCAGAGAGGTTCGGGCCACGGCCAAAGACCGGAAGTGCCCAGTCCCAGAGGACTTCTGCCTTTCTGTGACTTGAGTCCACCAGGCAGGTCACTTGGAGCAGAAAAGTTGGTCTTACCTCTGCTCTCAGGCATGTAGTCACTCCTGTTGGCGACTTCCAGCTCTTCGTGAGGGTAGCAACCAGCTCTCTGTTGTTTTTTTATAACTATATAAAAATATAATATGTATTTATATTTTATACATAATATATGCATAATATGTTATACATAATATATAAGTGTACAACATATTTATAGGTATAACTTATATATGTACAGTTATCTAAAATTTTTCTAAAAATTTAGTCAAAGCCAGGTCACTTAAGCAGAAACCTGAACCTAAACTTATAAGCAATGCTTTATCCCATAAGTCACAGATCATCCACAACAGTATGTCGAAAAAGGATCCCCTTTGAAGTGGCTTGTCTTCAAACAGTACCTGAGAATAAGTGGAACGTTAGAATGTTATCTCAGCAGTCCTTTTTTTTTTTTTTTTGGTTCTTTTTTTCGGAGCTGGGGACCGAACCCAGGGCCTTGCGCTTCCTAGGTAAGAGCTCTACCACTGAGCTAAATCCCCAACCCCCCAGCAGTCCTTTTGTCCCAGCCTCTGGAGAGCAGCTTCTAGAGTTATCACCATGGTTTACCCTTTTCAGCTCTGACTGGCATTAGGGTTAGAGGTTGAGACATAGTTTCACTGGGTATCTCTAGTGATATCCTAGAACTCACCCTGTACACCAGGCTGGCCTCCAACACGAGAACTCCTCCTGCCTCTGCCTCCCAAGTGTTGGGACTAACGGTGTGGTCACCATGTCCAGCTCCAGTTTTAATAGCATTTTATTTTTTTCTCTTGATGTAATTTTTTTTGTTATTTTGTGTTTTCGAGATGGAATCTCTCTGAGGTCCTGGATGGCCTCAGACTCATAGAGATAGGCCTGCCTTTGCCTTCATAGGTCAATGACTATGTCAGTTGAGAATCAAAATAGGAAAAAAAATCAAACTTTGATTGGCTAGTATTAGTATACTAATTTTAGGGAAGGTGTTTTTAGGGCATGTCTGGTTTAGTTCTAGATTGTAGTATCTGTTCAAAGCATATCATACTATCAAATAAAAGCTTTTAAAACTGGAATCGATTGTATATATGTTTCAATTATAGGACATAATCATGTTATTAATATTTAATCATTAATTTGAAAGATCAGTGCAGAGGATTTAGTTTGTAATTAGGTAAACTAGAAGGAAAATGTTATATAGCCTGATTTGTCTTGCTCTCACAGAATTTTACTACTTAATGAAGACTTTAAAATAATCTAGTCCAAAGCCATAAATATATTGGAACTTATGCAACATGCCTTTCATTTCATACAGAAATCCTACTTTGCTTTCTGTGGCTGTGATAAAACACTTGACAAAAAAAAAAAAAAAAAAAAAAAAAAAAAAAGCTAGAACCCACGGTTGGGGATTTAGCTCAGAGGTAGAGCACTTGCCTAGGAAGCGCAAGGCCCTGGGTTCGATCCCCAGCTCCGGGAAAAAAGAACCAAAAAAAAAAAAAAAAAAAAAAAAAACTTGACAAAAATTTGAAGAGAAAAGAGTTTATTTCAGGTTACAGTTTATAGTCCATCATATAGGGAACTCCATTTAGATCCCCACTTATATTCTTTCGTTATCTTAGTAGCCCTGATCAGTCATGTATTTCATTTGATGATAGGATTTGTATATGGCTGATGCTAGTCTAGAGCTTGCTATATATAGCCTAAGTTTTCTTTTTTTTAAAAAAGATTTATTTTTATTTTACATGTATGAGTACACTGTGGCTGTCTTCAGACACACCAGAAGAGGTCCTCAGATCCCATTACAGATGGTTGTGCGTCACCCTGTGGGTGCTGGGAATTGAACTCAGGACCTCTGGAATAGCATTCTTGCTCTTAGCCAATGAGCCATCTCTCCAGCCCCCTAGACTAGGTTTTCAAACTCAGTCTTCTTGCTTCACCTCCCATAGTTCTGGATTTCAGGTACAGCACTATACCCAATTTAGGATTCATATTTTTGTTTTCTATTTTATAGTCATCCTGCTAGATTTACTGTCTGCTTTTCATAAAAACTTAGTGCTACCAGTTATAAGAAATAATAGGTAACTTTAAAAAATAAAGTTAAGAGGCTTTGTAAGTATCTTTAAATTGTGTAAGGTTTGAAATAAAGGCTTTGTTGGAACACTTGTCTTTGTTTTCATTACATGACAAAGTAGATTTGTAGCTTCTAGTTCAAAGTTCTTAAAGTCAAAGCTGTAGATCTTTAAAAATAAAAATAAAAACAGCGGAAGCCAGGGGAAGGGTAGATGTTTAAAAAAAAAAGAAAAAAAGAAAAAGGGGAAAATGAACTTCTTGTGATCATAGTTCCTAAGTGAGGTTAATATATTTAGATTCTATAATATTTCAGCTTCTACACTAGGTATATTACTACAAATTAAAAGATAAAACAAGTACTTTTTGAAAAATAGATGACAACCTGTTAGTTATCTTTCTAGGCCCCTTGAAGATTTGGTAAAATGCCAAGCCTAGAGAACTTACTATCCCATGATGCTATCTAGTCTTCTTTTAAATTTTATAAATTTATTTTTTTAAATCTTGCAAATAAATAAAATTTTCTACACCAGAATTAATCAGATCCTAAGTTTGTATGGTTCTGAATTCTATGTAGTCGGAATAGTTCTTTGGAATGGAAGCTGTGGAACTTAAACTTTATCCTTTTAGCAGTGAATATATTTTATGCACTTACCAAAAGATCCATGACAGGATTAGAACTAGAAAAGCAATTGCTTTATATCTTTTATCATCTAGATTTTTAAAAATTGCTTTTAAAATAAGAGAAAATAAAGTAAAAAAATTTGTTTTGAGGTAGGTTATCTCTGTGTGTAGCCTTGGCTGTCCTGCAATTCCTTCTGTAGACTAGATGCATTTATCAGAGAGAAGGGGAGGGGGTGTTTGTTGCTGAGCTCCCATAATCCTCCCATCTTCCTCACATCTCCCTAACCTCAGAGACCCTTTAAGATAGCCGGAGATGGCAAGAGAGAAAAGATGCTTGAAAATGTATGTTGAGCATAAGTTTTCACTCTAAAGTTTGTTGCAAACTTCGATATCTGTTGAATAGTGGGACGTATTTTAAAGTGAGGCGTATGTATTCATTTCATCAGACTTTGTGTCCACAGCGTTTGACAGTCTCACCATGACCTGCTTAGGTTCTGCTTTGCTGGTGTTTGTCAGGGCTTAGTTTTGTGCTGGACTTGAATAAGGGCAGGATTTCTGGTCTGCATTTCCCAAAGAACTAACGGGATACATCTTCTTATGCTGTGACTATTTATGATTTTCTCGTCAAAGCATTTCAGATCTTTTGGCCATTCCAAGAATTGGACTGAATGTGTTATTAATACTGAATAGGTTAAGCTGTATGCCAGATCTATATTTTGTGTAGTATTTTTGTTTGTTTGTTTTTTAGTTTGGATTTTCTTTTTTTAAAATCTATTTGTCTGCCTGGTGCTCTCAGTATTGGATCTCTTGGGATGTGAGTTAACAGACAATTGTGAGCCACTATGTGGGTACTAAGAATTAAATCTAGGTGTTCTAGAAGAGCAGTCAGTGCTCTGAACCACTGAACCATCTCTCTTAGCCCCTGGGTTATTAGTTTGAAAATCAAAGGTTGATTTTGATCAAGTCCAGTTTGCCAGATTTATGTTTTATGCTTTTGATGGTATTTTCAAAATTTTTTTTTGTGTTACTATGGAGGGAATCCAGGGCCTGTCACACACTAGGCAAGCTGCTCTACCCCTGAGCTATATGTATTGCCCAGCCTTGTTTTTACTAGGTCACCTTCTGACCCAGAAAGACATTCAATTCAGTCCTCTTGCCTTAGCCTCCCAGCTAGCTGCAATTTGAAGCCTGCTTCACCAGTGGAGCTTAGTGTCATAGTAAAGAAGTACTTATCTCTGTGCCCATAGAGGATGGTACACACCTTTAATCCTAGCACTCAAGAAGGACAGCCAGGGCTACATAGAGAAAGCCTGTCTTTAAAAAACAAAAAAATAGGGGATGGGGGGGGGTGGGGGGTTGTTACCATTTGTCTAATTCAATATCACAAAGATTTTTTTCCTAATTTTCTAGTTTTATTGTCATTTTATAGCTTTAGAAGGACAAAGGAATAGTCTAAAAAGCTCCCATTGGTCATAGTTAGAATGACTGGAGCAAGTAGTAAGTAATGAGTGGATTACATTGTAACCCAGAAAAGAAAATCACTTGCTGCAGTTTTGGACAGGCATTGAAAACTTTTAGATGAATAATTAAAAGCTTTTTATCAAAATAAAAATGTATAAATCTTTTTTAAAAATTACATTTATTCATTGTGTGTGTGTGTGTGTGTTTGTACATATACAACTTAAGGAGGTTGATTCTCTGCTTCTGTCAGGAGGGTCCTAGGAATCTAATTCAGGTTGTCAGGCTTGGCAGCAAGTTCCTTTACCTGCTGAGCCATCTTTTTACCATTATTTCTAATTTTGATGTTGTTGTTGTTGTTGTTAATTTTTTTGAGACAAGGTCTTATTATATAGCCCTGGCTGTCCTGGGATTTGCCTTGCTGACCAGGCTGGTCTCATACTCAGAGATCTGCCTGTCTCTTCGTCTAGAGCGTTGAGATTAAAGCCTGTACCATGACTTTATTATTTTTATTTTTAATTTAATTAGTTACTGAATTTTTGATATAGGCTTTTACTGTATAAACCTAGGCTGCCCTCAAATTACAGGTAGCTCTTGCCTCAGCTTTCCTAAGTAGTAGGATTACAAGTATGTGCCCCATACGTAAAAATAGTGATATTTTGTTTTGTTCTGTTGGAACTCCCTATGTAGAACATGCTGGCCTCAGCAATCTGCCTGTCTCTGTCTCCTAAATTCTGGGGTTAAAAGCGTATGCCACCAATACCTGGTCCAAAATTCATAATTTTAATAGCCAAAATAACAGCAGCAACAACAACATTTAAATTTTTTAATACTTCAACAAAAATATGTGAGAGTAAAAAGAAAAGAAAAACATGTGAAGAAAACTTCAGTAATTATTAAGGATGTTTAAATTAAGACCATACTAACTTTTCAAGTTACAAATGTATCACCTTAGAAATTTTGTTTATATTATCTAGTTTGAAGATTTTTTTCCTCCATCTTTATTAACTTGAGTATTTCTTATTAACACAACATCCCCCAACCCCTCCCACTCCCCTTTTATATGGGTGTTCCCCTCCCCATCTTCCCCCCATTACTGCCCTCCCCCCCCAACAATCACGTTCACTGGGGGTTCAGTCTTAGCAGGACCCAGGGCTTCCCCTTCCACTGGTGCTCTTACTAGGCTATTCATTGCTACCTATGAGGTCAGAGTCCAGGGTCAGTCCATGTATAGTCTTTGGGTAGTGGCTGAAGATTATTTTTTAACCATTATATTGTAGTTAATGTTCCTCAGCTCATTTAGCCATTATTATTGACAAACTATAGCATTAAGTCAGGTGGATACTTGTTAAGAATACAGAATTTTAACCTGGCAGCCTTTAATCCCATCTTGGGAAGCAGAGGAAGGCGGATCTCTGAATTCAAGGCCAGTCTGGTCTACACAGAGATCCAGGGCATCCAGGGAAACATGGAGAAACCCTGTCTTGAAAAACAAACAAACCAGGATCACAAACCCTATCCATCCCAAACCAGAACATATATTTTAACATGACCTCTGGGTAGTTTGCATACAGGACAGCTGGAGAAGCCTTGTCTGACTTAAAGGAATAACAGCCCCAGTGTCCTATAGAACTGCACTTCTCTAATGTGATTCTTTTTTTTTTTTTTAAGATTTATTTATTTTATGTATATGAGTACACTGTAGCTGTTGGTTCTCATTACAGATGGTTGTGAGCCACCATGTGGTTACTGGGAATTGAACTCAGGACCTCTGGAAGAATAGTCAGTGCTCTTAACCGCTGAGCCATCTCGACAGCCCTCTAATGTGATTCTTGAACCATCAAAATGCTGAGTCCTGAATACCATCCCGGACTTGAATAGGGTTCGCTGGGATTGTAGTCTAGAGCTATGTGGCTTGACATACCCTCCCCTCTGGATGGTCATAACCTTGGGATCATTGGTTGAATAATGTTGCAGTAGGACTTTCTGATGGTCAGATGGGATTTTAAATTAAAGAAATTGTTTCTACAGGTTCTTTACTAAAGTAGATATCGTTGATATTTGTAATTTCCAAATGGTTTAACAGAAGAGGAAGGGAAAAATGTATATGGATATATGTAAAGAGAAAGCGTACATGACAAAGATCACGTAAGCATTCCCCTTTCATATGTGATAAGAATGAGTGACCCTACACTCAAAATAAGTCACTAACTATCTAGGAACCGAGTGGTAGAGCTGTGAACACACAGACTGAAGTCTAGTGCTCTTTTGCTATCAAGCTTGTCTGACTGCCAAACCCAGGAGCAAGCTTGAAATGAGTGTTAGACACCTCTCTGTTATTCTTCCTACCCAGTGCAGGCACATACATGCACACACATGCTCCTCCGTTAGACTTGGGGTGTGTGGTTGCATGTATTGTATGTTTTGCCTTGGCTCTATTTAAATCAACTACTCTTTGGTTGGAAATTTGTAGAATCTTACTTGAATTTGGATAGTCATGACATACTGAGTTTTGAGTCAGTTTTTCTTTTAAATTGTATCTTTTCATGGAAGAGCCTTGATATTTTATTTTATTTTCCTCTATATGCCATCAGATTTATTGGAATTGGGTTGTAAGCCACCATAAGGGTGCTAGGAACTGAACCTGGGTTCTCTGCAAGAGCATTAAGTGCTCCTAACCACTGAGCTCTCTCTCCAGCCCCTTAAAGCAGTTTTTAATGAAAGTTGTAAATTTGCTCTGGTGCTGGTCTGAGATTTAGGATTAATTCCAAGGTAATGTGAACTGTTTAATATGTCTAAATACGTTACATATTTATATTCAACCTCATTCAACAAAATATTTTTGGTTCAAGATTAAAAAGTTTGTTTTTCCTTTTGTAATATTTCTTAAACGTTCTAATTCAAATTAGTTTGGGTGAATTCATTAGGTTGATGACTTTTTGTAGAAACAATTTCTACTTTCTACTAAAGCATCATATTTAAGATATTTTGCTTTGAATTACTGTCCTTTTGGAATTGTTCTCTTATGAGTAGAACATCCAGTGGTGTTTTTTAGAAAACATGTGATGGAAAGCATCAAGAGACAGAAGCAAATGGTTTTACTTACCTTTATGCAAACTAAACTGCCCTGTGACCAAGCATGAAGCTAAGTGCTAAGAGCAATGGTTTATCTTCACAGCAGAATTAATCGAGTCTAAAGCAGTTGGAATTCCATTTGTAGCAAACTAGTAATTAAAACTCTTACTCTGGCTTTGACAGTACTTATCAAAGAAAAAAACTGGTTTTATGATTAAATAGCAAAATGACAGGTGTAAACTGCATTTGAGGGAAATGCTGACTAAACTCTAATGAGACATGCTACCATGAGGTCAGACCGTGCCGTGACATTCAGCTGAGCTAGCAGCTGACACTGAGTGAAGCACGTTCTTTTCACATTAGAAATATTTCCATTCAGTGGGGTGTGAGGCTACACACCTTTGATCCCATCAATTGGGAGGCAAAAGCAGGTGAATCTCTGCTTGAGTTCAAGGTCAGCTTGGTCTTCATAGTGAGTTTCAGCTCAGCCAGAGCTACATAGTGAGACCCTGTCTCAAACAAAACTCTTTTCATTGCCTGCAAACTGCACTGACTCTTATTTGACCTTCTAACACTTAGAGATCTGAATTGTAATTCTAGGGTGACGACCTAATGAGGCTGTAATTACTTATGCAGTGGGGATTTACTGGGGATTTAGTGAGTCTAAGAATTGAGGGTAGAATAAAGAACGGGGCACCTGAGGTGCCGGGCCTCAGATGAGTTGTACTCTGGTACTATTTACTGTTTTCTTCAAGGACTGCTGCCTCTGACTGCTCATTTCCTCCATTAACTGTGCTTCAAGATCCTTGTAAGCAGAAACTTCATTAGCTCTGTGCTATAACATAAGAACAGTTTCTAGTAAATTGCCAGGTATTTGTTGAGTAATCTCAGTTTTTCATTTTTAATTTACATTAATGTGTAGGGGCAGTATACATACCATAGTGTACTTGTGGGAGTCAAAGGGAGATCAATGATTCCCTGTTATTCTACCATGTGAGTAGGCTCCAGGGATCAAACTGAGGCGGTCAGACTTGGGGACAAGCATCTCTACCTGATGACCCATCTTTCCAACCCTTAGGTTTGTCTTCTCAGTTAGAATTATTTAATTTAAAACTACTGCTAAGGACAGAGGCTCAACAGTTAAGAACACTTGTTGCCCTTTCAGATGAGCCCCATGTATTTGGTTTCCAGCAGTCAGTTGTCAACTCACAACTGTCTGTTACTCCAATTCCAGGGGAATCTGACACCCTCTTCTGTATATGGTTCATGCCCATACATGCAGGTACTCACATAAATATTTAAAAACATTGCTAGGCCCAGTGAGGTGGTTCAGCAGGTAGAGACATTGATACCAGCCTGGCACCTTGAGTTGGATCCTTGGGACCTGGGCAGAAGAGCCAAGTTCTGAAGGCTGTGCTCTGACCCCCACATGTGTTCCAATGCGTGTTCCCGCCAGGTCTCTTGCTCTTAACACACCTGTACAATAACGTCACAACGCTTTGTTATTATAAGCACTACAGCATATTTAGCATGGTTTCAAAGGGTGTCTTGTCAGGCTGGTGAGATGGCTCAGCAGCTAGAAGTGCTTGCAGCTCAAGTCTGACAACTGAGTTCTATCCCTCGAGTCCAGGTAAGAAAGCCTATGCAGTGGTGTTGATCAGTTTGCTCTCAAGCCCGCCAGCCTTGAGTTCAAAGTACAGAATACAGCAGATACGTGGAGACCTTTTCTCCACAAAATAGAACGAACTCCTCAGTTACACGTGTGCTAGAGTGTTTATGTGCCTTTACTCATACAAGATATATTTACAATTAAATTTAAAAAGTTAAAACAGTTTATCTGGTGATTGTTTTTTAAAAAACAAGTTTTTCTTTTCTAAACTAGGCCTTATTGAATTTGAGGAGTGTGACCCTGCTAGTGCAGTTGAAGGTAAGTTTGCCTGTAATACCCTGAGGCATGTGAGAACTGCTGTCTTCTGCTTGTTGAACAAGTAAGAAGTGACTGCTATCCACTGATGTCATCAGCGTTAACAGACATATATTTAGTGGTCTTGATACTGACCAAGGACCTAACATTTACACTACTAATGAGCTATACCCATATCCCACGATAATACTTTTAAAAATACATATAATGAATTATGTACTTTTCGAGTTTTAATGTCTTTATATGCTTATTTTATCTGAAGTTACAAAGAGTTGCACATTTTACCAGAGGAGAATTTTATTAAGTGAATATCCTTTTTAGTAACTCATGTTGTATGAATGTAAGAGTTGAAACAGACTGATTTAAGTTGTAGGCTTTATTAGCTGACACTTTTTATTATTGTTTGATCATTTCTTCAGTTGTTTATTAATTCATTAGGATTTTTGGGAGGAAAGGTTGTGCCATGTATGCTCCCTCATATGGTAACAAACTCACAGCCCTCCTCTGCCCCAGTTTCTACAGCGCTAGGACTGCAGTGTGCACTGCCACTATTGGGGAAGTTTATGTCTTTGATTCGAAGTCCGCTTGATGTTTAGAAAAGACTTGTCTGAGTATGTTGTGTCTTATCACGTGCAATTATGCTTCTTTACAATGTGCATTTATGTTAAAGGCATAAAACCAAGGAAAAGAAAGACTTTTGCTTTGCCTGGAATAATTAAAAAGGAAAAGGATGCAGAATCTGTGTAAGTATTTTAACCATTGCCCAAATTCTTTTCATTGTTTGTAAGTGATTTAGAATTGTTTTGATTTTTGAAAGGAAAAAGTCTTTGAAAATATTGAGTGTATGTATCTAAACTGGAAGAAGAAAAAAGCCTCTCTTAGCAACTAGATTTGTTAATTTCTTTGGCTTTAGTTCAGAGCATTAACTTTCCTAATTTATTACTTACAATTCGAAGGCATTATAGACAAAACTGACATGCCTAGGACCCGCATGTAGAAAAATAGAAGCAAGTTCTACAGGTTGTTCATGGGCACCCCACCTCTATACAGTTTTAAAAATGTAAACACTGCCGGAAAGCCCTGTAGAGTAGACAGCGTCGTTGTTGCACTGATGAGTACATTACTACAAGAGAAGTACAGTTATCCGCACTCACAGTGTGTGTGAGCTCTTTATGTTTAACAGTTATTATCGATAGGACATGGTCACGCCCTCCCACAGTCCTTCCTCTCCTCTGAGCAGGGGGCCTACCTGGGTATCCCCCCACGTGGCACTTCAAGTCTCTAGCAGATAGTTTTAATAATTGAATCATAAAATACTTCATTTTTGTTTTGTTTTGTTTTTAAAAACAGGGAATGTCCTGATGCAGATTCACTTGTAAGTAATTTTAATTTTACTAAAGAAAATTTAAATTAGGCATTTTCATTAGAAAAAAAACACATTTGATTTTATTTTAATCAGTCTTTAAAGAAAAATACCAACCATGTTAAAGTTTGGTACTAAAATAATTTTAAAGATGCATCTCAGTTTTACATTACATTATACTTTACTGCTAAATGAACATACTTTTCATTTTCTTTGAGAAATGGGTAATTTTGCTTTTAAAATTAGAGTGGCACCATGTTGGTAAAGTTTAAAAAAAATCTGCACCCCTTAAAATTGGCCGACATTTATTAATTTAGACTTGTTTTGTTTTGGTTTTTTTTTGTTTTTTTAATTTTTCAAGATGGGTTTTCTATGTGTAGTCCTTGTTGTCCTGGAACTCACTGTGTACACCGGGCTGACCTCTAACTCACAGATCAGCCTGCCTCTGTCTACAGAGTGCTAGGATTAAAGTCGTGCCTTACCATCTTCTGGCTTCAAAGATATTATCTATTCGTGTATTTGGTTTTTATTTAAGACATTTTAGAAATAGCAACAAGTGATCATCACTGTTCTGTGTTTTAAGGTTTGTTTCTGTTTCTTGGTTAAGTGCTACCAAGTTGAGGTCCCAGTGTGCATAGTGCAGGAGTAGATTTACCAAATGCTGGAGATAGTGTGCACACAGATCTATTTCTAGTAGACACTAACTGCTGATTAGCGTAAGAGTCTAAATACTGCTTTTGTGCTTTGTTTTTGTTTTAAGGCATTTTAATCTTAAATGATGTATGTAAGTAAGAAGTGAGAGTATTTTGTAAAATGCTATCTTATGTAACTTAGATAAACTAGTATTTCTGTTTTCTATTTCAGTTTTCAAGTAAGAGAGTTGTGGTTTATTAATAAATTTATTTGCAAATAGAGGCTGGAGAGATTTCTCAGTGGTTGGAAGTCAGTACTACTCTTGCAGAAGACCAACATTTGGTTCCCAGCCCCCACATCAGGAAACTCACAGCTGTCTGTAACTCAGATGCCCTCAAACCTCCTCCTGCATCTGTGAGCACATGGCACATATAGCTGATGCAGGCACACACAGATAACACAAGTAGTAACAACACCCAAGTCTTTAAAAACGTATGTGGAAGTTAAGAGTGAGAAGTCGTCAGAGAAGCCTAACCGACTAACAAAGGTAGCAGGTGCAGTTGATGCGTACTATGGCTCTCATCATGTATGAAATTATAGCATTTGATGGTTGCAAATTTATTAAACCCTTTACTTTCTTAAATGTTTTATCTATATGTGTATTCTTTTAACTTTTTAATTCAGCTAAATGCTACAATAGTTGTTATCCAGACAACTTTACATATAATTATCTATGACTTTACTATACTTTACATATAATTATCAGACTTTAGGAGAGGGCCAAAGAGAACATTATGTTCTTGTGCTGTGGAAGAAGAGATTGGTAAATTTGGTTGTAGATGTGAAAATTTTAAGTTAGGAAAATCATATACCATAAATGGTTTTGTATCACCATATTGGCAGTATATATTAAAAGATATCAAAAAAGGAACTTTGATTTTTTTTTTTTTTTAAATACAGGTCAGTTCAGAAGTTAAGCAGTTGACTAGCAAGAAAAGGATGTGAAATTGATCCAAGCAGTTTTGTTCAAAAGAAACAGAAGTAGTGACTAACAATAACACAGACCTTATACATGCATGCCATTGCATGCGCATTAATACAAACTGGGCATCTGTTTTCTGGATAATTTGACAATATCTCCCCAAATAAGTATAGATTAGTTTTAAGCCAGTAGCCTCTGCTCAGTGTTTATTATTATGACTGTATTCATAGAACATTTGTATCTATCTGAGGTGTGTGTGTGTGTGTGTGTGTGTGTGTGTGTATAGATAGATAGATAGATAGATAGATAGATAGATAGATAGATAGATAGATAGATAGAGAGAAACCAAAAGGGGGAAAAGATATTTGTTTTTATTTTTCAAACTTCATATCAAGAAAATATATTAGCAAAATACTGGAGTGCCAAAATATTCATCAAATGAGAACTGGTTAAATAAATTATTAATAGAAGCAGATTTTTACAAAGAATTATGTTGACCTATATTTGTAATTGTCCATATGGAAAGAATTTTTTAAGTAAAAGTGTAATATCTCTAACTGATTGCTATTTCAAAAGTAAACCACGTCAAAAAGTAATTGTGATTGCTATGGGCAGAATGATTAGTTATGAGCAGGACAGGAGACTCATTTTTCTTTTGCTTCATTTTGTTTATGGCTAGTTCATGCCCTTATCGCCCTCTCTCTCTCACTATCCCACTTGCCTGTCCACCTGCCCACCTGTCTGTCTGTTTTAGACAGTCTCTGTAAATAGCTCAGGCTGTCCTTGAACTCCCAGAGATTCCCCAACCTTTGCCTCATTAGTGCTGGGATTAAAGGCGTGTACCACCACATCTGGCTATTAACAAGAACAAAATCAGTAAGTTGTTTTGTAGGTAAAATATTATTGTTTCCTAGTTCTTTTTAAAAAACGTGATTTCAAAACTAATTTGGTGTACATCTTTTGAAGGCTGCTCAAGTGAGAATAGATTGTTCTTTTTGGGGTGAGGTACATTGTCCCTGAGCAGAGATTATAAAATTTTGCATTGACTCTTCAACTTTTTCAACACACACACACATATGAACACACACACACACACACCCACCCAACCACCCACCTTGGTTGAATGAGTTCTCAGCTTCCTTAGTGGTAAGGATTACAGGTCTGTACAATGCTCACAGTGTGATTTTTTTTTTAAATGTTTTTCCCCTTTTCCCTCTCCCCCTCCCTCCCTCCCTCCCTCCCTCCCTCCCTCCCTCCTTCCCCTCCCTCCCTCCCTCCCTCCCTCCCTCCCTCCCTCCCTCCCTCCCTCCCTTCCTTCCTTCCTTCCTTCCTTCCTTCCTTCCTTCGATGGTATTTCTCTGTGTAACTCTTGACTGTCCTGGAACTCACCTAAGGCTGATCTTGGAAGCTGCCTCTGCCTCCTGAGTGCTGGGATCAAAGGTGTGCACCATCATGCTTGGGCACATAATGGTTTGATTTTTGTTGTTTAAAAACCACTACTACCACAACGATATTTTTAAAATGTTGAAATTATTTCTTCTTTTCTTTATATAGCTACTGGCATGATACTTCATTAAATAGTGAGAGCCCTAATATAGAAACATGGGTTAAATGAATGAAGACATGTAGTGTAATCTTCATGCTTTTATTAGTATTAGAGTTCTGTGAATAGTTTCAGTATTTCAAAATCTTGAGTAACTGACTCATTTTGTTGTTTTTTACTTCTTATTTTCTAATTTGTGTTTCTCTGTCTGTGTTTGCCTTGTGTGTGAGGATGTCTGCAGAGGTCAGAAGAGGGCATCTGATCCCCTTCCTTACCCCTACCCCAGTCCTTTCCAGCTAGACTACCGGGTGGTAGTGAGCCACTGGACATGGGTGCTGGAAGCCAAACCTGAGTCCTTTGGAAAAGCAGTAGATGCTTTTAACCACTGACCATTTCTTCAACCCAGGCCTTCAGAAAATAAACAGTGTCAGCAGTGCAGTTATGTAAAGGGAGTACATAGCACCCTCTCAGATTGTTACACTCTCTCACAGTTCTCAGGGCACTCATCAGGGCTGGTGAGGGCATGATAAATTCATTGCTTTCTGTGCTCAGGAATATCAAAGTTTGTTCAAATGCTAACCTTTATATGGTATTTTGGGTTTTCTTGTTTTGTGCTGTCAGAAATAAACTTTCTGTGAATACTTGTGTACATGTTTTTATATAGATAATTATTTTCTATGATTGGTAATTTTATTTCTGAAATCTAATCTTAAAATAACTACTTGGACTTTACTTTTGTTTGTTTTGTTGTCTTGTTTTTCTATCCTTTTTTTCAACCTATTTATAAGTTGATCTTATTATCGACATAGTTCGCTCAATTATCTTTCATTTGTTGTGTCAGACACTTAATTAATTTTAGTATTAAGTGTATTTTTTTCATTTGTCGATTCAAAACAAGAACATTTTATTTATTTTTTTGAAATATATTGTTTTTATTTGATAAGTTATCATGCATACTTATTAGACATCATGTGGTATTTTTAGTGTGCATATCCAGTGTCTAATGGTTAGTTCAGAGCCATTA
The DNA here is from genome assembly GCF_021556685.1 of Rattus norvegicus. NCBI lineage: Eukaryota > Metazoa > Chordata > Mammalia > Rodentia > Muridae > Rattus > Rattus norvegicus. Next base: position 31,819,090 of record NC_141535.1, on the reverse strand, counting down.
GTATAACCATCAACCTAAAATATTGTTTCTTTAGCTTCTACATATAAAATATGAAGTATTTTGAGTGTGAGTGTGTGTGTGTGTGTGTGTGTGTGTGTGAGAGAGAGAGAGACAGAGAGAGAGAGAGAGACAGAGAGAGAGAGAGACAGAGAGAGAGAGAGAGAGAGAGAGAGAGAGATCATTTAATATAAAGCCCTTCAGCCTGGTCTGTGTAGCTCTAAACGATAGGATTCATTTTTTGTTGTTTGAATTTGTGGCTGTACGCCATTTCATTTTGAATGCATATTGTATTTTATTTACTCGGCCACCTGATGATGGACACCGTGGCTGATTCTGTCTTGACTACTGGAAATAGTACGCAGTAAACTTAGGAGTACAAATATCTTTTTAAAAAACATTTTTTAAAAAAGAAATTGGATGAATCAGTTTTTTAGAGCTTTTAAGTGGTTATCCCATGTCAGATAGTTTTAAAAACTATGTATTTTCACCATACTTTATGGTTGTTATCTGCAAGTGGATCCAGAAGCAGCCTCTTAGAGAACGGCTTTCCAGCCTCTGTGGTGTACCGCTGTTTGCTAATGCTTGACTACAGTTTGTGTGGATTTGTTGCTATGTCTGCTGTCTGTCCTGATCAGCAGTCCCATCTCTCCCCATCTCTGTTGAGCTCTCCGCTTGTTTGCTGAAGAGACTCTGGTTTGTTTGTAGCTTCGCATAAACTGGATTTTGCTGACTGTGTATTTCTATAGTGAGTTATTTCTCTTCTCTGTGTTATTTAAGTTGGTGCTTAGCTCTGTAAGCGTGATCAGATTTAGATTCAGTGGGTTTTGTTTTCCTCTGGATGCACATGATGTTTTCCTTTTTATCTTTTTAAAAATACTGACGCACTGTCTTAGATAGAGCATTGGCTAGTCACACTTTAATCTCCTTTAAAGAGGCTGTGTCTTAGATCTCCTTGCAGCTGCTTAAGATACTGAAAGAATAGTTATCTTGGCCGTAGTTCTTTTTCTTTTAATTCATTATTTCTGTTTTCTAAAATGGTTTTATTTATTTACCAATTGTTGCCTACCTTCTGGGTCCACCCTCCAAGAGTTCCTCACCCGTGGCCCCTCCCCTTTGCCTCTGAGAGAGTGCTGCCTCCCTAACCGACCCTTCCATCCCCCTTCCATAGGGCGACAGGTCTCTACAGGGCTAGGTGCATCCTTCATTTTGGATTTTAACAGAAATGTGGATCTTGAGTATTCTGAATTGGTTTTCACCTTGGTGTTTTTCTTTATTTTTAAAGATTTATTTTTAGGGACTGGAGAGATGGTTCAGTGGTTAAGAGCATTGACTGCTCTTGCAGAGGTCCTGAGTTCAATTCCCAGTAATCACATGGTGGCTCACAACCATCTGTGATGGGATCTGATGCCCTCTTCTGGTGTGTCTGAAGACAGCTGCAGTGTACTCACATACATAAAATCAATAAATAAATCTTTTAAAAATATTTGTTTTAAAAATTAATTACGTATATATGTATATTTATAGGGGGAATACATATGTGCATGTATATGCAAGCCTCTTCAGATGTAGAGGCTGGCAGTGTCAGATCCTCTTGAGTTGGAGTTACAGGAAGTTGTTAGCCGCCTGATTAGCTGCTGGGTGGTAGGAGCCAAATCAGGGTCCTATAGCAGAGTAGTGTGTGTTCTTGGCTACTAAACCATCTGTTGTACCCCACCTTGGCAATTTCTTGCTCTAAAATTACGAGTTGTGATTTCCTATTGCATGTTGCAGGGTTTTCTTCAGGTTCGGGAGCATAGAATATGATTTAAAACTAATAAACTAAAGAGATTTAATTTTCCACAGTGCTAAAAATTTTGTTAATCTATTGATATTTGATACAGTAGCTTAGTTCTTCAGTAATAAATCTTTTTAAAAATTTTTGGTATTTTTCAAGAAAGGGTCTCACTGTCCTGGAACTCAGAACCAGGCTAGCTTCAAACTCACAGAAATCCACCTGTCTCTATCTTCCATGTGCTGGGGCTAAAGGTGTGCACCCCTACCACTGGCCCTCAGTAATATTTTAGACTATAAGAGTTTGCTCTCTTTAGTGTCTTTAAATATTGGTGCTGTCATAATAGTAATTCTTTACTGTTGTTCCCTAGAATATTCCTGATGTAGATGAAGAAGGTTTTAGTATTAAACCAGAAGCAAATCAGAATGATATCCTTTTGTGATCTGGGTATTCTTAGTGGATGGTGTTGGCATATACATAGCTATAAAAATAATGTCCTACTTAAAGCCACTTCCGTTTTTAGTTAGCTAAAATAGACTGTTCTTCATTTTACATGCTTTGTTAATTTAAGTGAGTAGCTTTATTCCTATCCATATATATTTCTCTTATAAGGCTCTTTTATTTTTGTATTAATGTGGAAATCAGTTTTCAAGATAAGGTAGACACTACATTCTTTAACTCATCCTCACATACCAAAGAGAACCATTTCTACTCATCCAGTGACTCTGACTCTGAAGACGAAGAACCAAAGAGGTACCGGATAGAGATAAAGCCCGTGCATCCCAATAACGTGCATCACACAATGGCTTCTCTGGATGAATTGAAAGTGTCCATAGGGAATATAACACTGTCCCCAGCTGTGTCTGTGAGTATCTGAGCGCGAGCCATGTACTGTCTGCCTACAACTGCTTAAATCTTTTAAAATAATATTTATTTTATTAATGTGTACTTGTATATGACATGTAGAGGGATGTGCACATGTGCCACAGGGTAGCTGTGGTGGTCAGGTCTCCCACTATACTTTTACATGGATTTGGAGATCAAAGTTGTGATGTTTGTATGTGTGGCAGGTCGTTTTTTTTTTATCTGCCGAGATATCATACCATCTATGGTTAATTTTGAGAATAGTAAATAAATAATAAAACTGGAAGATATTATTTTGTGATTCTTAGATTTGTTTGTTTGATTTTATTTGAGTTTTATATACTGTATATTTTTTTACAAAATGAGCCTGAATCCAGGTCCTCTAGCTCAATCCCAATGCCCTCTTCGCTCCCTTTGTTGTCTTCCCCAGAGCTGTTAGGTACGTGATGAGTGTTTGTGTGCATGGACGTGTGTGGATCATGTCTGTGAGGTGCCGAGGAAGGCAGAGGGGGAGTTAGACCCTGGAACGGGACTTAGAGGTAGTGAACAGATAATGGTGACATGCCATGTCGGCGCTGAGAACTGACTCTGCGCTTGCTAGAAGAAAACCCAGTGCTCACACCTATCCAGTCATCTCCAGCTCAGTTTATAATTTTTATATAGATAAATAAGGCTATTGATTTGGCTTAGTTATGCTCTTGAAAAAAAAATTGTTGTGTTTTGTTCGAGACAGGGTTTTCTTGTGTGGCCCTGGCTGTCCTGGAACTCATTCTGTAGACCAAGTTGGCCTGAACTCAGCTGGGGCTAAAGGTGTGCACAGCGCCTGATGGAACAGTTAAGGCACGAAGTGCAGAGCAGTCGGTGTTTGTCACACTGTGCGGCAGTGCTCTGGGTCTCTGGCAGAAGATTGCGAACTGACAAAATTATTATTTTCCTCATCTAATTTAAAGGATTTCTTCTGTTTTCAAATCTAGTGTAAAAGGATGCCATGAAAATCAATTTAAAGGTTAAGTTCAGTCTTTCCCTCCCCTCAGTGCTGGAGCTTGAGTCTCGGCTTGTGCTTGTGCTGCGCACACTCTACCACCAACTGACACTCTGGCTCTTTTTTGGATTTTTATATTCTTGTCTTTCTCTGTCACATTTGAATTTGAAGAAGAAACAGAATACGAATGTAGCCAATAGATGTCTCACTGTTAAGAGCACTTGCTATGCACCAAGTTCGATTCTCAGACCCCACTTTGTAGGAGTAAACTCACTTTCAAAAGGTGTCTCCTGGTTTCCATCCACATGAGTGCCTGCATTCATACACACAAATATCATACACAATAGTGATAAAACTAAGAATGCTATAGTAATAATGCCACTGACGTCATATGAATTGAGAGGTATTACAGAGGAGAAAGGCATGTCTTAGAATGAGAAGTTTCTATGGAAATATGCATATTATCATTACTTAAAAGCTGTTTTCCTTAATAATTTTTGTTATAACACCATTTTATGTATTATACCTAATTTGTATGTGGGTTTTAATTTTTTAAATTTTAATATATTATTTTGAGATAGGCTGACTAGTATATGCTCCGTAGACGATGCTGGCCTTGAGCTCACAGAGATTTGCCTGTCTCTTCTTCCTGCTAGGACTAAAGGCATGTACCACCACACCTGGTCCTAATTATACGTTCAAAGGTGTGTGTGTGTGTGTGTGTGTGTGTGTGTGTGTGTGTGTGTGTGTGTGTGTGTGTGCGTGCGCGCGCGCGCATGTATACATACCTACCCACCTACCTATACATACTTGTTTTGGAAGTGAAAGCGTTTCTTTCTTAGTACTCATGTTCTTGAGTATCAGTCCGTGGTAGAACATCTGCCAAGCAAGCATTGTGCCCTCAGTCTGATACTCAGTAACATGGAAGGGGAGGGAGGAGTAAGTATTTTTTGATGGAGGGAAAATGTTCTATAATTCTCAGCACCATGCCTCCAGGATTCCGAAGTGAGGATCTATTATATCATTACTATTTTAACATTGATATGTTATGAGTATGTAGTTATGAGGAGACTTGGTGTATATTTGAAGTAGTCAGTTATGAACCACTGACAATTTTTATTGTGTAATAGCATAACTAATGAAAAATAAACATAAGCAAACGCTTAAAGGGATGGGTGTAAACATATATATTAAAGTGCTATGACCTGTTCATGAACAGTTGAGGTCACAGGTATTCTTAAAGCTTTCGTGTCTCATCTGTGGTTTCTGTTTGTATTTAAATTAATATATATCAATTTCATGCTCAGAAAATAGTTAAAGGAACAATTTAACAGTGACTATTGTGTTTGAAAAGAAGAGCTCTTTGCATGTGTGTTGTTGCCCACGTGGTTTACCTGTATGATTTTCTCCCTAACTGTGTCTTTTAAGGTGAATGTGTTTTAAGTAGGATTTAGAAGGGAAGAAACAAATTATTAAGTGTGAAAAGAGAATTAAATTCTATACTGAACATTGTTTTCTCTTTCTTTCCATGCACTGCTAGAGACACAGTCCAGTAAGTGCCAGATTTTTATATTTTGCCTATTGACTTTTTAAAAATTAGTGTAATAAAACATTTGATTTTCAAAATTTTGTTAAGTTTAGATTATTGTAGTATTTTAGATATTGAATATTTTAAGAACATTGTATTAGGTACATGTACTTTACTTTTTGAATTAGGTTACTACACTAGAAATTATTACGTCTACATTTAGAGATACATTTATAAGTACTGAATTTTTTAAATATATTTTTGTAAATGCAATTTACAGTTAAGTATATATGATACAGGCCACATAAAGTAGGCTAGTATTGATAACATTTTATTACAGTTTGTTACCAAGTTAAATATTTGTTTAATAATACTTAATTTTTACATTTCTGTTTTAGGTACAGATGAATCGGAATTCATCTAGTAAGTTTGATAACAGGAATTGGTTGATTATGTAAGGATATCAGACACATTGCTGGTCTCAGCCTTGTGTAGTTAAGGGATTAATGCTCTGTTTGCATTGCCAGTCTTACTGGTAGACTAGAGGATACTTATGCAGAGAACAGGACCCACAGCGTTTGTTGTTGCACTAGGAAACATCCCTTAGTCCTCGTGTAGCTTACAGAATTCTTTAGAAACCGACAAAGCTAGAGAGGAGCTGCTGACTGAGATGCTAAAATGGACTGTTCATTGTCATTAATGTGATCCTAGTACATGAACGTCCTTTGGGGTCAAACCCCAGCGTTGTGGAGGAGGAGGCTGTGAGAGTGTTTTATAAAATAGTAATAATCTTTAACTTTACTTATTTTAAGGTCATGTTACAGTTACAGTTTCCGCAGTTGCTGTAAGGTGGAGGACAGTGCAGCAACCCCTGAGACAGAGCAGACATCCAGAATAAACCCAGGGAAAACCAGTGCAGGCAGCTCGGTACTCCTGATGAGCTGTGCTGCCCATTGGGGTCACTGCTGGCACCAGTTTTGCTTGGAGATGTAGAACATTTAAGGTGTGGCCAGAGTTGATGTTCACTGGTGAGACCTCACTCCAGTGTTGTTCTCACTGGTCAGATGAGAGCGCAGCAGAAAGGATGAGGACACCCTCCTTCAGTAGCTCATCTCCACTAATGATTGTATAAGTCCGTAGTACTTAGTATTCTGAGAGTGCGAAACCGACTGTGGGACTTATCAAATAAAACTCTTGTGTAGAATACACACACGTACTTAACCCATTTCTTCTAATTTTTCTTATTACTTATTTTTGAGATAAGGTTCTTTATATAGTCCTAGAACTCACTATGTAGACCAGGCTGGCCTTGTAGTCACAGAGCTTTCCCTTGTCTCTGCCCTCTGGAGGGCTGGAAGTAAAGGCATGAGCCACCATGCCTAGCTCTTACAATGTCTAAAGTTACAGTCCGTGCTTTCCTTCATAAAGCTAATAAAAAGAATCAGGAATCAGCAGAAATTCAGCTCTGCGTTTTTCACAGTTGTTTATATTTATTTTTTCTAGTCCAAAATTTCTAAGTTGTTTTTAGCATTGGAATATGTAAATTTATAGAGGAACTTTTAATTAAAGTATTTTTGCCTCAGATTATTAATTTTTCATAATACTTTAATTTTTTAATTAGATGAAGAGTTAACAAAATCAAAGCCGTCTTCTCTACCCACTGAGTAAGTTTGCTGTTTATTTTTTTTAGTAGATTCATTATAGACTATATTATTTCAAGCAATTTTAGGTCAACCTCAAAGCCGGGTGAAAGGTACAGAGATTGCCTGTATATACTCCCTACCTTAGCATGCCAGGCTTCCTTCTCAAACCCCTTACCAGGGCAGTACTGTTGCTGAACTTGCCTCTTGACATGGATCCCCCAGAGAATTTCAGAGGTTCTTGTACATTCTGTGGGTGTAAGCAACTCTTCCTCTTTTTCCTCTCTGCCACCCCACCCAGTCTCTCTAGGCAGCTCTCACAGGACTGGGACTGTAATGTCATAACCAGTGTCTTTACTGTGTAAAATCTCATGCTCTTCTTTTTAAAGCCACATTTAGATTTAAGTATTTTCTTTTGTCTTTTTTTCCCTAGAAATATGCAGTTATATGTTAGTCATGTTTTCTGAACTGTAAAATTTATGTTGGAGTTTTTATATATTTTAATTTCTTTTCACGTGAAACTTATTTTTATGATGATTTTCTAAAAACAAAACAAAAGTGCCGCTGGCCTTGGTAGCTGTACTGCTTCCTAACAGATGTTGGTGACCATTTCATGTGTATGTGTTTTCATCTTTTTATGGGAATTTCCCACTTCTCTTTCTCACTTTCCTCTTCACTTTTGGTTGTGACTTTGTAAAATGGACCATATATCATGAGCTTCAAGATGGAGTATCTCAATTAATATGAAAAGGCAAAAACCAGATAGCCATCTCACTAGCTCTTAAAACAGATGAAGGAAAAAGCCATGGCAGCAAGAGTATTCCCTTTGAGTTCATGTTTTCACATGCGTGAACATTCAGCTTAGTGAAGTGGGTAGTTGAAGATTATTTGGTGCCTGAGAAGTATGGAATGAGGGCAGTGGGGTATTTGTTGTATTTATAACGTTTAAAGTTGAGCTGTTTAGCATCTAAAGCTTAATCTTTAGACTTTGCTTAGATAGTTACAGTAGTAGGCTTTATTGTACAAGGTAGGACATATTTGCATCAGTGCATGTTGAAATATTAGATAGGTGATTTTAAATCAGTGTAACAATTTTGACAGAATAGACCTCGATTCTATTCAGAATTTCTTACAGATTTCACTTCTTTTGAATTTTATATTGTAGACTGTACTAGAACTCAGTCTGTTTAGGTTCTGTTAGCTATGTCTATTGGGTAGCTCATGTACATTGCTGCTTTTCTTCATTTGTAAATCCACAATTATTGTTCTTCACACTCAGTTTGAGTTTAGCAAGGTATGATCAAAGAACATCAATCCTTATCACTCTCCCTGCCAGCACGATGTTATATTGTAATTCTGCCTAGTGCTGTTTGCTAAGTCTATGGACTACATTTCTCAGTATGTCTAACTATTTAATCACAGTTATTGAACTGTTAGAATTTTGTGGAACTAAAATAAATGGTTTTATGTTAATAATAATCTTTCTAATCATTGTTCTTAAAATGTTATTCTAGGAAAGGGACCAATGATTTACTTGCTTGGGACCCCCTATTTGGATCGTCTCTTGAGTCATCTTCAGCTCCATTAACTTCATCATCATCGGGTAAAAAAGCCCTGATAAAATAAAATATATGTATATAAATGATGTCTTAATTTTGGGAATATAGTAGCAGCATTTTCCCCATGATTGATTGTGTCTATGTATTATGTTTAATCATCTAAAGCTTTTCCTTTTAAGTTTGTCACCCAGTAATAGTGAGTTCCATCGCTACTACCACTGTAAAAAATGGAACACTCCAGAACACTTAGGAATGGGGATAATCATAATCATCTCTTTTCTTCCAGTGGCCTCTAAAAGCACTGACGGTGGAGATTGTGTGCAGATGTAATATTCATTTATAAACACTAGTGCCAATAAATATGTTACTAGTGTTTTTTATAAAGTAATTCTGATTATTGTAAAGAATTGAATTTCATACTTACACACGGCTTGGCTTAAGTCCGTTTGAAATGCCACTTGGACAGGCCTCCTGATACGTACCTCACTTACGCCTGCCTCTGCTGTGCTTACTCACCAACAAGCTTCAAGTGTTGAGTCTCGTTCAGTGCCAGCTGCACAGGGAGGACCGCATCCTTAAAATAGCTACTTAATAGCAAAGGGAAGTGTTGCAGTCATTCGGGTGGTATACATTTCTTCAGATTATACCTTCAAATGCAGGGACAGGGACAACATGAAAAAACTATTATCATTTGAAAGAATGAAGCAGCCTCTGAATCCAGATTTGATATTATACAGGCTTCCTCAATTGTGAATACATACTTTCATGTGATGTGCTTTCTAAGGATAATTCCTTCCTGTGAGTTTATTTTCTATCCTGTGAGTGCCTTTTCTTTTTGCCTTCTTCGTACTCTCCTTGAGTGATTACCGAGATCTTTAGCTTTATATTTTATTTTCTCATGTATTTACTTAGGCTGGTACTTACATGGTTTGAATTTTGCACATTTGTAAATGTAGAGAATTTGCCAAATTTATTTTTTCTACTCATTATATTTTTTAATGTTTGAATTATAGTACATATTTTTAGTGGATCAAAGGTCTTGAAAACCATTCTATTTGGAAATAATTTAAGGGCCAGTGAGATGACTCAGCAGGTGGTACCGTGGTCAAGCCTAATGACCCGAGTTTCATCCCTGGAGCCCAAATGCTAGAAGACACTGATTCCCACAACTTGTCCTCTAACCTCCATGCACACTGTCTCAGTTAGGGTTTCATTGCAGTGAACAGACACCTGACCAAGGCAGCTCTTATAAAGAAAAGCATTTAACTGGGGCTGGCTTAGAGCGTCAGAGCATCAGTCCATTATCATCATGGCAAGGAGTATGTTAGCGTACAGGTAGACGTGGTAGAAGGGCCAAGAGGATAACATCCTAATCCACAGGCAGCAGCAGGAGACTCTCTCTCTATATATACATACCACACTGGGCATAACTTTGGCATAGGAGACCTCAAAGCTCACCCCCTCAGGGGCACCCTTCCTCCAATAAGGCCACACCTCCTAATAGTGCTACTTCCTATGGGTCAGGCATTCAAGCACATGAGTCTACAGGGGCCGTTCCTATTTAAACCACCACACTCACACACTCAGAACTACATTAATAATTTTATAAAGATAGCTTAATATTTGACTCTAATTCATTCCTGCTTTGAGATATATATATATATATATATATATATACATATATATATATATGACTTGTTAGTATACAATTGAAATTTACTTAACATTATGATAAAGGTACTTAAGTTAGGAATATTGCTTTTCAAAATTATAAAGTGTTACAAATGGCATTGACAACATTAAATTCATACAGGATTTAAGAAGAATGAAGGTATTATGAAAATTTAAAAAATGAGTTTTACTAATTTGGGGTAATATTTTTAGAAAATTAATAGTCTTGAATGGTTTAATTATTATGAATATTACAGTGTAGTTTTACATAAGTCAGACCACAAAGGTTAATTAAGGTTAGATGTGTTAATTGGCATTCATGTTATTCTGCAAAGCCTTGATCTCACATTAGACTCTGAGTTAGATATATTGATAGTAAACCAAAGACATTTGAATTTAAATTAGTTTATGATCTGTCAGATTTAATTTTTATATATGTATAAAAAGTTGAAACAGGAATAAAATTTCTATGTGTCAGTTTCGTTGGAAGATTTAATAATTAATTGTTTTGAGGATTATTGTGAATATCAGCGATAGCTTTGATAAAAGTCTATTTGATGGGTAGATTCTCAGTGTTTCAACAAATAACCTTGATTATATTAACACTATTAGAAATGATCGTTGAATTCTTCTGTCTTTATCTAAGGATTGGTGCATATTGTTGATTTTTCTTCAAATTCTCCTTTCTCTCCCATCAGCCAGACCCACGACACCTCTTTCTTTAGGCACCATTGTTCCACCTCCAAGACCTGCTTCCAGACCAAAGCTTACTTCAGGCAAACTGAGTGGAATTAATGAAATAGTATGTATTCATTTTTCTTTTAAATTATATAACTGTTTCCAGTCTCTTTATTTGTCTGAGGCAGGGTCTCAGTGTGTAGCCCTGGCTGTCCTGGAACTCCTCATGTAGGCCAGGCTGCCTCAGCCTCACAGAGATCCATCTGCCTCTGCCTTCTAAGCGTGGAGATTACAGAGATTAAACTGTTCTCTAAAAATGATACAATTATTTCAACTTAAGATACAGTTATTTTTCTATATTCCCCTGAATAGTTAAATCCTTTTTTTCTAAACTCCTTAAAGAATAGGAATTTTTTCCAGTCATACTTCTCTCTCTCAAAAATCATACTGGCAAAGAACAAACTGTGTAAGAGAACAGAGGTTTCCTTTTTAAAAGTTGGTATATTACACAAGCCAGTGTCCATTGACTCAAAATAAACAAGTTCATGTAATTGTCTAAGTGTAATATTTAAGAAAAAATGTATTATGTTTTAGGCCTTAGTGTTAGGAGATCCCAGGGGTCATCTGTCTATTCCAACTTTGTTTTATACATAGAGGTCTGGAGTCCATTGTATGTAGATGATATGAATGTACAAGACAATGAGGAGCACTGAATTCTCTAAAGTCATCAATAGTGGCAGGAACATCTGTGAGTTCCCAAGCCAGCCTCTGTGCCTCCTGTGTGCTCTGTTTTGTTTCATCTTTCACACTAATTGCTGTTTAATTACAATTACGTTTCTGAAACCCTTGCATATTTTTTCCTTATCTATTTCCAGCAATGTAATCATTGTGGTTGAGTCTTGGTTGAATGTAAAAGATACTTTAAAGTGTCTCAGCCATACCAGCCGCCCCTTTCCCCCCTTTTTGTGTCTATTCAGCTACTCTAAACTTTCTGGTGTTCTCCAAATACAATATGCTCTTTATTCCTTCTTTTGTTTTCTTTTATGAATGGGGAGGGGCCGTAAGGAGATAGAAGTGAACTTTGGGCCTCATGCATGATAAGCACACACTCACACTGCCACTGAGTTGGTTCTTTTATTTTCCACATCTACATTTTCTCATTGTACAACTCCATTTGAAGTGACAGTTTTCACTAAGCAAAAAATGGCCTTTTTCTTTAAGACCCAGCTATTATCCATTAGCTGCCTTTGGTCACTCCTCCAGCAAATCCTATCATTCTTTGCTCACTCCCACATACTTGTATTTTTGTTAGAGTGCATCTCACATTGTGCAGACTTAGTGGCTGTTCTTTTGATTGCGTGATGTGTTAGCCAGCTTCATGTCCACAGCAGTTTGCAGAAAGCCTGCAACATGGTACACAGATAGGAAATGTACTTTGAGTGAAGGTCACAGTAGAAGGGACAGCCTCTTTAATTAATGTATTATCCCAGTGAACTGACTTACTGGAAGTGAGGTAAAGACTAAGTACAAGCTGCCAAGGAGATGGTTATTTAAATAATATGAAAATTACTAAGTTTTAGTTATTTATGTATTTTTATGCATGAATCCCCTGTCTGCCTACATGCCAGAAGAAAGTACCAGACCCCATTATAGATGCTTGTGAGCCACCATGTAGATGCTGGGAATTGAACTCAGGACCTCTGGAAGAGCAGCCAGTGCTCTTAACCACTGAGCTCTCTCTCCAGCTCAGATCATTACTTTGTAACATGTCTTTTTTTCTGTTTATAAAACTTGTTTCTTGCTTCTAAATCATGTTAGAAAATAAAAAAACATACAGAAAAATTGAATCTCCTCAATATATTACCAACAATAACTATGTTAACATTTTAGTATATATTCTTTCATTGTTTTCCTAATGCATAAATATTGACCCTAGATAGTAAATTACCAGTTACTATAAGGACAGACATATTAGCTGTTCAGTGTTAGATCAGTTTTACCGGGGCCTTGTCTAACCCCTGTATGTGGGCTCTGTGGATTCTACCTCCCCTTTGTTGGGCATTTCAGCTGGTCTCATCCCCTTTGGGTCTTTCCTATGTATGTGTGTCCAGTATTTTCTGTTTTTTTTTGTTCAGACTCAACTACATTGTATTTTCCTAAAAAGTGATGATACCAACTTTAAAGTCCCCATCAGCCACACACGTGTTCAATATAACATAATGGAGCCATGGAATAAACAGTAAAACTTTAACTACTTTATTTGCTACAAATAAAGGAATTAACTTTCAAAAAAAAAATAGTCCTAGGGAAGATGGACTTACGTGACTTAATGTGTGTAAAATTGTAAGGACATTGTTGAGTGCAGATAATAACTTAAAAAGTTATGAAGCATATATTTTAATTCATATTTTACATATCTGTTATTTTTGCTTGGATATTTTGGAAATGTCTTTTGTGAATTATTTTTGCTTTATAGATTTCAAGTTACTTTAAAAATAGTATCACCTACTTTGGGTAACTTACAGCCACCCATAACTCTAGCCCAGGGGATCCAATGCCCTTGTCTGACCGCTGTGGGCACTCACATATCCATTCCATTCAAACACAGGCACACAAACACACACATAAGCAGTAAAACAAGAAAGTTTGAAAATATGCCTTTTAAAAATTAACTAGAACATTTAAAAATTATTTTTTCTTATTTCGTGACTTATTACTGATAGGATACAGAGAACTAATCTCCTGTTTATAGAAATAGTGTGCATGACCTTTCTGGGAAGCAATTTGGTAGTATTTGGAGAACTTTTATTTTACTTATGAGCACTGTATTAAGTATACTTAAAATAGGAGAATATTTTATGTACAAACCTTCTTGATAGCATATAGCCTTTTCAGGTTTCAGTATATTCTTGGAAGCAAAGTGCTTCCAACACCTAGTTAAAAGAAACTCATGGTAAAGTTGAATGGTTTGTTAAGACTTAACTTTTTTCTCTGACAAGGAAGGAGGACTTTCTATATCATTTGATAAATAACTTTTTGTTTTTAAGCCCAGGCCATTCAGCCCACCTATAACTTCTAACACCAGCCCACCTCCTACTGCTCCCTTAGCCCGGGCAGAGAGCAGTTCCTCTATCTCTTCCTCTGCGTCATTGAGTGCTGCCAATACTCCAACAGTAGGTAAGTGGTTATTGTTGGTTATGAAAGTTAGTTAGTTAGTGTGCAAAGCTTTACATTTGCATGGGTGAGAAATGTGCATACACACATATTTGTTGTTTTAGAGAAGCAAGGTCTTTCCGCATAGCCCTGGCTGACCTAGAACTCACAAAGATCTGCCTGCCTCTGCCCCACCCCTGACCTGCCTCTATCTGCTGCGAAAGATGAGAGTCATGTGCCACCACGCCCAATACATACATGGTTTAGAAGGCCTTAAATTTTTTAGTTTTATATACAAAGACTAGTCTCAGCTCTTTGAGTAGAGGCCTTGAATAATCTGTTTAAGGAAAACTGCTTAGTTCAACTTAATGCAGCCTCTGTCCTTCGCATACTGACGGAAACATTGCAGCCCAGGAACAGCCTGTATTTTTGGTTCCCATGCTAGTAGTTTGAGTAGATGTAGAAGAGTGAGAACCTGGGCCAAATTTTTGTGGGTAAGTCCAGTATAGCATCTGGTGAACCATCTTACCCTAGAACTTTCATTAAAGGAAAAGCAGACACTCACATATACCCTTTTTTTTCTCTTCCCTGGTGAGAAGTAAAGAATTTAACATCAGAAATTTTGTTTTTCTGGACATACATTTATACTTGTGAAACTGACCACATTTTTTCTGTTTTAGTTATTACTGTCTATACTTGGAATGTTGTAACTATTGCTGAAACTCCTTAAGAATTTGCCAATATATAAATTGCTGGTCAGTGTAAATTACCAAAGGAATACTGTACAATGCAGTCAGTTCTACTGTGAATTCACAGTTGCATTCTTAAGAAAGTTTGTGTTTGGGGGCTGAAAAGATAGTTCAGTGGTTAACAGAGCTCTTGTAGAGGACCCAGGCTTGATCTCCAGCACAGACATGGCAGTTCACACCACCAGTAACTTCACTCTGGAGGAGCATGACAGAGTCAGGTTAATTCACAATGTTGTACACATACATACACCATACACTCAAACATACACAAAAAAGGAAAACAAAGTTCATGTTTGAAAATCATTTTCTTGGAATGTTTTATTCAATGAAAGAATGTTGTGTGTTTGTGGTGAATTATTTATCTTATAGAAATTTAATCACAAATATTAAAAATAAGTTATTAGGCTGAAATTATTTAAATAATCTAAACCATACCAAACAAAACCATTGTTTTACTGCATCTAGATTTTACTCAAGAATTTTTTAGCATTGTCTCCTTTATTCAGGCTTCTTACAAGTTCTCGTTATTTTTCTAACCCGTTGTCACTGTGAAAACAAGCAGGAAGCTCCTGACGTGTACCAGCTGGGTTTCAGGTGCAGCCGTCTCCTGGGCCCTAATGGAAATGTAGACGTTAAAGTCAGACACTCAGGACTGGAGGCTGGGCTTTTCCATGCTTTTCAGGGGGATTGTGATATGACCTATAATTAAGCTAATTTAATTAAATTCAGTTTATCACAGCTGACTTAGAAGGAATGCACCTTGTTGGTGTGATGATTGCATGGTGATCGACTTGACGGACATGGGAATGATTCGACCTCTCAATGGTCAAGCCTGACACTACCATTTTATTTTATATGCCTTGCACATTTTCCATTTTAAATTTATGTAACTGAGTATAATCGATAAGTTTGTTCTTTGAATGAACAGCTTTATTTTTGTTTGTATATGTGGTTTTCTTAATTTTGTTTCCACAAAATTTATACTTTAGTCATAGGAAAAGATTAGCTCTACTAGAAGTTGAGCAGGCAGTTTGAGTAATGAAAACAGACTTCAGCATTTTCATTGCATACTGGTACGCCCAGCTTTTTGCCGTCTGCATGGCATTGTGATCTGTACACATGCTGGGTTGTAGTCACACCTGTCCTGGGGTGCACAGAGCCCGCTGGATGTGCCTATTTCAGACAACCGGTTTGTGAGTGGAAATGTGAAGTTGATTTTGATTGAGCTGGTATGTATTTGTTTATTGTCTTAGTCCCTAATGTTGACAGTAGGAAATCTGGTACAAGAGATGAGACAGGCAAGGCAGATGGATTCCAGGTTTTTGCACTAGAGGGTCTTCAGTCTATCTAAAAAGTTCCTTTGTTATGACTATTCAGCTCTGTTGAGATTTGAAGTTGTTGACTTTTCTTGTTTCTTGAAAATGTTTTCTTTCCCTGCAATATTTTATCTTATTTAAATGTGATAGAAGATGATAATTTGATTGGGACACTCTCTGAAATTGAAAAGCACTGTGAGACAACACCAGGTATTGTTACATGTGACTAATACTCCCAAAGCTGTCTAAACTATTTCACCTAATTTTTTCCTTTTCCAGCACTGTATAGTGTGTCAGCAGTCAGGAATAACTCTAAGATTAACTGTCTCAATTTTGTGCTAATTATGTCCAGTCACTATACGAGACCAGGCCTTAATTATAAAAATGCATACTGATCTTGTATTTTCTTCCATCCTGCCTAAGGATTAAAAACCAACAGATTGGAACTCTCAAGCTATCAGAACAGAGTGGTTAGAAAAGAAACAAAGTGGGTCTGGAGAGATGGCTCGGTGGTTAAGGGCACTGTCTGCTCTTCCAGAGGTTTTGAGTTCAAATCCCAGCAACCACATGGTGGCTCACAACCATCTGTAATGAGATCTGGTGCCCTCTTCCAGCATGCAGGCATAATAAATAAATCTTTATAAAAAAAAAAAAAGGAAACAAAGTATGTCAGCCTTAACAATGTTATAAAAGGGGCTGGAGACTTGGCTCAGCAGGTAAGAGCACTGGCTGCTCGTGCAGAAGACCAGGTCAATTCTCAGAAACTCATGCTGACTAATAACTATCTATAACTCTAGTTCTGCGTGTTGCATGCACTCAGTGTATTCAAGCAAAGCAACTAGTGCATACACATAAAATAAAAATAAATAATGCTCGCAGTGTGAGCGCAAAGGCCATGTGGACACTGTGCTCAAAGGAAGTGCATATAACTACTCAGTGTTGAAGGAAAGTGCTCTGTATCCTGCTTATCCTACTAGACGTTTTGTATTTTCAGAATTTAACGCTTTCTAAATATGTAGCAGTTAAACCAAAACTGGAAATGAATGTGTCCTTAGTAAGAGTACAGATTGTTAGACTGACAGGAGGGCTGGGTGGCAAGCAAGATGACCCAGGCTCAGGGCACCAAGAGGAAAGTTACTTACTGTGATGACGGGACATTGAAAACTACTATTATGAACAAGGGCACCCGGTGAAGCCTCACTGAATCTGCATGACTCATAGTAGCTGCTCAATTATGGTCTCTACCAAAAAAATGGAAATCTATCGTTCTCACAAAGCCAGTGCTGAGGAGATGACCAAGTACCACAGTGATGACTACATTAAATTCTTGCATTCTATTCGCCCAGATAGTATGTCTCAATACAGCAATTCAACGTGGGTGAGAACTGTCTGGTATTTGATGGCTTGTTTGAGTTCTGTCAGTTGTCCATGAGTGGCTGTATTACAAGTGTAATGAAACTCAATAAGAGGCAGACTGACATCGCTGTGAAGTAGACTTGGGGCCTGCACCATGCAAAGAAGTCTGTAGCATCTGGCTTCTGTTACGTCCATGATATCATCTTGGCCATCCTGGAACTGCTAAAGTATCACCAGAGGGTACTGTATATTGACATTGATATTCACCATGGTGATGGTGTGGAAGAGGCCTGCTATACTACAGACCAGGTCATGACTGTGTCCTCTCAGAAGTACGGAGAGTACTTCCCAGAAACTGGAGACCTATGGGATATTGGGGCTGGCAAAGGCAAGTACTACGCCGTTAACTACCCACGGCGAGACGGCATTGATGATGAGGCCTATGAAGCCATCTTCAAGCCAGTCATGTCTGAAGTAATGGGGATGTTCCAGCCTAGTGCAGTGGTCCTACAGTGCGGCTCAGACTTTGTCTGGGGATCGGCTAGGTTGTTTCAGTCTGACCATCAAAGGTCATGCCAAGTGTGTGGAGTCCCTGAAGAGTTTCGACTTGCCTATGCTAGTGCTGGGAGGAGGTGGCTACACCATCCTTAGTGTTGCTCAGTCCTGGACTTACAGCTGTGGCCCTGGGCACAGAGATCCCTAATGACCACTTTGGACCAGATTTCAAGCTTCACATCAGCCCTTCCAGTACGACTAACCAGAACACTAATGAATACCTGGAAAAGACCAAGCAGTGCCTCTTTGAGAACTTGAGAATGCTGCCCCATGCTCAGGCCATACCTGAGGACGCCATCCCAGAAGAGAGAGGTGAGGAAGACCCTGACAAGCGAATCCCCACCTGCTCCTCTGACAGACGCACTGCTGTGAGGAGGGGTTCTCCGACTCCAACGAGGAGGGGAAGGAGGTCTCAAGAACGCTTCTAACTTCAACAGCCATGAGTCAGGACAGAGGATGAGAAAGAGAAAGATCCCAAAGAGAAAACCAAGGAGGAGGGTGAGAAACCAAAGGGGTCAAAGGCGAGGTCCAGTTGGCCTGAGCAAGGTCTGTAGCTCCATCTTCTCCCCAAGTCCCTCACTTGCCCTCAATTTCTCAGACTTTATATTTTCTATTCCTGTGTATTTATATAAAATATATTAAATATAACGTCTTCAGGGACTAGATAGGACCAGCGCACAGGACAGTGGTACTGGGAGAACTCTTTCCAAAACTTCCTTGTCTGTCCTGCCCCAGATCTGAGTTTTGAACCAGGTCTGAGCAGAAAGAAAACAACTGGAAGACAAAATCCTGAACTGCAAGTGCCTGCTTAGGAGCTCAGCTAAGATGCCCTGATTAAGCTTTTTAGAAGGGGTGATTGGGTCTTCTGGGACCTCTTTGCAGGCTAGGGTACTATCCGCCATTTTTAGATTGGGTCTGTTTATACCTTCCCACCCATCCTGGGCAAGCTGCTCTCTTCCCCCAGTTCCGTAGATGCAGGTTGTGAACCTTGCCTCCTCCTTTTTACTTCGTGAGTCTCTTTGTAATAAAACAGCACATTTCTATAAGAGAAAAAAAGTACAGACCGTTTTCACATCCAAAAACGCTTAACTATAAATGTAGAATAAGCTTTTTATTTTAGACAGGTAAATATTTCCTTTCTATTTTAGACAGGTAAATAGTTCCTTTGCAAGTCCATTATTTTGAAGTCTACATGTTGTGGATTACAGTTTTGAAAACAAAAATGTAATTAAAACAAAAACAAAAAACCAGAAATGCAAATAAACCAAATGGTAAAGTGTTTTTGAGCTCCCCTCAACCTTCTAACTCTTTGCTTGCCCATATTTCATAAGAAGCATTGCAGTGTATGGGGAAATTAGTTCAAGAATTATCGTTAAATGACCAGATTATAAAACTTAAATGAATAACTGACTTGGTAAAATAGTTTTCTTTTTTTACTTTATTATTATGTATGAAACCTGCTTGTCAGTTGCTCTAGCAATGAGAGAGAGAGAGAGAGAGAGTGTGTGTGTGTGTGTGCACGTGCACACGTGCACATGGAGGCCAGAGGTCAACAGCAGATATGATCGTTGACTGTGGTCTACCTTAATTTTTTGAGGCAGTGTCTTCCTCACTAATTTTGCTAAATTGGCTGGCCAGCGAGTTCTGGGAGTCCACCTGCCTGCCCATCTCTAGTTTATAAGTGGGTTATAAACACCTACTGCCATGCCCAACTTTGGATGGGTGCTGCCTGTCAAATGTAGGTCCTCGTGCTTCTGTAGCAGGCGCTTTACCAACTGAGCTAGCTATGTAGCCTGGTTTCTTTTGATTTTTATAGTCAAAGGAATAGCAGGTGCTAGTTTATCTTTGACTGTGTGCTGATAGTTATTTGTGGGCTATTCAAGGAAAATATGAATTTCATGGTTAAGAAAAGGCCTTGGTATCATAAAGGACTAGTAATTTTTACAACCTTGCAGTTAAAAAGAAAAGCCGTGGATGCTCAAGTCCACTGCCATTGTTTTAATGTGGCCTGCACACATCCTCTGGTGGACGTTAAATCATTTTCACGTTACCTAGAATATGTAAGACAAGATAAGTGCTTTGTAGGTAGTTGTTATACTGCCTTGTTTAGGGAATGAAGACACCAAAACATAGTGTTTTCTCATATATCTTGTGTGCTGAACCTACAAATGCTGAACATTCAGGTTCAGTGAACCAGCTGTGTAATTCTTCTTAATAAGAAAGTCATTGGACTGGGATATAGGTCACAAACCTTGCTTCTTACGTGTGAGTCCTTGAGTCTGATCCTTATTACTGCCAGACAAAACAAATCACAAAAAAGCATAACAACATGTGTTGGCAAAGGTTTGATGAAAACTGAGAACCTCTTTGCGTGGAGAACAGTGTGTCAGCTTGTCAGAAAATTAACAAAATTAATTGTATGATCTAGCAGTTTAACATCTAGGCACACATCCAAAAGGATGAAAAGCAGGAACTCAAAGAGGTAGTTTCTTTACACTCATTTGTAGCAGTACCATTTACCATAGCATTTACAGTAGCAAGAAAATGCGAGCCTAGACACATGTAATATGTATATGTCATAGAATATTATTTAGCCTTAGAAAGGAAGAGAATTCTGACATACCACAATATGAATATTCAGTATATTGTGATCAAATATTATTTGATCTAATTTTAGAGTCAGGCTCATGGACAGAAAGTACAGCGATGGTTGCCAGATGTGGGTAAATGGGGTGTGAGTATGGAGGGTAATTGTTTAACAGGTATGGCGTTTCAGTTTTGTGTGAATGAGAGTTATAGAAGTACATGATGATGGCTGTGCAGTGTTACTTGTTTCATGTCTTTGTACTTAACCATGTACCTAAAACTTGCTAAGACCGGAAGACCCTGCCTCAAAAAGTCAAAATAATGGACCTAAGCGTTAAGACCACAACTTTTGTTTATATTTTACCACAGTTAAAAAAAGATAGTTAAGGTGAAAAGAGCTCTTATCTTTGCCTAAGAATGCGCTGTCCTTACATTCTGGTGACTTTCTACTTTAGAATGTTAGAAAAAAGTTGATGAATTCAAATTTAGTTTTTTTTTTTAATTTTTATTTATTTATTTATTTATTTTGATGGCCTTGGTCCATATGCAACTCAAGGAAGATTAAGTAGGAGCCACCTCAGTGTAGGTTATAGACACTTTTCTGCCTATAAACATGTATTTATACTTGAAATCAATAAGCTCATACTTAGTAGCATTCCCCCCCCCACCCCCCGGAGCTGGGGACTGAACCCAGGGCAGGCAAGCGCTCTACCACTGAGCTAAATCCCCAACCCCGGTAGCATTTTTCTTAACATTTTCTCACTTGCATGCTCACATTCATTCCTCTTGATTAATCCCTTGTCTATCTGCCTGCCTGCCTCTCCATCTGCCCATCTATCCCATTCCATCCATCCATCCATTCATCCATCCACCCTACCTACCCACGCATCCATCCTTTCCATCGTTCAAGTTTTTGAGACAATGCTTCACTGTGTAGCCCTGGCTGTCCTGGGAGTTTCACGCTGGTCTCTAACTCACAGAGATCTGCTTGCCTTTGCCTCCCAAGTGTTGGGATTCAAGGCATGCCTTAGGCCTGGCTTAATTCATTATATTTTACCTAATCATTTTTAAATACAGATTTAAACTTGTATGTGTTTATTTTCAGTTCAGTATCATTTGGTATTCTGAGTGACCACAATATTGCTTTTTTTGAATTTTGACAGTGGTGGCATTTTTTTAAATTAATTTTTAAGTTAATGTGCAAATTTCCTCATGCCATTTTTGTCCCCCTGCCGCTCTTTCTGCCTCTCATATATCCCTTTATCTTTTCTCCCATAGTTCCCTTTCTGTTGTTACCCTTTTTCCCCTAATGTCTCTTAAGGTCTTGTTCCCCTTTCACTGTCCTCTTTGTAGTTTTATGACCTACAAACAAACCTGCATACCTTCGTGCACACACTCAAATAGTCCATGTATACACATTTAAATATCGGTGACATATGTGAAAGAGAACAAAGATGTATTTTACTTTTGAGTATTGCTTATGTTTTTAAAAACATGAGTTTCCTTTCTGTCCATTTTCTGCAAATGTTGTAATTTGATTTTTCTTTATGGCTGAATAAAATTCTGTGTATACTACCAGATTTTCTTTATCCACTCTTCCCTTGATGAATATCCAAGCTGTTTCTATTTTCTAGTAGTTATAAATAGTGGAGTGAATGTGTAAAGGTTTATATCCTCTGATCAGGATCATAAAAGCTACTCTGTCCTCTTCATAGCTGTCTGGTAACCACGTGCCCTTCCTCCCGCCATGCCACACTTCCCAAAATAACAACTCTAAGACTTAATTATGTATGAATTAATGCCTAGGCTTTAAGCTTGGTCTTGTTTCCCAACTAGCTCCTAACTTAATTAACTCGTTCATTCTATTCTGTGAAGGCCACAGGGCTGGTTACCTCTCCTCAGAGTTCCTCTCTCCCTGTCAGAACTCCCCTTCCTATATCCTGCTTCAGCTCATTAGCCAGTCAGCTTTGTATTGACCAGTGGCGCTTCCATACATGCACGACATTCCCTCTACACTGTTTACCTATTCCTAATCCACATATGTATTTCTGTTCTGCAAAAGTGTGACTTGTTTGTTGCGGTAAAAATTTAAAAAGAACGTTTTCTCTCAGTTCCCACGAGCTGGATCAGCTCACTCCGGCTGCTGCTCTGCCACACGGTCTGCAATCTGCGCGGGCAACAGAAACACATCCGCACGCTCCAACTGCCTCTCAGCCATTTCTTTCACACACTGTCCTCTTTAGTCTGGTAAAATCAAAGTTCCAGAAACTTGTAATTTAGCAATTAGATTTACATGTTAAGTTCTCAGTCCACAATTCATCTACACAATAAATTCACTGCCAGTTGATAAAGATATGAACCTCCCACCTAGACAAGATGAAAATCGATCTAGTTCACTGAACCGTCCTCCTCCACAGACTCCATTTTGATCCCCTTCCTTCCTCCTCGCTCCTGCCTTACGAAAACTTTGTCCCCGCCCCACTCTCTACTGTCCAATCATGTATTGCCTTGATATTAACCTATATTTGTTACTCAAAAATCTCTTATTTTTTTATGCTACCTTAGCAAAATGCTTTGTACCTGCCAATTGTCTTTGATTCAGAATGCTCTGAAATTTGAAGATTCTTGACAGAGTTTCAAATTCCGGAGCCTTTTGGATAACAAAAATGTTGAGATTAGAGTTGTTCAACTAGCAGAGCTTATGAAAATATTCCCAAATTGGAAAAAAAAAAAAGCCTAAATGCGAGGGACTAGTCTGGTCCCAGGCAATTTAGACCCAGTTTATTTAACCTGCAGTGGTCGCTGTTATGTGAGTCCACTCTGATCTCTTATTTTCACATGGAGTTATTTATTGCTCATGTTGGAGAGGACACCTTCCCAGGGTCCAAAGCGCCAGTTTTGATCTCCGAGTAGTTTTCATCACTAAAGCTATTTTTATAACAATAAAGAACCTTTTAATCAAAATTCGTTCAAAGTCTAGAACAGTAGGTCTTCTTGACCTCTTGAGCGTATAAAACATTTGCTGTCACTCTTTGTAAGATTGTTTGGTTGCAAGGCATTAGACACTGTGGTCCAGTGAATGCTCACCTTTGGGAAATCGTTACAGTAATTGTGGAGCTTACGTTTGAAGAGCACATCTGTGCGGACTGAGCGGGGAGGGAGGGAGTTAGAGAGCAGTGTGAAACAAACCCTGCTATTCTTGTGTTGAATACTTGGCTCCCAAACTGGTGACAGTGTTTTGAAGATTTTGCATTTTAGTACAAAGCATCTAGGACCCATGCAGACAGAAGAAAGTCCTAGCCTCTAAAGGTTAGGCCTGTCCGGTCCCTTTCTCTTTCCTTGCTTCCTGTCATCCCCCACCATATGCTTCTGCCCACATGATCATCTACTGAAGCGTATGAGACCAACCTCAATGGACTAAGCCCCGGGAAACCATGAGCCAATACAAATAATTGTTCTTGAGTTGTGCTAGGTATTTGTCCACAATGACCATAAAAATAGCTGAACTTTACACTTGATCTTAGCCAAAAGGCCGAGAAGCGATGAAATAGCTGAACTTTAAATTAGTTCACAGATTTGTTTAGTATTTTATTAAGCTTTTAAAATCACGGTCTTTATGTTGTACAGTTCAAAAGGTATTTTGACTGAATGAAAATTAAATTGGTTTTAAAGTAATGTTTGGTGTCAGGCACTTATTCAGGCTAAGTAACATGGGACTGCAATACAAGATAAGTTCCTGCAATTTAAAAATTGAAAATCTGAAATACTAAAGCTTCTATGGTGGTAATTCTCAAAACAGTTTGATTTGGGGGACATTTTAGATTTGAAGCTTTTAGGTTAGGGATGATGGAGGTTGGTGAAGATCAGGCAAATACTCTAAGATATGAAACACTCCAAATCTGATAGATGTCTGACACCAAGCCATCCAGATACACTATACTTAGGATATATAGGCATCCAAGAGGGGTCTAAAAAAGTAGTATATGAACTATTATTATTCGGAGAAAAACAAGCACAAATCTTATATAATGGCCTGAAGTGTCTGACTGATAAAACTTTAAAAAATTGATATTTGAAGGGTTTGGAGGATGCAGTAGTTACATTAGCTTTTCAAATCGATGACCTTTGCCTTCTGATATTCTTAACCATCCTGTGTCTTTCCATTTAAAAGTCAGTTTTATAGCCTTCTAGACTTGTGTGTGTTTTACATTATGTTCTAATTTGTTTCACGATGTCTTTCTTAACCTCTAGGTTTATACTTGCAGAATTATTGAAACCAGTAATAATTTCTTTTGTGACAGCCTAACATGAATCTGTCCTAGTATTTATGGTATGAGTCTTAGTATTTAGCGTGTCTCTTCTAGAATGATTTAACAAATGAATTATGTCTATTCTAGGTGTATCACGGGGTCCCAGCCCAGTCAGCCTTGGAAACCAGGACACTTTGCCTGTGGCAATCGCCCTTACAGAATCTGTCAATGCCTACTTTAAAGGAGCAGATCCTACCAAGTTAGTTTTAAATATACATAAGCACTTGTGTTATGTATTGGGCAGGAATTGGGGTTTAGTGGTAAATTTTAAATTATACTTTGATTTTAGATAGATAGATAGATAGATAGATAGATAGATAGATAGATAGATAGATATTCATTCATTCATTCATTCAGGGATTCCTATACACACACACATTTTAACATCTTGCTTTTGAGAAAAGTTACATCTCCTTTAAGGTTTTGTTTTAGTTTCTCATATATATATATATACATATATATATATATATATATATATGTATGTTCCCTGCATGTATATATGTATGATGTATGCCATATGCATGTCTGTTACCCACAAAGGATAGAAGAGGACATTAGAGCCCCTGGAACTGGAATGAACTGCTTGATGTGACTGCTGGGAGCTGGACTTGGGTCCATTATAAGAGCAGCAAGCATTCTTATTTACCAGGCTATTTTCAACCTCCATTGCTATTGTCTCTAGCATTCAGTATACATTCATTCCCAAAGTACTTGAGCACTCACTATGCGTAAGACTTTGTTTTTCTTTTTTCTTTCATTTTTTTCCTTTTTTGGTTATTCATGAGACAGGGTCTCTCTGTGTACCCCTGGCTGGCCTGGAACTCAGAGATCCACCTGCCTTTGCCTCTCCAGTGTTTGGGATTTCAAGTGTGCACTATCAAACCAGTAAGACTCTTGATAAGTACTAAAGCTACTTCAGAAAACAGGGGTCTCCTGAGCTTGCATTAGATAGAGTAAAGAAAATATCGGAGAAGCAGAGAGAGTGGGCATTAATACATGTTACTAAGAGGGTGGGAAATAGGGGTTGGGGATTTAGCTCAGTGGTAGAGTGCTTGCTTAGCAAGTGCAAGGTCTTGGGTTCGTTCTTCAACTCTGGGCGTTTGTTGGGGAAGAAGGTGGGAAATAACAGTAGGGCAAAGACCTTTTAGTGATTTTAAGCAGATATTTGAAAACTATGGTAAAACAAACCATCCACACCTGGGAGAAGAGCCCCATGGGAGAGAATCGGGGTAAATGCATGCTTGGAGTATTCAGGAGACAGTGAAGGGGAAGCAGGGCACTGAATAGGGAAAGGTAGGAGTGTGGTCGAGGATTCATCCAGAAAAGTCCCAGGCCAGATGGGCTGTTGTAGCCCATGATAAAAGAATTAGGAATTCATTTCTAGTAAGGCAAGAAGGCATGTGGACACTGAGTTGAGAGGTCATGAAGTTATTTGTGGTTTTGTAGTATTCTGGCTGCTCTTTGGAGGATAAACTCAAGAGTTAGAAGATTTGCTGCAGAAACCCAGATAAGAGGTGATGGTGACTTGAATATTAGCAGGAAAGCTTGTAAGCTGTGATGACATTCTAACTGTAACTTGAAAACAGTTATCAAGATTTATTGGGTTTGAGTGTCAAATTTGAGAGTACTTGTTGAGTGCTATTACTGTGGACAAGTTGGTAGCTTCATACATGATTCTGGAGCTCACTGAGTAAGTGTAGACTTGAGAGAAATAGAAGCCCTGTAGTGGCAGAAGAATGAGTGACTAGACAAGAGTGGATTACCAGGTTATGCTAAGGGAGCAGATCGGAGAGGTGTGGTCATGTAGAATTTTCTCATTCACATTCAGTGTGTGCAAGTGGGGAGGAAGCAAGATTTAGCCAAGACCATTGAGTTAGCTAAGCAGTTATGTAAGGAGGGCTTATGCAGAGTGTCCGATGAGGAACCTGGAAATTCAGAGTTGGTTTATAAGGTATGATGTTTGAGAGACTAATGAAAGTGGGGTAGGATGGTGAGGAGGTAGGATGGTAGGATGGTTGATATTAGATGGGATGAGTTAGACAAATAGGATTCTGAGTAGATGAGCGAGGATTGTGAAACTGGAGGAACTGTGGCCTGACTGAGTGAGCAAATAAAGGACAGAGCCACTGGAAGGAAGACATTGAAGAGCTAAGTGATGACAGATATTGAGAGGGCCATCTGGATGGATAGTGAGCTTTACAAAATATTATGCTGACATAGTGGGGCAGAGAGAGAGATGAGCAGTGAGCCAGGCTTGGCGTTTAGAAAATGCAGAGGGACTGCTGAAGATCTCGTCTGAGGGGGATAGGTCTGAACAGGACCGTGTGAACCATGAATTTCAAAGGAAGAAACAGAACAGAAAGAGCAGACATCACCACACCCAGGTTATCAGAGGGCTCAAGAGAAGAAGATAACTGCAAGGAGTTAGTGATGGTATTACCAGAGCTGCACTTCCTACAGATCTTCCAGGGATGGCAGCCACACACAAAGAAGTATGCTTATGTTAATAAGGAGTTTTCTAAGACTAATTTATCTCAGTTATAATAAGGGATTTAAGTATATGTATGTATGAACAGAGAGATGAACAGCTGTATGTATAGGGTTACAGCTGTAAGGTATACATACATATACCTTTAAAGCCAAGCAGACTTTTTGAGAAGAGATTAGAATATCTTATTTAAGTACTTGCCAATGTCCTTCCTCGTCAGGTGTATTGTGAAGATTACTGGAGACGTGACAATATCATTTCCAAGTGGAATTATTAAAGTCTTCACGAGCAACCCCTCTCCAGCTGTGCTGTGCTTTAGGGTGAAAAACATCAGTAGACTCGAGCAGATTCTTCCAAATTCACAGCTTGTGTTCAGGTTTGTTTGCTCTGCTCTTAAGATTAACATTGAACTTTCTTTTTAAGAAATGTTTTCTCTGTGCCATCCTCTTATTTTCTGTTAATGCTGCTGCTGTGTTTCAGGGAAACTGCTGTGCTCTGTCCTTCACCTTAGTTTTCCCTCATCCCACCTTTTGGTTCATTTCTATAATTTTTCCCAGGTCACCAATTGACTAAATATAAGAAAGAAAAAGATAAGTCAAATGAAATAACAACAATGTTTCTTACACATACAGTGATCCATCACAGTGTGATTCCAACACAAAAGATTTTTGGATGAACATGCAAGCTGTTACTGTCTACCTCAAGAAGCTGTCAGAGCAAAATCCAGCTGCTTCTTATTATAATGTAGATGTACTAAAATACCAGGTGAGTGTCTGTAACCGCGACAACCTTAAGTTTGCATAGAAACAAGTGGAATCTGGCAGAACACTGAAGGAATAGTGTCAGAGCCAAATGAGGTCCATTCCAAGAGTACAAGATTGTTTCAAAAATTGAGACAATATTAGTTAAGGACTTTCAGCCAAATGATACAGTGTATTTGTGACTAAACTACTGAGTAAATATTAATACATGAATTTATATTTAACCTGGAAACTCCAGTATCATTGTTCTTCATAAAGAAATGCCAAAGCAGTCAGTTAAAGTTCAATATGGCAGGCACTTGCAGTTTCTGTTAGCATTACAGTGTTTAAGTGTGCCTCTGGGTTTGTTGTTACTGTTAGAGAAGAGTTTATCCCTGGCAGCACACAAGCATGCAAATTCTCTATTCTACATTTATGTTTGAAATTTTAATAGTGTAGTGATACTAAAATAACTTGTGTTTCTAAAAAAAGACATTTGTAATTAGTGCTTGTTAAATGCTGGGACAAGGATATTGTTATGTTAGAAAATACATGGTATGGACAAAAGGGAATGGCCTCAGGGAGCCCTTGAGAAAGGAGCTGAAGAGTCAGGGGGAATTATGCCATTTACTATCCTTAAAGTTACTAAGTATTTGCTAACCTTTGGGATCTCACTGATGTATATCTAAGTTCTTTATAATTTCATATTAATTAATGATGAATCTTAGAATCCCCCTTTGAAAGGCTTTAGACTTTCTAAAAATAAATAATAAAAAATTACATAATAGAGCTGATTTCTGGGTGCTGTCCCAAAATGTATTGTAAGGTCAGATTTTCTGCAGTTGGATCCTGGGGAACTGCATCATGGCAGTTTGCCCCGTAGGTTGTTCCCTGTCCTCTGAGCTGAGTGCTTTACCCAACAACAACCACTCACAACCTGCTCAGTTGTGCTTCTGCAGATTCGTAGGCTTAAGTGTTCGTCATGAATGTGCTTTGTTTACTCTTCAGGCAGACAGGTATTTGCTTGATTCTTTTTAAAGGTATCATCAAATGGCATTCAGTCCACTCCTCTAAATCTTGCAACATACTGGAAATGCAGTGCCAGCACCACAGATCTGAGAGTGGATTATAAGTACAACCCAGAGGCTATGGTCGCACCTAGTGTGCTTTCCAACATACAGGTGGTGGTACCAGTGGATGGAGGAGTCACAAATATGCAGTCCCTTCCTCCTGCAATATGGTAAACTATTTTTGCATCCATTTGCATTTCTGTTTGTCTCCAGCTGCAACAGTTCTAACCTCTTAAACTAACAGTAGTTGGGCTGCTAGGGTGGATTGTGAGTGGGTTAAGTGCTTGCCATGAAAACCTGATGATCTTAGTAAACCTGAGAACCATGGAAAGGAGGCCCTCTGACCCTTGTATGGGCCAGTGGCAAGCACATCGCTATGCATGCATAGAATTTAAAGCAGTGTCCTAGTTTAGGGTTCCCATTGCTGTGAAGAGACACCATGCCAAGGCAACTCTTACAAGGACAACATTAAATTAGGGCTGGCTTGCAGGTTCAGAGTTTCAGTCCATTGTCATTAAGGTGAGAAGCATGGCAGCGTCCAGGCAGGCACGGTGCTGGAGAAGGTGAGGGTTCGACATCTTGTTCTAAAGGGACATCGTAGTTTTTACAGTAAAAATATTTGAGGTACATTTATTGAGTGTCCATTCACGTACTAGGTACTGTTAGAGACTGAATTTGACGATACTTGTTTTTATTACAGGAATGCAGAACAAATGAAAGCCTTTTGGAAATTATCTGGGATTTCGGAGAAGTCAGACAGTGGAGGTAAGGGTGTGCTCCCTCTTATACTCTGTGCTGGGGATCAGATCCAGGTTCTGGTGTGTTCATGCTAGGCAAGTAATGTGTTACTCTGCTGCCCCAGCCCCGGCCCCTAGCCTTGGTTGTTTTCTGTAACTGTCACTACCTTTGTTTGTTTATGTGTATGAGTGCATACAGGTCTGGTCACAGGAAAGCTTGCAGCAGTCAGTTCTCTTTCTTCTGCTCTGGGTCCTGAGAGTGAAACATGGGTTTTAAGACTTGGTGAGGCATTGCTGAGCCATTTTATCTCGCCTTCAGGTTTTGTTTTTGCTATTTTTCTTTTGCTTGCTTGTTTGTTTGTTTGTTTTTTAAAAGCTTATTTATTCACTGGAAAGTTTCCCCCTGGAATTTTATGTCTTCAGTTCAAGAACTGACCACTAGGTGGAAGTTAGTACCCTACATAAGAATGGACAAGCTGAGATTTAGAACAGTTTTTCCTGTAAGAAAAATAACAATTTTATAACTGCAAGATAAATGCTTCTTGTGTTACATAAGAGGAATGTCTAGTAATAGATTTTTTTTTTAAAGCAGAACTATCCCCAGGTAGATAACTCAGATAATTGCAGATGATTGATCTTACTCTGTTAATGGGGTACCTTTGCTTTCCCCTCTCCAGTTACATAGAAAATAGTTTTGAAAATACATAGAAAAGCAGCCTTGAGAGAATGCTTGTCTGCTCCGTCTTGCCGAGGGGACCCTTCTGTTCATTCTTTTTGGAGTTAACGTTAGTCTTCAGTTCTGTATAGCAGTTTTAAGGAGAAGCAAGTTTATTGTCTCCTACTGACTGCATCTGTCTGTTCACTATGTGTCTTTTTTTTTCTTTTTGGTTCTTTTTTTCGGAGCTGGGGACCGAACCCAGGGCCTTGCGCTTCCTAGGCAAGCGCTCTACCACTGAGCTAAATCCCCAACCCCACTATGTGTCTTAAAGACACATGACAATCAACTCCTTAAAATGAGTTAGTCACAGTCTCTAGTAGTTAAAAGAGAACTAACTTACCTTCCTAATTAGCCTCCACTAAGTTTTCTTACTGAGTTAGCACTTTAGTTCTTCCCGTTGGTTCAGGTGTTCATTTTGAACATTTTGAGAATGTCATTGTTTTTTCTTCTTAGGATTTCTATACAAAAGACCATCAGCAAGTCTGGGCTGTCTCTTATTTATAACTATTATGCAGGGTCAGATTTGCGCTAGACAGATAACCAAGGTGGCCTGAAGTTCCTTTTTGTTGTTTAGTGCTTACAGGGAGCATTTTTCAGTCAGTAGATTCACTGACTTTTCTCCTACCATAGAGAGTTTTGTGAACCACACTGAACTTCCTAACTTAGATGGAAAGCAAATCAGAAATCCTATGTATTAGGCTAACAAACAACCAGCAAGGAAAAGAGAGTATCTTGTTCCTCTATTTAATAAAGCACATGTTAATTTTATTTATTTATTTATTTATTTATTTATTTATTTATTTATTTATTTATTTATTTATTTTTCTGGAGCTGGGGACCGAACCCAGGGCCTTCCACTTGCTAGGCAAATGCTCTACCACTGAGCTAAATCCCCAACCCCTACATGTTAATTTTAAATATACCTGAAAAGGAATTCCCTCAAAAATAAGATTCATATTTTCTATCCACATATTTAGTACTTTCCTTCTGTTATTCAGATAGGAGAGTGTTCTAGATGAGGAAATGGGAGAATTTTATGAATGTGATTTTGATGTTGTCAGTAAAACCTTTACAAAGAACAACCCAGATCTGAACACTGTAAAATAGTAATCTGTTTTCTCTTTTATCTCAGTTCCCAGAATAGGAACAGGAAGCAGTTGGAAAGCTTAAGGGTAGCTGGGTGAGCTGCTCCTTGCCGGTTCTGGCAGTGGAACTTTCACAGAGCTGAGCTGTTGAACAAGGGTGTACAACCTTCAGACTGTGTGGGCAGCAACTAAGAGTTCTGCACTGCAGTGTGCGTCACCAGGCATGATAGTGGAGGACAGGCTAGTCACAACAGCTGTTGAACTTTTTTTTTTTTTTTTTTTTTTTTTGGTTCTTTTTTGGTTCTTTTTTTCGGAGCTGGGGACCAAACCCAGGGCCTTGCGCTTCCTAGGCAAGCGCTCTACCACTGAGCTAAATCCCCAACCCCTGTGCTGTTGAACTTTATACAGGGATTAAAATGTCTTACTGCTGCTACTGAGCAAGTCTGTCCACTTCCCCAAACACAGTAGTTGTCAACCCTCCTAATGCTACAACTTTTTAATACTCTTTTTTCATCATGTGGTGACCCCCAACAATAATTATTTTCATTGCTATTTCATAACTGTAATTTTTCTACTGTTATGAATCAAAATGTAAATATCTGGTATGCAGGACGTCTTATAGGACTGAGGGATCATAGCACTCTAGTTAAGAAACATTTTCCTAACCAGAAACCCAGGTTAAATTAGGTTAGAAATTCTTCTAGACCCCTCCTTTCTTTCCTTTTAAATACTGTGTCTTCTGCCTCGGCCCTACTACAGATCCCCTCTCCTGTCACCCAGAGCTCTGATAAACTGTTGCATTGTCTTACAGTTGGTCTCTCTACTTTGCATCTAGTCCCTCCTCTCTTCTAGGACACTAATCTGAGATATCCTTGCCTTTCTTTTCTTGGGTGTTAACTTTGTGGTTATGTCATAAGCTCTTTGTTGTAGTCTGGTCTTTGCTACTATTCTAGTCTCATCTCAAGTGCCCTTTACTTGTGTCCTGTTCATCAGATACGGTGGTCTAGATGTTGTTCTCTTAAGCCTGTTCTCACAGGTCTGTCTTCATCCCAGTACCTTGTTCTGCCTATGGTACACCCAGCATGCCCATTAGTGTGTACGTTCAGTAGAAACGTGTTTTCACACACCCTTTGTCAGATTCATTAGTGCCACTGATTGTCTACTTGTACTGCAGTCATACTGGCATACTGTGTAGTTCCTGCTACCCTGCCTTAAGCTCCAGGCGGACCACACTACCTGCCCTGCCAGGTTCCCTTGGATGCTCACATGAAAGAGACAAGCACACACACTAGCTTATTTGCATATGCTTTAGCTCGGTGGCCGGGCTCTTCTAGGCCTCTCGTGGCTATTGCACCGTCCCTTTCCCTCCCAGCTCAGCACCCTGACTCTGCCTGCAGCTGAGTTGCCTTTCTAACCTCCTCCCTGCTACCCCAGGCCCAATCAGAGAAGCAGCCGATGGCCACTCCACCCTAGATCTCACATGGCTGGTGGCTCTCTCTCTCTCCGAAGCATGGTGAATCTCTAGTCCTCTCTCCTGCACCTGTGGGAAAACTGGAAGTCACAAGTATCTGCCCAGCCATTAGCCTCTTTATTGATCAATCAAAAACCAGTTAGGGAACACTGAAGGTTCCTGATCAAAACATTAGAACTACCCCCTACAGGATACACTGAACAAATGACTGAAAGGAAGTCTTACAATGTACCTAAGGGGCAATGTTGTATGAGTAAAATTTAAAAAATGATGGTGGTGCAATTAGCCAGTTTGCTCAGTTGGGTACAGGATGGTGCTAATAAGCAAAGATGAGTGGAAAAGAGTGAGGCTGATGCCGTCATCTCATCCGCCTTTTCTTATCCCTTTGGGGACTGTATGTTCTGGTACTCAGCACTCACTTGTCTTTACTTTGTCTTGTTCTGGGTTTGTCCCCATTGCGGCTCCCCCAATCCCAGTATTTGCTGTGTGCTGTCTGTCCTCTGTGGTTTCCTTCATCCTTGTTGACTCACTGTAATATGTATGCGTCGCAGGCATCTGTCTAAGTAGTATTCATCTCTGAACGCTACTATTAGTAAAAGGATGGTTGAGATGACCTAGTGGGGCCAATGAGATGGCTCAGCAGTTAATTGAGCTCAGTTCCCAGCATTCACATGGTGGCTCACGACCATAAAGAAATCTGATGTCCTCTTCTGGCATTTAGGTGTACACGCAGGCAGAGTGCTTCTACATTTAAACGGAAAAAAAGAAAAAAGATTATGTAGTAGAAATTCTGGCTCACTGAAAAAGGTTTGATTTTAAGCAGGCAGTGGTTTGTTTAGTACATGCATCTCGTGAATTTATTATTGACCTGTGGGTGTCGACCTGTCTGGGGGTTATATATTCAGATACTTATATTAGGATTCATAACAGTAACAAAATTACAGTTAAGAAGTAGAAACAAAGGTAGCTTTATGGTTGGGGGTCCCCACAACACGAGGAGCTGCAGTAGGGAGTTAAGCATTAGGAAGATTGAAAAGCACCAGCTTAGATGCTCATTTAGTTTTATTTGCTGTGCAGTGTATTGTATCCATTATGAGGTCTTTATTCTTATCTTTACAGGTTCTGGATCCCTCAGAGCAAAATTTGATCTTTCAGAAGGTCCCAGCAAGCCTGCCACACTCGCGGTGCAATTCCTTAGTGAGGGAAATACCCTCTCAGGAGTAGACATCGAGCTTGTTGGTACTGGCTATAGACTTTCTTTAGTAAAGAAGCGTTTTGCCACTGGTAAGTTGGCATGTTTTGAACTCTTTTAGTGTACATGGGAAACACTTGTGCTCTAGTAGTTTATAATTTAAATGGACTACCACCTCACCCCACCCCCACCCCCACCCCCACCCAGACCTACAGACACAGTAGTTGTCAGGTAGAGGCAGTCTTGGTAGAGAGTTTTCTGTTTTCAGCATAGATGTGATTCTAATGACTTGTAAATGACAGAGGGGAATTAGAGTTCTGTGTCTGTAACCACAAAGAACACTGAATATATCATTTGAATATATCTGAAACTGTAACTGTGAAGGTCTGCTTGGTGTTTTTCAGGACGATACTTGGCAGATTGTTGATGGAACCAGAATGCGGTTTTCTCAGGGGACTAGTGGGCACCCGCCACTCTGCGTCACCTGTTCCTCCCAAACACTATTTCTACTTGTATGATGTCTTTCAAATTCGCTCTTTGAAAGCTGACTACAAACATTAAATTGCACTTTCAAAGTATTGTTGAAAGAAATAGCACTGAAATGACCTTGTATACAGTAAATGATCAAATGTGATATTCTGGAAGCATGTGCATTCAAATTGTCACTAAAATTGACGCTTGTTATCTTCAGTGTCTGTGTTCTTAAAAAGGTTAGAATGTAGTAACAAGCCTAAAATTTCAGGAGAGCAAGCACAATGTTATTTAGCTTTCCATAAGTGTTTAGACTCAGAGTTAACCTTTGAAGTTTCCTAAGTTTGAATAAATATAACGAGAACATGAATTTTTAGGCTTTGAATGTTAAATCAGAACTCAATCTAATTGAGTTACGTGCCATAAGGTAATCAGACCAGAGTCCAAGTTGTATGCAAACAAAAACATCCCTATAATCTGATTCTCCGAAGCACATTGATAAAGTGTAAATGGTGTTTTATATAACTTTTTGAAATTCTCAAGTGCAATGTGTTTTAAAATAAGCTTGCAAAGGACAGCAGAAAAACTTACTTCTGCAGTTAATTAACTTTATAGAAGTTGTGATTGTTTTGATGAATTAATGCTGTAGATTTAATTTATTTTTATATGGATTACATAATGTGTGCCTTTTTAAAACAATAACAAAAACCAGAAATGTGCCTCTCTAGTTTGTGTTAATTAATGTGCCTCACTCCGGATCTTCTCTTCAGATTCATACCGTGCTCAAGCATATTTAAAAGATATTTGCAACTTAAAAAATACTTCTGGCTTGTAATTGAGAAGAAAATTCAAAATAACTAAAAGATAATTTATACTTAAAAATCCTGTCTCATTTCTTTAGTGATACACCGTAGCCACTAGAAAAACAAATCAGCCTAGTGGAGTATGTTTACTGGGAATAAAATTACCTTCAGATATTCAACATTGACCTCATTATAAGTGTGTGACACAGACAAGCTCTGAAACTATGGTGGTAAATCCGTAACTGGTATTTTAACTATAATTTAGCATTTCCCTTACCCTATTTATCAAAAAAAAAATTTACACATTATTGTGTTGTGAACACAAGTTTTCTAGCCTTTTAAGAATTTTTTTTTTTTGAGGATTCATTTAGCAATGAAAGAAGTACTATCAGTTGTTTTATTTTAACAACTAGGAGATGGTCAGATTCCCACATGGTGAGGTGGGCGATGTATGACGTGAAGGACGGGGAAGAGCCTCTTAAATGAGCTGCTCATGCCGCGCAGCAGCTTGACGTCAACCCCACTAACAAGAGTGTGTTCTAGACAGGGCCTCATAATTCACAGACAGGAGTTTATGATAAATACCAGTGTCCTTTTTTTTTTCCATAGAAGTGATAGCTTGTGTTATATCTGGTAATTTATGTAAACCACTAATTTTGTTAAGCATTAGAGAAAATAAAATCCCTATTTCTAGACATTAATATAACACCTTGCTATATTAAACAGCAGAAATCTGTTCTTTTTCACAGTATGTAATACAAATGAGCATTTTTTATTCAGTATTATTCCTTTTCTAAATTTAGGTTTGACTTAGGTAAAGATAAGAAAATTCAGCCTTTACTAACTATCAAAATGAGAGTTTCTAACTCTTACAATCTTTAAAATGCCAGTTTCAATTACACTTACTAAAATATTGACTAAATCTGCTTTTATTGGGCAGTTAATGCTTTACTATTTGAAATCTGACACTGTCTGTTGTTAATCAAGTATTACCTTAAAATGTTGAAGTGAGTGGAATGGTTGGTTAACCTTGTGCACTTTCCTAATCCCCACAGCCTTCATACTGAGTGTCGACATGCAAGTTTATATTGGGTACAGGTTACAGTTTTAAAGCCATATGAGTTTATAGTGATTCTTTTTTCCATTTAAAAATTCACTAATGTTTAAAAAGACCCAGTAGAGTCAGTGGGAGACTATCTTATCTAGCAAGCTGGTTCTTGCTTGTGTACAGTGATAACTTTGTAGCTGCTTCTTTAACAAGAATTTGTAAACACAGAACTCTTAGCACAGTGAGCGTTCAAGGGTCGTCATTTACTACTTTGGGTTGTAATTAGAGCACATCTGTCTTCCAAAATTTTGTAAATACTTTTGATTTTTTTCATAAAATGTAAATTTTACATGAAAGTTGTATTCCTAATAAACGTGTAATATATAATTTAGCAATGACTTTATGTGTCTTTGTATCCTATTAATATATGTGTTATAGGTGTTAGGAGTGTGTGCTTAACTTGAACTTTACTGTAATTGTTCTCCTTTTGTGGTAGTAGAGCTCAAGCCCAGGGTTTGGTGTGTGCTAAGCAAGGCACTGTGCCCCTGAGCCAGAGCCTCAGCAGGGCCCCAGCAGGCTTTAAGCTTCAGGTCACCTCTGTGCTAGCGTACAATTGAACTGCTGAAGTTTTCCTAGTCATAGAGAACTTGGAGTGTTTCTCTAAATATCAAAAATGCTTAACAATGAATTATTTTTAACATATTTATAAATATATTTAAGTTGATTGTGAACTTCAGTAAAGACTTTCTTCTTAACCAGTTCCTTAGGAACAATTATATATAATTTAAAATCATGATGAGGCTCAAGAGGTGCTCAGCTGGGAAAGGTGCTTGTCACCAAGCCTGATGACCTGAGTTCAGTCCCCCAGGCCCACACAAAGCAAGGAGGGAACTGACTCGCATCAAGTGGTCCTCTGACCTACATACACACACAGTAAGATAGCAAGTAAATAAGTGTAACTTAAAAAAAAAATCATGTCAGAAGTTAGGAACATCAAATCTGAAAAACAGAGTAAAACCAAAAGACCACCAAAGAAAGGAGCAAAAGGTCACTGTTCTGTTGCTGTGAAGAGACACTTTAGTCGTGACCATTCCCATAAGAGAAAGCATTTGATTGGAGCTTTCTTACAGTTTCAGACGTTTATTATCATGGCAGGGACCATGGCAGCACACTGGCAGACATGGTGCTGGAGAGTAGCTGAGAGTTCATCAGATCTGCAGACAGCAGGAGGAAGAGAAAGTCACTAGGCCTGGCTTGGGCTTTTGAAACCTCAGAGACCACCCCGAGTGACACATTCTCCAACAAAGCCACACCTCCAAATCCTTGTGAAGCAGTGCCACTCCCAGATGACTAAACATTCAAATACATGAGCCTAGGGGTCCATTCTTAATTCAAAACACCACCACAGTTACTGATACTGAAACACTACCACAATACTGTTAACTCCATACTAAATTTCACTATCTTTGAGACTGCTGTCCTGGAGCTCATTAAGTGCCCAGGCTACCTTTGGGCCCATAATCTACCTCTGCTCCCCAAATGTTGGAATTACAAGTATCCACCACCATACGTAACCCTCTATTTTTGTAAGTGTGTACACTGAAAGCAGATACCTTCCTGGAACCCTCACCAAGCCGTTACAACTTCTGTTTTCATTTTATACAAATATTTGCTGTTGTCCATGCTTTCTTTTCTTTTTCACATTTATAGTATCTTTAGAAAAACACTTAGAAATAGAGTGCAGGTTGAAATTCCTGTTGATGTGAACTGCACAAAATTTTTTCTGCTAAAGCTGCTTCCCATAATTACCTGATTTGCAGATGATCCTACCAGGATAGCAAGATTTTTGGTGGTGGTATATTAAAATACAGCTTGCGTCAACATTGTTCTTCCTCTAAAATCAAGGCCACAATTCAAATGAGCAACAGAGATGAGGGCGGGAGCCTGCAGCAAAGGTGGTTTGATTTCAGCTTAGATTAGGGTAGTGCTCCCTTACAAAACTTGAGTTTCAGTTTTCACAAAGTAAGAAAAGCAAATGCGGCACATGCCTTCCATTGTAGCCCTCAGGAGGCAGAGGCAGAGGCAGACAGATCTCTGTGAGTTTGAGGCCAGCCTGGCCTACAGAGTGAGTTCTAGGACAAACAATAAAACAAAAAACCCTCGATAACCAAATAAAAAAGAAAAACAAACTTTTCCTCAGTTCATCTCCATGTCAGTTTACATGTAAGCCGTCACAGGCCTAGTTGTTCCATGTCGATGTGACCAGAACACCCAGGTGGCAGTCACTGCTTGAGGTG
The DNA here is from genome assembly GCF_021556685.1 of Rattus norvegicus. NCBI lineage: Eukaryota > Metazoa > Chordata > Mammalia > Rodentia > Muridae > Rattus > Rattus norvegicus. The sequence goes on along the minus strand of NC_141535.1, from coordinate 31,780,252 downwards.
AGGTAGCCTTTCAGCTTCTTGCTAGTTTAGTCTTCAGAATTTTTTTCTCCACATAAGTGCTGCTTTTGGCTTTGCTTTCTTAGGGTTCTTGTTGGAGGCACACACAGTACTTAGTGAAAAGCTCCAGTCAGTCAGCTAGCTGGGGGAAGGAAGCATCTTGGTGTGCCAGCCTAAGAACAGAAGTGGGCAAGCAGTAGAGGCTTGCACACTCAACAGAGTGACTTCTTTCTGGTCTTTTTTTGATGTTTGTGTGTAGAAACACATACACACACACACACCACACACCCCACACATTGACATCTTGTGACTCTACAGTTTAGGCTGGTCTCAGTCCAGGCTAGTGTTGAATCAGGATTCAGCTGCCTTAGTCTCCTAGTGCTGGGTATAAAAATGTGCCACTAGACCGGGGTTGTTTTTTTTTTTTTTTTTTTTTTTTTGGTTCTTTTTTTTCGGAGCTGGGGACCGAACCCAGGGCCTTGCGCTTCCTAGGTAAGCGCTTTACCACTGAGCTAAATCCCCAGCCCCTAGACCGGGGTGTTTTATAGCCCAAGTTTTCAAATGAGAAGCTGGAAGATGTACTGGAAGCCTAGCTTCTGCAGGAGGACATTTCAGTTGATTCACATGGGTGAACAGATTTTTTTTTTCTCCTGAAAGAAAAGACATTGTATGAAATATGTAAAACATGATTGCAAAAACCTCTGAAAACAGATGTTTTGTTGATAGTCAAACTATGAGGAAGGGAAAAAGACAACCCTATGAGCTTCTTTGGGTAAGAAACATGAGAATTTCTTAAATACAAATATTTTCAAGTTCAGTTATTAACCAGAAGTAATGTAGCCTGTAGAACATCGCAAGGTATGCAGATTTTATATGGCTTCAATAAATTTTCCAGATACTATCTGCTTTGCTATAAAAATCCTAGAAATAACCTCTTGTTTGGCTTTTCGTGTGAATAACTGCATACCATGTCACATGGCATTTCTTAGAGCAGTCAAGGAAAAATACCTAGATATCATCAAGGACTCTGAAGTTAGTTTCTCAGAAGAAACTAGAAGGGGACTGGTCCCATACAGAAGCTGCTCCTTTGTATGCACCAATTGATGCCCACCAAAGACTTTATTTGGAGGCATGTGACGCTGGTGAATATTGAACCTAGGTGTCTAGTCACTTTACCACTGACTTTCCCTGGAGAATTTTTGATTGTTTTATATTTTTTGATACAGGTTTTCTCTGTGTAACCTTGGCTATCCTACAACTCTGTAGACCAGGTGAAACTCAAAGATCAAACTCAAAGACTCTTCTCTCTGAGTGCTGGGATTAGAGGCGTGTGCTACCACTGCCCAGCTCTCCCTGGAGATTTTTTACTGGAAATGTGTGGCTGTGCTCTGCCTTGCAGTCTTAAACCCACCACTCATTCCTATTAACTGCAAAAAATTCTACTTCTTGTCCTACAGCCAAGGTGACTTGAAACCGCCAAAGTTTGGCTCTGTTGTTTGAAGTTCTAGAAATGTAACCTTGTTGATCTGCATAAGCGTAGTCCTTTAGTTCTGCATCATGTGGCTTAGGTGCCACATGTTGTTGTTTCTGGGTATGGTAAAGGGATCTTTGAACTAGGAGAAAACTTCTTGGCTGTGGCCCTTCGGTGTATGTGGCAGTCCTTACCCCTGTGATAGGTGGTAAAATTAAGGGAGTGATACGCCCTAATGACAGCAACTTGTGCTGTTTCCAACTTGATTAAGAACACTTTAGTTTGCCTTCTATGTCCATTGCTACATACAGTCTTTGTTCTAAGGTGCCAAACTGTACAGACATACCTTGTATGAATATTCTAGGGAAGATACCAGGAAACAGCCTTGCAGCTTAACAGAAGCATGGCTGCCTAGGGACGGCCTAAAATCCAACTACCGAATCTCTAGACCTTTACCTGGTGAGGAAACCCATCTCATGCACACACACGGGCTTTCTCTTTCTCATAGATGGGCATGTGATACATTTAGGATTTGTGTTTTAAACTGGTACTTTGTCCTGGTATCAGTTCCTGACTACTGAGTGAGAACTATGTCTGATAATGCAATCTATAGGACCTAGGGATAAATTCTTAGATGACGAGTGATGGAAATGAAACTCATGTTAAGACTCCATGGTTTGCAATGGGAAGTCGAGGTTGCTGACGACCTGTGAAGGTGTGTAATTATTTCCATGAAGCTTGCTCCCATTCTTCAGTCCTCTAATCTCAGAAATGCAAGCTGGTTATGTTCTGTCTTCACACCAGTGATCTAGCAGTATCTGATGAACACCCACCTGCCCTGCCCTGTCAGCAGAGCACGTTCTAGTTGAAGCCATTATATGTTGCAACTGGTCAAGTGGCCTAGCTAAGCCCAGGGAAGCCAGTCACGGATACTAGATATGCCAGAGGCACAGATGAACTTGTGGGCACCCCGCCAGTATCCAGAAAACGGGACCCGATCCTCTGCAAGAGCAGCAAGTACTCTCAACCAGCAGGCCATCTCCCCAGACCCTTGTATGTATTTTTAAATAACAATTTAGCATTCATGATACAGGTTATGTCAATTAGACTCTGAGTGGAGTGTGTGTGTGTCAGAAGGGTAGCGACGGTGTTGTTGGTCGCTCACCACTTTGATTGGGATGTTGTTAGCAACACCCTCCTACTATTTTTAGCCTGTCCTAGAAACTATCAGTTTGATGGTTCTTTCCACGAAAATGTCTAAAGTCTCTCTTGCCTTACAACATTGAGAAAACCCCATATTTGGCATTGTAAGTTGTTTCTTCTTTGTCATCTTCTTCATTGTCTTCATCTTCGTGTCCTTTGTCCTCTTCATCTTCTTTGTCGTCGTCGTCGTCGTCCTCCTCCTCCTCTTCCTCTTCCTCCTCCTCCTCCTCCTCCCCTTTTAGACAAGGCATCCCTGTTTATAGCCTGGCTGTCCTGGGATTCTGTAGACCAGGCTGGGCTGTAACTCAGATATCCCACTGCCTCTGCTCCAGAGCTCTGGGATTAAAGGCAAGCACCACCATGCCTGGCTCAAGGTGATGTTTTTACCTAGAATGTAGTCCCTTCTGATTCTGTGGGGAATGAGGCAATCTCTCCTCCTTACTCTATAATCATGTTTGATATTGGATTCCTTGTTTCTTTGTTTGTTAGATTTTAGGCATGTAGCTCTGGATGTCCTGGAACTCATTACACAGACCAATCTGGCCTGAAACTCAGAGATCCATCTGCCAATACCTCCCGAATGCTGGGATTAAAGGAGTTTGCCACCACTGCCCTGCTTGGTCTTCGGTTCTTTAGTTGAACAGACTCACTATTAATCCCACGGCCCTTTTTAAAGCCCCGGGTTCTGCCAGTCATGATCTTCTACCCCACTTAGAATGTCTGCCTCTGTTTCTTCATCACTGGCATTCAAAATCCTACCTGTGTAGTGTATGCAAACTTGCAAACCTGTGTCCCATATGTGGGAGCCAAAGGTCAATATTGGGTGCCTTTCCCAATTGCTCATTGTTGGGGTAACCTTCCTCGATGGTATAAAGGTATGTCTCTATATTTTCAATTGTTAATTTTGTACTGACAAAGAGCTAAATGCTGGCAGGACTCTGGTATTGTCATTTCTATGCCCCCTAACTGGGTTTTCTATTTTGTAAATATTTCTCCTTCCTCATCTGCCTAAAACCAATCTAGGACTTGTATCAGATGTTGTCTCACTGTTGATTGGTTGTAATAAAGAGCTAATGGCCAATGGCTGGGACAGGAAGTACAAGGGTGGGACTTCCTGGAAGAGACGGCAACAGAGAAGATTCAGAAATTGATGTGGAAGAGAATAGTCATGACCAGAGCAGAGCAGGGAGGTATAGAGTTAGCCACATGGGGGGAGGGGGGGAGTCATAAGCTAGCATGGTCTGGTTAAGTTTAAAGAGTAGCTGAGAGATTCTCCTAACTGAAGGCGTAAAACTTTAAGCTGTATAAAAGTCTCTGTGTCATTACCGAACCGCTGGTGGGTCTGAGAAAGTCTTGTAATAGCTCTTAACCTTAATTTTGAGATGGTCTCTCACTGAACCCAGGGCTTACCAACTGAACTAGATGGGCTGGCCATCAAGCCCCAGGTATCCTGCAGTCTGTATTTCCTCAGTGCTGGGATCTGAAATCAGGTCCTAATGCTTGTGTGGCAGGCCCTGTACCAATTGAGCCATTTTGATTCCTCAAAAGATTTCTTTTCTATCTCTCTCTTTATTTTTAATAGAAAAAAAAAATCCTGTCATCTTCAGAATTGTTGCCAATAGTGACTCTGTTGGGTGGTTTTACTTGTTAAGTTGAACCTAACTAGAGTCACCTGGGTACAGGGAACTTCAGTTGGGTAATTCCCTTGTCAGGATGACCTGTGGATGCTTTGTAGAGCAGTTTTCTTGATTGCTAGTTGATGTAGGAAGCATGTCCCACTTAGGAAGCACATTCCTAGGCCAGGGTTCTGGACTGTTTTAAAGAGCTAGCAGAGAGCAAGCAGGAACCAGTAATTCTCTGTGGTTTCTTCTTCAAGCTCTCCTGGCTTAGGTTCCGGCCTCCCCCATGATAGACTGTGACTCCCCCTCTTTTTTAATTGGATATTTTATGTATTTACATTTCAAATGTTATCCCCTTTCCCAGTTCCTCTCCTCTCCCCCTCCCCCTGCTTCTATGAGGATATTCCCTTTCCCACACACCCACTCCCACCTTACTGCCCTGGCATTCCCCTACACTGGGGAATCGAAACTTCACAGGACCAAGGGCCTCTCCTATTGATGCCATCATCCTCTGTTGTTGTAAAAATATAAAAAATTTAAAAAAAGTATGGTTGTCTTTTGTCCCCACTAGGTTTGTCATTGTGGTGCCCCAAGATATCTGCTGGATATCTTGCCAGAAGCACACATTCCAATTCCTTGGCAGCCCAGCCCAGCTGCCCCACACTCCATTATACTTAAATCTACACATGAAAGAACACACAACACAATAATCCTTGACCCAACTGGTAAAATATAATTGCCCACCTAAACATACAAAGCCCAGTGCCATCCATTCCTTAAGAACATTAATAACACCCTGTAAGTACACAGAGCAGAATCTTAACATTACCTGCCATGGCTTCGAACCCTCCCCTCCTGTCTCTCTCTCCTTTCCGTTTCAGTCTTCTCCTCTTCCTTCAAACTCTTCTCCCGCCCATCCTTCCTTCTCGTCCAATGACAGGCCTCCTTCTATCATGTATCTGCCCCTCACCTGTATTTTACAATTTAAATGGGGAGAAGGTTCTGGAAAAGTCACCTGAGTCCTGAGTATGTGACTAGGCAGCTTCCTTGGGGCAGTGGAATTAGCATCAAAATACAGATAACTCCAGGGCAAACCATAACAATCCTCTGCTACATATTCAGCTGGAGCCATGGGTCCCTCCATGTGTACTCATTGGTTGGTGGTTTAGTCCCTGGGAGCTCTGGTGGGGTCTGGTTGGTTGATATTGTTGTTCTTCCTATGGGGTTGCAAACCCCTTCAGCTACTTCAGTCCTTTCTCTAACTCCTCCATTGGGGGTCCCCATGCTCAGTCCAATGGTTGACTGTGAGATTCCACCTCTGTATTTGTCAGGCTCTGGCAGAGCCTCTCAGGAGACATCCATATCAGGCTCCTGTCAGCAAGCACTTCTTAGCATCAGCAATAATGACCAGATTTGGTGTCTGCATATGGGATGGATCCCAGGTCTCTGGATGGCCTTTCCTTCAGTCTCTGCTTCACTCTTTGTCCCTGTATTTCCTGTAGACAGGATCAATTCTGAGTTAAAATTTTGAGAAGGGTGGGTGGCCCCATGCCCCCAACCGGGAGACCTTGTCTAACCTCTGGATATGGTTTCTACAGGTTCTCCTTCTCCTTTGTTTGGCGTTTCAGCTAATATCCCTGTTAGGTCCTGGGAACCTTTCGGTCTCCTGGCATCTGGGACTTGCTGGTGGCTACCCCCAGTTCCCCATCCCCCATTGCTACACACCTCTGTTCAAATTCCTGACCCTCTGTATATTATCCCTTCTCCTCTAATACCTGATCCTGCCCCCTTTTCCCCTCCCCTTCCTCTTTTCCTCCTAAGTCCCTCCCACCCTCTACCTCCCATGAATATTTTGTTCTGCCTTCTAAGAAGGACTGACCACATTTTGGTCTTCCTTCTTCTTCAGCTTCATGTGGTCTGTGAATTGTATCTTGGATATCCCAAGCTTTGGGGCTAATATCCACTTTCAATGAGTGCATACCATGTGAGTTTCTTTGTGACTGGGTTATCTCACTCAGGATTATATTTTCTAGTTCCATCCATTTGCCTAAGAATTTCATGAAGTCATCATTTTTAAAGCTGAGTAGTACTCCATTGTGTAGATGTACCACATTTTCTGTATCCATTCCTCTGTGGAAGGGCATCTGGGTTCTTTCCAGCTTCTGGCTATTATAAATAAAACTGCTATGAACATAATGGAGCACATGTCTTTGTTATATGTTAGAGCATCTTTTGGGTATATGCCCAAGAGAGGTATAGCTGGGTCCTCAGGTAGTGAAGGAACCACCAGACTGATTTCCAGAATGCTTGTACCAGTTTGCAATCCCAGCAACAATGGTGGAGTGTTCCTCTTTCTCCTCATCCTCACCAGCATCTGCTGTCATCTGAGTTTTTGATCTTAGTTATTCTGACTGGTGTGAGGTGGAATCTCAGGGTTGTTTTGATTTGCATTTCCTCAATGACTAAGGATATTGAACTTTTCTTTAGGTGTTTCTTGGCCATTTGATGTGCCTCAGTTGAGAATTCTTTGTTTAGGTCTGTACCCCATTTTTAATAGGGTTATGGAGTCTAACTTCTTGAGTTCTTTGTATATATTGGATAATAGCCCTCTATCAGATGTAGGATTGATAAAGATCTTTCCCCAATCTGTTGGTTGCCATTTTGTCCTATTGGCAGTGTCTTTTGCCTTACAGAAGCTTTGCAGTTTTATGAGGCTCCATTTGTTGATTGTTGATCTTAGAGCATAAGCCATTGTTGTTCTGTTGAGGAAAATTTCCCCTGTGCCCATGTGTTTGAGGCTCTTTCCCACTTTCTCTTCTGTTGGTTTCAGTGTATCTGGTTTATGTGGAGGTCCTTGATTCACTTGGACTTGAGCTTTGTACATGGAGATAAGAATGGTACCAAAGTTAAATCAGGATCAGATAAACCATCTAAACAGTCCTATAACTCCTAAAGAAATAGAAGCAGTCATTAAAAGTCTCCAACCAAGAAAAGCCCAGGGCCAGTGGGCTTTAGTGCAGAATTCTCTCAGACCTTCAAAGAAGATATAATACCAATACCCTTCAAACTATTCCACAAAATAGAAACAAAAGGAACACTATCCAATTTGTTCTTTGAAGCCAGAATTACTCTTATACCTAAACCACACAAAGACCCAACAAAGAAAGAGAACTTCAGACCAATTTTCCTTATGAACATCAATGCAAAAATACTCAATAAAATTCTTGCAAACTGAATCCAAGAACACATAAAAAAGATCATCACTATCAAGTAGAATTCATCCCAGGGATGCAGGGATGGTTCAATATATGGAAATCCATCAACATAATCCACCATATAAACAAACTCAAAGAAAAAAAGCCACATGATTGATCCTCTCATTAGATGCTGAGAAAGCATTTGGCAAAATTCAACGCCCCTTCTTGATAAAAGTCTTGGAAAGATCAGGAATTCAAAGCCCATACTTAAACATAGTAAAAGCAATATACAGCAAACCAGTAACCAATATTAAACTAAATGGAGAGAAACTTCAAGCAATCCCACTAAAATCAGGGACTAGTGTCCTTCCACTCTCTCCCTACCTATTCAATATAGTTCTTGAAGTCCTAGCCAGAGCAATCAGACAACAAAAGGAGGTCAAAGGGATATGAATTGGAAATAAAGAAGTTAAAATATCACTATTTGCTGGTGATATGATAGTATACTTAAGTGATTCCAAAAATTCCACCAGAAAATGTAACTTTAAATAGAAATCAAGTCTTTCCTCCCCACATTGCTTTTGATCATGGCATTTATCACAGCAAAAGAAAGCAAACTAGAAGAGTGACAATAGTGACAGACAAGTGCCAACTCTTCCCCCTCCCAAAATTGGAGGATATCGAAATCACCAAGGACAGTGAAGGAGTGCCAGGTCAAAAAGAGCCAAGCAGAATAGGAGATCATTCAGGTGATGGAGCTGAGGGAACTTACACAGGACCATTTGCCTAACAGATTAGAGCAGCTTGGTCAAACAAGAAGGATGCCTTTGGATCCTATGTACACGTTAGAAAGGAAACAAAGTAAACAAGCATGAAAAGAACCCCTGTAAGAACAGGGGTGGACATAAAGAAGTTGTGGTGCCGGAACAGCAGGAGCAGGACATAACTGACGATCTGAGGAGCTGCAGAGAACGGGATGGCTCCTTTGCTGGCAGGGTGGAATCCCTGAATGAGGTAAGTAGACTAAAAGGACCATCCCTGGCTGGAGCCAGTCAGGTCAGTTCATTTCTAGATTGTGCCTTTGGAATTTTCATGCCCTGTGCCTTATTTGGATCCTGGCATACCTGGCCTGTTTTCTGAATGTTTATCAGGGCCACTAGGTCTGGTTGGTTGACTGAGGGTAACAATGTTTCCTTTGACTTCTGCCTTGAAGGTCAAGGACCTTGCCAGAGGTCCCGAGTTCTATTCCCAGCAACCACATGCAGCTCATATTTATCTGTAATGAGATCCGATGGCCTCTCTGATAGGTCTGAAGACAGTGACAGTGTACTCATATACATGCATAAATAAATAAATCTTAAAACAACAACAAACAAATCAGGGTTTTAAAAAAGAATCCACTATTTAGTTCTCAGGTCTTGGCTTTAGTGGGTTGACCAGGTCACCAAGGAGCAGGTCTGGAAGAGTCTCCTCTCAGCTAGAGAAGTTGTAAGACTCATCATGGGAGCTTGGCTTCTTAGAAGGACAGCTGCTTTGAATCCTCTGGGATGGAGAGCCCTCACACTGCAAGAAGAGGACCCCTCCCCCCAACCCCATACCCATACAGTCCTGCTGAACAGGTATCCAGCTTCTTAGGTGACCTCTAAAGCAAATTTAAAAACATATATGCCTCTTTGCTCATGTCAAAGTTGAGGGGTTTTTGTCATAAATTCAAATGAAAGCATGTACAGTATGGCGTGCTGCATATGCTGTGTTGTAATGAGCTATTGTAAGTACTGGTATCTCATTATCCAGTGTTCCTGCTTTTAAAGATGCTCAGAGGATAAGCATTCCTCAGTGATTTTTGGACAGTGTTAAAAATGCTCATAATTTACTTAAAAATCCTGTAGTCTGTGATATTGTATATGTGTCACCCAGGTGACACAGGACGTCAGTGAGGAAGTGGGCTACACAGCCGGGAGGCAGCGTCTGCAGATGTGCTAGCCAGCCTGAGGCTCAGATGATTAACTGAACATCTGAGATTCTGCTAACTGCATCGTTATGGGTGAAGACTGGACTATTAATAGTAAGTGGTACAGTGAATGCTGGCTGTGGGGGCTCCAGGGAAATCATTTTCCCACACACCGACTGAAAAGAGAGAGCTAGTGGACAGTGGAGCTCCTCTGGGTGTGAGATAGAAGGGTGACCCGGGGTTTGACGCCAGGCTGTGAATCACAGCCAGACACTGTCAAACAAAACAAACCAAAACTAAATATCCCCAACTGGTGTGTGTGTGTGTGTGTGTGTGTGTGTGTGTGTGTGTGTGTGTGTGTGTGTATGTGTGTGTGTATGTGTGTGTGTATGTCTGTGTGTATGTCTGTGTGTGTGTATGTCTGTGTGCTTATGTCTATGTGTGTGTGTATGTCTGTGTGTCTGTGTATATATCTGTGTGTGTGTCTATGTGTGTGTATGTCTGTGTCTGTATGTCTCTGTGTGTGTCTGTATGTCTGTGTGTGTCTGCGTGTCTGTGTGTATGTCTGCGTGTCTGTGTGTATGTCTGTGTCTGTGTGTATGTCTGTGTATATGTCTGCATGTCTGTGTGTATGTCTGCGTGTCTGTGTGTATGTCTGCGTGTCTGTCTGTGTGCATGTGTGTATGTCTGTGTGTGTCTACGTCTGTGTGTGTCTATGTTGGTGTGTGTGTGTGACTGGTGGCCCAAAGCACAGGGTGTGTGAGAGAACTGAGTTCTGGAATGTTCAGGTAGCTGCCTCCAGATAATTGTTGGCAAGCTCATGGAACACAGCTGCTGTATGAACTGCTCTGTAATTGCTGGTTAATGTTTAATGACGCTCTGTGGGTTTAACAGAACTTGATCTGTCTGAGGTGTTTGCTTGTGCCCATCAGTGGGCAGAGATGCAGTCACTGTAAGATATTTTTGATTGCTACCGAAAGTCACCTGAGTTGCATGTGGACATTGTAAGTTGTATTATTTCATGACAACCATAATCTACTTTTGGTCAGTCAGATTATTTAAAACAGATTATTTACTATGTTTTCAGCATAGTAAACTTTTATTTCTATGTATTTCATTGTATTAATTTTTTTCCTGAGGCATTATCCTGATAAGATTGTTAGTCATTATTTTATCATAATTATTATATTAGTACACATCATATTTACATTTTGTTTTATTTATTAATTTATCCACAAGTAAATTATTAATTAAATTTATTATTATATTTCAAAATATATAAAACATGCTTCATTTTGAAAAAAGTTATAGTTGTATATGTCTCTTTTTATAGCCATTTTTTAAAACTTCCCTATAAATGTTAGGTCCAAAGTATTAAGAAATAAAATACTCCTGCACCACACTGTGAGCACCAACTCTAAGTAGCATAATTGATCAGGTACAGATTACACAGGTTGGTAGTCAGTAAACACAGAAGCCAGGGGTTGGGGATTTAGCTCAGTGGTAGAGCGCTTGCCTAGGAAGCGCAAGGCCCTGGGTTCGGTCCCCAGCTCCGAAAAAAAGAACAAAAAAAAAAAAAACAAAAAACAAAAAAAAAAAAAAACAAAAAAAAAAAAAACACAGAAGCCAGCTTTTGTTGAAAAGTCCTGCTCTGACACGGTGGGTGAAGACTCGCAGTGACGAGCCAGTACTCGCTGCTGGGGTGACACAGCTCCATGCATTGCTGTGGGGTAAGCAGTGACATTTTCTGTCCACATACACAAGCACAATAGAACATTTTTTTTTTTGGTTCTTTTTTTCGGAGCTGGGGATCGAACCCAGGGCCCTGCGCTTCCTAGGTAAGCGCTCTACCACTGAGCTAAATCCCCAGCCCCAGAACATTTTATTATAGTGAGACTTTTTTCTTCTTTGGATTTTTTCCACCACTTTACTTTTTTTATTTTTGCCAAAAAGTTACATCATGACTTTTACCTAAAAATTATTTATAATGACTTAGCAGCTGACCACCCCATCTATTTATGATGTAGAACAATGTTTGAAAAGCCATTGGCTCTTAGGATTAGGTAATACTTAACATACACACACACACACACACACACACACACACATATATATATATATATATATATATACACATACACACACACACACACACACACGCATGCATGCACATACACACTTAGAACTTCTAGTGATGTGAACCAAGTGGAGTCAGGAGGGTGAAGACTTTGAGTCCTGCCAGGCCAGAAGGTAATAATAATAATAATAATAATAATAATAATAATAATAATAATAATAATACAGGATTTCTTTGAGTAGCCTTGGGTGTCCAGGAACTAGCTCTGTAGACCAAGCTGTCACATGCCTTTAATCCCAGCATTTGTGCCTGGCTTATTTTTCTGTACAATCACATCCTCAAAGTTCATCCAGGTTATGGCCTTGTCCACATTCCTTTCCTTTTAAACACTGAATACCATTCCCTCCTAGGTGTGAAAACTATCTCCCGAAATGGAAGTGCTTATGTCAAACTCTAATAAAATGGAGCTGTGAAGAAAAAGCCTTCCTGTGTATGCTCCTTAACAAGAACTGCCATAAACAATTTCCTAAGCGCTGTCCAAACAAGGCTTTTCTGTTTGATGTCTTCTACCTGCACTAGCCGACATCCTCACTAACAGTGCCTAAGAGTCCAGTTTCTGCACATCCTTACCAACACTGCATCCTCGCCAACACTGCATCCTCAACAGCACTGCATCCTCACCAACATTGTATCCTCACCAACACTGCATCCTCAACAGCACTGCATCCTCACCAACACTGTATCCTCACCAACACTGCATCCTCAACAGCACTGCATCCTCACCAACACTGTATCCTCACCAACACTGCATCCTCAACAGCACTGCATCCTCGACAACACTGCATCCTCGACAGCACTGCATCTTCGACAACACTGCAGCCTCACCAACACTGCATCCTCACCAACACTGTATCCTCACCAACACTGCATCCTCAACAGCACTGCATCCTCGACAACACTGCATCCTCACCAACACTGCATCCTCACCAACACTGCATCCTCACCAACACTGCATCCTCACCAACACTGCATCCTCAACAGCACTGCATCCTCACCAACACTGCATCCTCAACAGCACTGCATCCTCACCAACACTGCATCCTCACCAACACTGCATCCTCAACAGCACTGCATCCTTGACAACACTGCATCCTCAACAGCACTGCATCCTCAACAGCACTGCATCCTCACCAACACTGCATCCTCACCAACACTGCATCCTCAACAGCACTGCATCCTCGACAACACTGCATCCTCAACAGCACTGCATCCTCGACAGCACTGCATCCTCAACAGCACTGCATCCTCAACAGCACTGCATCTTTGACAACACTGCAGCCTCACCAACACTGCATCCTCACCAACACTGCATCCTCACCAACACTGCATCCTCACCAACACTGCATCCTCAACAGTACTCCATCCTCGACAGCACTGCATCCTCACCAACACTGCATCCTCGACAACACTGCATCCTCGACAGCACTGCATCCTCGACAGCACTGCATCCTCACCAACACTGCATCCTCGACAGTACTCCATCCTCGACAGCACTGGCCATTGGACTTTTTGTTTGTTTGTTTGGTTTGGTCTTTGAGACAGGCTTTCTCTGTGTGGCCCTGACTGTCCCAGAACTTGTTTGTAGACCAGGCTGAACTCAAGAGATCTGCCTGCCTCTGCCTCCCTAGCACTGGGTCTAACGGTGTGTGCCTAGCATGTCATTGTACTTTTGAGTCTTTTCTAATAATTGAAATGGTTATTGCTCATCTGTAAAATCCTTCATCCATCTTTGGACAGAGTTGCTTTTAGCATTACATAGGACCAGCTTTTGTAGTGAGCATGGATTTGGCTCTACTGAGATCTCTTTTCACTCTCTCTCTCTCTCTCTCTCTCTCTCTGTGTGTGTGTGTGTGTGTGTGTGTGTGTGTGTGTTCCTATTTCTATGCATGGAGGTGTGGGTGTGTGTTTCACCTCGCTGCTGGAGTGTATGAAAGCTGCTTGGAGAATCCAGATGCAGGAGCCCTGGGCTACATTCCTTCTTTGTCCATCCTGGTGTCAGGATTGCAGGACCAGGAGGAATGCAGCCTAAGATGGGGCCCCCCCTGCCCATGAGAAATGGTGCCTGCTGGGGTTGAGGTTGTGGTTCTCTAACTCCTGTTCACCCAGTGCCAGGGCCACTGGGAACTTCAAGGAGTTGAGAATGGTGTCCTGCTTGTGGGCTGGTGATGAGTCCAGGGCTGGGGGATATCTAGCTTAGCTCAGGGTGAATGTCAGGAGCATGGAATGGCCTACTGCAGGAGACTTAGGCAGTGTGGCTTCCCCCATGGAGGTCCTTGAGGAAGGAGACAGTTCTTGTTTGTCCAAATTGTTTCTTCATGGTGGAAAAATGGATGCATATGACTTACTCAGGGTGGACCAGAGATTAAATATCTTCTGCAGGAAGGAATGTCCAGGAAGGAAGCTTATTGGCTAAATCCTTGTGGCCCGTCTAAATTCCTTATTAGCCTGGAGAACCCTGGGCTCTATGCTATGTGACCATGGCCCTCTTACTGAGGTGTCATGGTCACGAGTTCCAGGATAGGAATCTATTGGGAGTAGATTCAAACGCAGTCGTTCACAATTATGAGAATTGCCAGGGTTCATTAATCTGCTCGGCCTTACCAGTTTTTCTGTCTTGTGACACGGTTCTGCTTGCCCCACATGGGGGTGCATGTATATATATGCAGAGGCCTAATGAACAGATATCTTCCTTTTAAAAAGATTTTATTATTATCTTTGTATATATGTGAGTGTTTTGCCCACTTTTATATGTGCACCTTGTGGATATCCACAGGTCCTTTGCAGGAACTGCAAACCCTCTTAACCCTTGCATCAACTTTCCAGCCCACAGGAATCTTTCTTCACTACTCTCCACATTGTTTATGGAGGCAAGGTCTCTTGCTACATTCAGAATTGCCAATACAGCTTCTAGTTATTCAGTTAGCTTGTGCTAGGAGTCTTGTCTCTTCCTTCTTAATACTAAGGAGTGTGTGTGTGTGTGTGTGTGTGTGTGTGTGAGTGTGTGTGTATGTGTTGTGTGTATGTGTGTATGGTGTGGTGTGTGTGTGTGTATGTATATATGGTATATGTGGTGTGTGTGTATGTGTGTGTGGTGTGTGTGTATGTGTGTATGGTGTGTGTGGTGTATGTGTGTGTATGTGTGCATGTGTATGTGTATGCATGTATTGTGTGTATATGGTGTGTGTGTATGTGTATATGTGTGTGTGTATGGTGTGCGTGTGTATGTGTGTATGGTGTGTGGTGTGTGTGTGCATGTGTGTATGGTGTGTATGGTGTATGGTGTGTGTGTGAGTGTGTGTATGTGTGTGTGGTGTGTGGTTTGTGTATATGGTGTGTGGTGTGTGTGTATGTGTGTATAGTGTGTGTATGTGTGTGTGGCATATGTGTGTGTATGTGTGTGTATGTGTGTATGTGTGTGTGGCATATGTGTGTGTGTATGTGTGTGTGTGTGTGTGTGTGTGTGTGTGTGCGTGTCCATCCACCCACCATTCTTACCTGGGTCCTGGTGATTTAAACTCTGGTTTTTATTCTTGTGCAGTAAGTGATTTATTTACCCACTGAGCATCTCCCCACCAGAGACCTCTACTTTCCTTATGACTTTTTTTAAGGCAAGGCCTCACTATGAACCTAGAACTCGGAGGTACACTTGTCTCCACCTGTGCTGATCTCCATGTGACTAGTTTCTGTCTGGCATCCTTCTGGTTAACTTGCCAGGTCCCATTGAGCATTTCTTGTAGAGCAAGCCAAGCGACAAGCACCAGCTTTTGCTTGTCTGACAGTGTTTCCATCTGTCCTGACACTGAATGACAGTTTAGCTAGATGTCTCACTCTGTAGTCCTGGTGGATGGGAAGTCACTATGTAGATCGGGCTGGCCTCAAACTCACAGAGATCCTCTGCCTCTGCTTTGCACATGTTGGGATTATAGACAGGCATGGGATAGCCGTCGTGCTGGTTGGATGTAGGATTCTTGATTGACTTTTAAAAATTTTAACTGCCTTTCAGCCTCCTGAACTTCTCATTCAGTTTCTAGTGAGAAATCTACTGGTGGCCACCTTACTTATCTCTTGCTGCTTTCAAGATGTTTGTCTTTTTAAAGTTTGGTTGTGGGTCTGCCTTGTACAGGAACGATGTCCGCAATTGGCCTGACCCCCAGATTTCTGAGCTGCAGGACTGTGGCTCCCAGTTGGCACTGGTCTGTGTTGTCTACCCTTCCCTAGCCAGTAACAGAACATTAGGCCTCCTGAGTCTGCTGTGTCAGCCACCACCAGAGCTGGTTGTAGTGGAGAACTGACCTCCCGGAGAGGAAAGTCTTTCTGCAGTCCTAAGTTTATTCCTCTGAGGGGAAGAACAAAATCTCTGAAAATCCACATAGGAAACAATGATAAAAAGATTTGCACATTCCAGAGTCCTGCACTGTAAAAACTGTATTACCTCAGCCCACCCAGTTTCTAGGGATTGGCATCAGATCTTCAGGGAAGGAGCGTAGAGTGTTTGTATCCCTAGGAGTATTGCTGAGGGATGACAATGTGTTATGGTTTGCTTTGGATGGCACTGTTCTCAACCTGCTAGATTCAACCTGTCAAATTCCAGAAACATCTGGATGATAGCTTGCAATGTATGCCCCTCCGGAATGCAGAACTGTTGGTATGAACCTGGAGTCACTGGCAGGAGGAGATCGGGACAAGGCGGTTCCTGTTAGCCCAAGCCTGTTCCAAATGCCGACAATCCAAATTCTAACAGTAAACAAGTCAGATTTGTTCTTGCTTGAACCCAAGAACAAATAAAAGCAGTTCACAGGTAAAGTCGGCCACAGCTTGAATAGCATAGCTACAAGGAGGGAGCATAGGGCAAACACTGAATCAGGTCACGGTCCTGAGAATGCATTTGGTTACTTGGAAAAGATGCATTGATTTCTCACGATTTGTTCTGAAACCAATTTAACTTTGTTTATACGACACTGCTTATTAAGAATATGATCAAGGTGCTGGAGAAACAACAGCTAAGAGCGTGCAGGACTCTTGGAGAGGATCCAAGTTGAATTTGATTTGGCTTCACAAGAAATGTTCGATAGAACCTACAAGCTAAATGAATGGATGCGAGACAGGAACTCAGTCTTATGTGGATGAGCAGGCAGAGACAGGCGTGTCTGTGAATTCCAGGCTGGCCATTGGTTCATAGTGAGACCCTGTCTTTAAAAAAAAAATAGCAATACTATGTGCATTTAGTAACAACTAGAAGAAAAAAAAGAGGCCATGATTTGAAGAAACAGGTAGGATTATATGGAAGGAAGGGTTTAGAGAGAGGAAAGGAAAGGGAGAAATGTTGTAATTAAATTAAAATCTCAAAAAGGGAGTGGCCTATTCCAGCACTCCTGTCAGGCAACTCTGAACCACCTGAAACTCCAGGTGTAGGGGATCTTCTTTTAGCCTCCTCAGAAACCTGTACACATGTGACACACTCATATACACATGTGCACACATGCACATAAAACGTCTTTAAAGGAGAGACTATGATAAAAGTTAACCATATACGTAAGTAAAAATAAAATTGTCGAAAAAAATATAATGCAAAATGTCACTAAAGCTTCTTTATTTTATTTGTACTTTTTCACTACTAAAATAAATTAAAATCATACTTAAAAATAGAACCCATGGATCATGATGTTAAATCTAAGTGCTCAGACATGTTTTTAGTTGAAAACTTTTTCATAAGATATATTCAGATCACACTTTCCCCTCTCAGTTTCTTCCCACTTCCCCACTCACCTAACTCCACCTGTCAACCTGTCCTCCCTCTCTCTCTCTCTCTCTCTCTCTCTCTCTCTCTCTCTCTCTAACACACACATACCATAAAAGCCTCAAACAAACAAACAAAACAACCCACAACCACAAAAATCGAGAAACATAATATACAATCAAAAGATCAATAAGACAAAAAAAAAAAAAGAACCCAAATAAAGTAATATGAGACAAAAAAAAATATCACTCACAAGTTTGCTGTTTTATTCTTGAGTGTTTGTTAATTGGAGATGTAGTCAGGGTGACAACCAAGGAGAGCCCTCACAGCACCAGTTCCAGCTCTCTGTGCTCAGTAACACATGTGAGTGCTGTCTTCAGCAGCAGAGCATAACCATCAATCTGTGGATAGTGATCAATAACCTTGGCAATAGCTTGAATTGTTTGGGGGAGGGGCACTCAGTCTGGCACCAATGGCCAATGATTCAGCTAGATCCTGGCACTGGAGGTCTCATTTGGTGGTAATGCTGGCTTGCCTTAGGTCAACTTAACAGGAAGTAGAGAATTGAGAGAATGCCTGCATAAAATCCAGCTGTAGGGCATTTCCTTAGTGAGTGAATGGTGTGGGAGGGGCCAGCCCATTGTGGGTGGTGTCATCCCCTGGGTTAGTGGTCCTGGGTTCTATGAGAAAGCAGGCTGAGCAAGCCATGGGGAGCAAGCTAGTAAGCAGCACCCTCCATGACTTCTGCATCAGCTCTTGCCTCCAGGTTCCTGCCCTGTTTGAATTCCTGTCCTGACTTCCTTCGGTGATGAACAGCAATGTGGAAGCCAAATAAACTCTTTCCTCCCCGACTTGCTTTTTGATCATGGTGTTTCATTGGAGCAATAGAAACCCTAACTAAGGCAGCGGTGTAAGATGTCTAGTTGGGATTTTTTCTCTCCCATCATTAAGTGGCTCCATTTAGATTTATTTCACATATGTATATATTTTTAAAAGCTTCTACAGTTGTAGGTTTCCATATGGCTCCTCAAATGGCTCTTGGTCTTTATTGCCCCTCTCAGTGTTCCCTCCCCTCACCTGCCTCTCCTTTCCCCTTCCCACCCCCATCTATTCATAGCTCTATATTCTACTTTCCCTTCCTTGGGAGATCCTATCCCCTTCCCCCAAGCCCTTGTTTGATATCTAACCACTGTGATCTTGTGGATTGTAGCAAGCACATTGAAGATTTAAAGCCTAACATCTACATATAAGAGATAATATACATTATCTGTCTTTTTTTTTTTTTTTTGGTTCTTTTTTTTCGGAGCTGGGGACCGAACTCAGGGCCTTGTGCTTCCTAGGCAAGCGCTCTACCACTGAGCTAAATCCCCAACCCCATTATCTGTCTTTTTCAGTCTGGGTTAAGAACCCTTCGCTCGGGATGATCTTTCTTCCTAGATCCATCCATTTACCCACAAATTTTATAATTTAATTTCTAGCAATACTTCAATAATATTTAACTGCGTGAACTTACCACATTTTCATTATCCATTCATCAGTTGGACATCAAAAGTTTTTTATATGTATGAGTGCTTTGCCTGCATGTATGTCTGTGTATCTTATGTGTGCCCCAAGCCTTTGGAGGCCAGAGAGGGTGACAGATTCTCTGGCATTAGAGTTATGGACTCCAGTTGTGAGCAGCTATGTGGGTACTGCAAGAGTAGCCAGTGCCTTTAACCACTAAGCTATCTCTTAGTAGGCCTTTCTGGTTTGGTTTTGTTTTGAAGATAAAATTTAAAGTTGGGTAATTAAAGGTGTGGGAGTGGGGGTAGTACACTTTTTTTTTTTTTTTTTTTGGTTCTTTTTTTTCGGAGCTGGGGACCGAACCCAGGGCCTTGCGCTTCCTAGGTAAGCACTCTACCACTGAGCTAAATCCCCAGCCCCAAGTAGTACACTTTTTAATCCCAGCATTCAGGAGGTGGAGACAGAGGCGGGGGCAGACAATGCTCTGTGAGATAGAGGATAGCCTTGTCTATATCTAGGCCATGGTCTACATCATAGCCTGGTCTAATTCCAGGCCAGCTGAAGTTACACAGTAAGACCTGGTCTCAGACAAACAAACAGAAGTTAACATATCATTTTATTTCCTGAAAAAGAGAAATCTATATGTTGAATAATGTCTATATTCTTTCCCTCACCAGAGACAAAGCTACAAATACAGAGAACGCCCTGGGTGTGCATGGAGAGCAGAACTGAGCAAGGAGAGAGGACATTACCCATGGTATAAAATAATGCTATAGGACAAGGTATGGTTTGAAGGACAGGAGGCTGGGAAGATGGCTCAGTGGGTAAAGTACAAGGAGCATGAGGACCCGCCCCTGTTGCCCACAGAAAGAGTAGGTTAGGTGGTGTATGTCTGCAACTCCAACCATAGCAAGGAAGAAACAGGAGGGTCCCTAGAGTTTGTTGGCCAACCAGTCTTGCAAAATCAGTATGCTACAGTTTCACAGAGAGACACTATCTCAACAAGTAAGCTGGAGAGCAATTGAGAATGACACATAAACACACACATACAATATATATATCCCGGAGCAGCTGGATCTTGCACCCACCAGCAGCCCAGTGAGCCAGCCAGGCCGGTGATGCCTTGCTGGGGACTAGGATGATGTCTGTGGCACATGTTACCACTGAGGGCCCTGCAGACGCTCATGCTCTGTGCTGCAGCATGAAGCCATGTCAGTGTCCATAGGCGGTGTTGCCACCTCCAGTGGCAAACTGATCTGAGTGTCCTGTGCTGCCACCTGAGGCCATGGTGATGTTTGGGTCATGGTCCTCCTGTAGCCAGTGCCTGTGTTGATAACTGTGGCGTTACCACCCAGAGCCATGTCCATGGTCTGTGCTGTAACTTTGAACCCACCTCAATGTCTGTAGGGTGCGCTGAACCCAGGGGCCATGTTGATGTCCATGATCTGGGCAGCTTCCGAGAGCTTTGGGTCCATGGTCCTACTGCAGCAGGGGGCTGTGTTAGTGGGCTGTGTTTTTTGCCAGAAATGATGTGGAGACCCATATCTTGCTGACTGCGAAGAGCACGGAGTCTACTTTTGCTGTGATATCGCTGACTGCAGATGCACAGTTGAGAGGGAGAGACATGGAAGGCCTCAGTAACAACCTCCCTACCCCCAAATAACAGCCTAGACAGGAAGCCACTGAAGAGAACTTTTTTTTTGAATTTTTTAATTTACATTTCAAATGTTATCCCCTTTGCCCATCCACAAACCTCCTATTATCCCATCCCCCTCCCATTTCTTCTATGAATGAGGGTGTCCCCCACCCATCCACCCACCCCTTCCCGCCTCCCTGCTCTGACATTCCCTTACACTGGGGGGCTTCTCCTCCTATTGGTGCCCAACAGAGCTATTCTTTGCTACATATGCAGCTGGAGCCATGGATCTGTCCATGTGTACTCTTTGGATGGTGGTTTAGTCCCTGGGAGCTCTGGTTGGTTGGTATTGTTATTCTCGTGGGGTTGCAAACACCTTTAGCTCCTTCAATCCTTTCCCTAACTCCTCCAACAAGGGTCCCATTCTCTGTTCAATGGTTGGCTTCGAGCATCTGCCTCTATATTTGTCATGCTCTGGCAGAGCCTCTCAGCAGACAGCTGTATCAGGCTCCCGTCAGCATGCACTTCTTAGCATCAGCAATATTGTCTGGGTTTGGTGGCTGAATGTATATGAGCTGGATCCCCAGGTTGGGCAGGCTCTGAATGGCCTTTCCTTCAGTCTCTATTCCAAATTTTGTCTCCATATCTCCTCCTATGGATATTTTCGTTCCCCCTTCTAAGAAGGACTGAAGCATCCACTTTGGTCATTCTTCCTCTTGAACTTCATGTGGTCTGTGGATTGTATCTTGTGTAATTTGAGCTTTTGGGCTAATATCCACTTATCAATGAGTGCATACCATGTGTGTATTTCTGTATTTGGGTTACCTCACTCAGGATGATATTTTCTAGTTCCATCCATTTGTCTATGAATTTCATGAGGTCATTGTTTTTGATAGCTGAGTAATATTCCGTTGTGTAGATGTACCACATTTTCTGTATCCATCCTCCATAAGGACATCTGGGTTCTTTCCAGCTTCTGGCTATTATAAATAAGGCTGCTATGAACATAGTGGAGCATGTGTCTTTGTTATATGTTGGAGCATCTTTTGGGTATGTGCCCAGGAGAGGTATAGCTGGGAACTCTTATAGAGGGTGATGTGGATGCTGAAGTGAAGCTCTCCACAGTTGATGGCTTCTGGCAGAGGTGTGGGAGGAGGGGAAGGACTCAGTTCTACTCAAGGGCAGGCCCCTGAGAGTCTGACTATGCTCCAGTGACATATATATGTCACTTGACAGTTTTCTGGGCACTGTTGCTTTTTTCTCTGTAGATTATCTCTGTCCCTGTTTCTCTGTCCCAGACTGCTATGATGTGTGTCATGGCTGGTGTCCCATAGGCCACGCTCACCTCTTTCTGTTACCCAGGATTCTGTCCTGTGATCCAATCTTCCAGTTTACCCATACTTCATTTGTCTGCTCAAATCTGGCTTTGAATCTCCCCAGAGAAAATTTCATTCTCTTTACTGCATTTTTCAGCTCCCACACTCCTTTTTTGGCTTCTATTTTGTGCCTACGTTGTCGCCTTGACTCTCTCTACATCTTTCTTGAAGAGGAGGACCTGTGAGCACCGGCGCCTAACACAGTGCTCCTCAGCCTTCTTGACGCTGCGACCCTTCAGGACGGTTCCCACCTTGTAGTATTCCCCAACCATAAACGTATGTGCTGTTACTTCATAACTGTAGTTTTGCTACTGCTATGGATTGTAATATAAGTATCTGTGTTTTCTGATGGTCTTGGGAGACCCCTGTGTCACACACGATCCACACAGGCTGAGAACCACTGGTATAGGAGACTTGACGTTGGGCTTTTTTCCGAGGGAGTCTTTGTTGACTTGTTTAGTTTTCTTTTTTTTTTTTTTTTGAATTGTCCATACTCTGCTCTTCGTATGCCCTGAGATTTTTGTGGTTGGTAATTGGACACTGAACCTAATCCTGTGGTAAAGTGGCAGTAGCTTCCACTCTCCTAGGATTTACTGGGTTTTTCTTTCTTTTCTTTTCTTCTCTTCTTTCTTTCCTTTTTCTTTCTACTTCGGAGCAAGTCCACGTTCTCGTGCATGCTAGGCAAGCGCTCTTCTACTGAGCCACACCGTCATGCCTGTGAGGCTGCTTCTCCCCCGGTGACTGTCTGTCTATGTGCTGTGGATCTGAAGGACCCTGTGGATTTTGGACTCCTCAGGTATTTTGTTGGACATGTACAACCACGACCACGCTCTAACCTTTCCTGTGTAGGCATACCTTTTTCATGCCGTAGGCTTTAACGCATAGCTCTCTAGATCGTGAAAGAGCGGAGAAAGAGCACTGTCTCTTTAAATTGGAGATGGGGAAGCAATACCTGATCAGAAAAGCACAAAGTTCCCCTAAACTGTGTGTGAATACTTCATGCAATCGGGAACAGCATAGACACTTGGCATGTGGCTGAGAAGCAGGGGCCGCTACTATGCTAAGGCCCCAAATTGACAAAGAGCAACCGTAAAGTCCTGTCCAAGCCTTCTTTTGTTGGAAACTGAGCCCTCACAGATCTGAGCACTGAGCCGTCAGACAGCTCAGACTGTCTGTCAGTTCAGACAGATGGCACTAGTGTAGCTTCTAAGTGGAGGGTAGGTTTTTGGTGGTATTTTTATTACTGTCTTCCTGGACCCACCCCCTTCCCGTGTGTGTGTGTGTGTGTGTGTGTGTGTGTGTGTGTGTGTGTGTGTGTAAGTACCTTTAGGGGAGCTGAAAAGGGCACTGGTCCCTTGGGGATGGTTGTGAGTCACCTGATATGGGTGCTGGGAACTGAACTTGGGTCCTCTGGAATACTTCATTTTTAAAGTCTAACCGATTAGTGCAGGAGTGAGCAAATCACCATCCAAGGTCCCATCTGGGCTGTCATCTTTTTTTTTTTTTTCTTGTATGGTCATGGAGCTAAGGACAATTGAGTACTTAAAGAAAAGGAGATTCTGGGGGTTGGGGATTTAGCTCAGTGGTAGAGCGCTTGCCTAGGAAGCGCAAGGCCCTGGGTTCGATCCCCAGCTCCGAAAAAAAAGAACAACAACAACAACAACAAAAAAAAAAAAAAAAGAAAAAAAAGAAAAGAAAAGGAGATTCTGTGGTGCCAAGGCTACATGAAACTCTAACTTCAGTGCCCATGACTACAGTTGGATGGGCCCACGGCCTTGCTGGAGCATTTACTGTTGGCCTACGACACAAGAAGCTTGCTAACCTGTTTTAGGTCCTGTGGAGAGATAGAGGTAGTTCCCGCTTAGGCCATTTGCAAGAAATAGCAAAAGCGTTTGAGGAAAAGCTTGTGACAGGATGGAAGATGAAATCACGGACACGCCGGTTCCAGTCTAGTCACCACGCTGGGACGGGGAAAGGGGGGGGGGCGGCCTGTGGGGAGAGCGCTGCCAGAGCAGGAGGTTAAGACCGGAAGTCACCAGTTGTGGTTGGCAGCCATTGTGCTCTGGGAGCCCAGCAGGTAATAGCAAATTGAGGAGCAGCCTGGATCTAAGCCAGGGACGCGGCAGGTAGGGTATGCTTGGCTGAGGTTCACCTGCATGTTGTCTGGTCGGAAGATCTTTGCGGCCTGAGCCAGCCAGGTCACCTGGGCACAGGAAAGGGCTTGGTGAGCTTCACAATCTTCTGTGAGTCCAGGAGCAGCCGGGGATTGTGTTGGCCAGACATTGTTGAGGCCCCGCTTTAGCTGAGAAGATGGTGATTCACAAAAGTGGCAGTGGGCTTTTGAGTTGCCTTTTTCTTTTGGCAGCAGAACTCAGGGACTGAGGCAGAGGTTCTGGGTATTAAGGTTCAGATCTTAAATGCTCGCCAAAGACCATGTGCTAAAGCGTGGTGGGCTTGGTGGCCAGCCTGTGGTACTAAGAGGAGGTGAGGCCTAGAAGAAGGAAGTGAGGCCTTAGGATACGCCCTTCAAAGCGATATGGAGGCTGTGGCCCCTCCTCCTTCCTGTCTTTGCTTTGGCCCACACTGGCCCTGCACTTCCCCCAGTGAGGTTACGCTTTGCCTCAGGCCCAGGCCTGGTGATCAGGGATGAACCATTGAGCCCAAACCAGTCTCTGCTCTTTGGTTTGTTGGGACATTTTGATGTAGGACCAGAGAGCTAACCAACACGATGGGCAATGACTATACCAGATGGGAACCGGAAGACACAGAACAAAAATTAGGGTGACCCCACTGTCCTGAGCTGGTAGTTGGCCACAGAGCCAACACTACTCACGAGGAAGAAGCTTGAACTGCTGGGCCACAGAACAGGCTGTGAACTAGATTAGGAGGCAACTGAAGGTGAAGCAACAGGGTGGCGCCTGCGAAGGAAGGGCAGCAGATGCCTCGGGAACCGCTGGGTATGTGGCACATGCGCGGTTGACGCTGCAGCAGCCTCCGTTTGGCAGGAGGGCGGTTTTGGCACCACTGGTCCTGGCTAAGCAGGCAGATGGTAGTAGCTGAGGCACACGGAGGACTTGGATAACAAGGCTTGGGCTCCTGGTGGGCCACCATATAGAGGCTAAAGAGGAGCAGGATGAAGGTGGGATTTGGAGTGACAGGAACCAGCCAGATGCTAAACGCCAAGAAACTCCAAAACACCAATGGTGATGGAAGGGCAGGAAGTGACCCCACGGGTGTATGTGTGTGGGTAGCTGTGAACAAGATAATAGCTCAGGTAAGGGCCTTGACTGTAAAACAGATGTTCTGTAAATACAGAGTCACAGGTGGCATAGGTACCAGGGCCCATTAGATTAGAAGGCCTCACTGGGAAAGAGCACCCAGCCGCGATTGTAAAGGATGAATGGGAGTCTGTCTGTCCCCGGCTGACTCAAAGCTGATTAATAATCATGACTGCTTCCAGGTGGAGGCAGAGGGTCCCCTACAGAGCACTGAGCTGGTTCCCGGTCAGTGAATCTGGGAGGTACCTAACAGGTGGCCACCTGTCTGCACTTGTGGGACGGTCCCATCTCAGCTGTACCCACTTCCTAGTCCACTCAGCACACACAAGGCATTCACACCTTTGCAGGGGGCCAGCTGAGGCTGGCCGTGGGTAGAGGGAGGTGCTGAGAGAATTCAGGTAACTGTGTCTCCAGGATCATACCCAGCACACAGGACGACTGGTCCTTCTCTGCGTACGCTTACCTCTCTAGCCAACCTTACGAACGAGGTCAAAAAACAACCCTTGCTGATATGACAAGGCCTCCTGCTCCAGCTCTACCTGTACTCTGTGATTTCCACAAAAAGCCCTTTGTTAAAATGTGGGGCACTTGGGCTGGCTTCCTGCCAAGTTGCCTTTTTATTTAATCAAACCCTCCTAGCTCTCAGGTGTTAGACTCTTTATTACTTTAAAAAAAAATGGTTTTTGGTTTTGTTTTTTAGGCCAGAAGTTACTGTGGAGAAGTTGAGGGTTTCTAGCCACACCTGGGAAGAGCCCTAAACCCACCAGACCTGTGGCCTGGGTCGTGCAGCACTTCAGGAAGGCAGGGGGTCCTACCTAGGTCTCTGGATCAAGCCATGGTGAGAGCTATCCCTAAGTGCCTCCCTCACACAAGCTTCTCTAAAACAGGCAAGTCACCTATGCGGGTAAAATCAGAAGGATTCTATCTGCCATCACCCTGCCCACAGCCTCTCCGGAGGAGGCCAAGGTACTTCACTGGGCTGTAATTTCAGAGCATAGTAAACTGATCTGACTCCATCTTGGAGTCAGCAGCGGCCCCCACAGAGTGGAGGGGCTGGAGAGAGAATCCAGAGTCTGGGTTGCAACCAACGGGGAAGGAGCTGGGAGAAGTGGGGCAGGTAGACCTGAGCCCAGGCCGTGGACTGGCTGTAAGATCACCTCTGGAAGGTCACATGTCCCTCTGGGGAAACCAGCGGCAGCTGGACACCTTTTACAAGTGCTATAAACGTAGATACCACAGAGGTGGAGACACAGGACCGATAGCACAGGGTGACTGTGTAGACATGCCCGTGTCTGCAACCACCTGAGGCATGCAATCCTCCCAACCCCAGAGGGGACAGAGAGGGCTGCTGTAGGGATTAGCTCAAGCCATTGCAACACCGTGATCTGGCTGGGTCTCGGGGAGCATCCTCATCTCTCCTGAGGTTATCTATCATTTGTTGATGTCCTCCACCTGACATACGCTTAGCTTTTCTGGTAGGTCTTGTTATTCCCATCTGATGAAGGAGGGCTGAGAGGCATAGGGAACATGCTACTTGCCCTAGACCTGTAATTAGTAAGGTGGCAAAGGTGATATCAAAATTCAGCCTAGCAGATCCCCTTTTTATGCTGGGAAGAAGTCATCTACCCTTTGGGGTCCCGTAGGCAGCAGAGAATTGAACAAGATGCGGGGAAACCACCATTTTACCCTCAGACCCTGCAACAAATTCATTTCTTCTAAACCCTCAGAGCATTTCGTGTGTGTTGAGGGTGTCTCTCTCCCCTGACAAAGTACAGAAATGTTGTCCCCAGTAAAACCACAAGTGCTCCAGGCAAACTCCCTCTTCCCAAAACAAAGGCATACATTCCACAGTCCTGGCTACCAGGCACTTGGGCAGAGCTGTTATCAGCCACGTGAGGCCAACAGCACCACCCAGGCTGTAAAACGACTACGAACTGTGGTTGCCTTTGTGTAAGGTTGCCTTTGAGGTACCCAGCCCGAACCTTACATTCTAAATTGCTGGTCAGTCAACCTCTCCCCATGTCTCCTGGGTTGAGGAGAAATTAAAAAAAAAAAAAAAAAGCCCCTGGAACACTGGCAGCATCTGCTGCAAGGCTGGGTTGTGGGATTAAGCAAGGCAGCTTCAGAGGAGTATCCGGGAGTCTCGGGGGAAGGGTTGACACACGGTTCCCAGTACCCATGTTGGGTGGCTCACAACCATCGGTGACTCTGGTGGACCTAACACCTCAGGCCACTGTGGACACTGCATGTGTATGTTCACATAACCCTACAGCTTGCGCACGTGCATGCGCACACACACACACACACACACACACACACACACTCTATTTTTAAAAATTTCAAAGCAGTGGCTCAGGTTAGAGCAGTTGCTTAGTATGAGCAAGACCCTGAGACGGCTATCTAGCATTACCAAATAAATTAAATATTAAGTAAATGAATGAATGAATGAATGGATGAATTAATGAATGAATCAGCAACCCTAGCTTCTTAGAAGGTTAAGGCAGGAGAATCACTCAATCCTAGTACCTAAATGCCCCAGACCTGCCCACGGGAACTCATCTGTAAATAACCAACCAACCAGCCAACCAGCCAACCAACCAACCAACCAGCCAACCAGCCAACCAGCCAACCAACCAACCAACCAACCAACTAACCAGCCAACCAGCCAACCAGCCAACCAACCAACCAACCAGCCAACCAGCCAACCAGCCAACCAACCAACCAACCAACCAACCAACTAACCAGCCAACCAACCAACCAGCCAACCAACCAACCAACCAGCCAACCAACCAACCAACCAACCAACCAACCAACCAACCAACCAACCAACCAGCCAACCAGCCAACCAACCAACCAGCCAACCAGCCAACCAGCCAACCAGCCAACCAGCCAACCAAATCAGATTGTATGCCAGGTTCAAGAGCCAGCCCATGGTGTTGCCTCCACTGAGACGCTCGCCTGCTCGCCCGCCTGCCCCTGGCAGGTTTTCCCTCTCCCCCAGTCCAGGTGTTCCTGAGCCCCTGCTGGGTCTGCCTTGTCAGGGTTTGTTTTCCAGCGCTCAGTTTGTGTCCTGTGCATCTCTTCTCTTCTACCGTCCTGACCACTTTGCTCACACCTACCTCACTTACCCTGGCCTCCTGCCCATCTCCAAACACACAAATGCCCACCTCAGAGCTTTTCTGCTAGTGTGTGTGTGTGTGTGTGTGTGTGTGTGTGTGTGTGTGTGTTTTGTTTTTTCCAGACAGGATTTCTCTGTGTAACAGAGTCCTAGCTGTCCTGGAGTTTGCTTTGTGAAACTTGTTATGTAGACCAAGTTGGTTTCAAACTCAGAGAGATCTGCCTGCCTCTGCCTCCCCAGTATTTCCGAGTTCCACCATGCCTAGCCTCCCCCTAGCCCCCCTAGCCCCCCCCCATTTTAATTAAATTAAAAGAATGTTTACACATATGGATAATTTGCCTTAATATATGTCTGAGCACCAGCTACATGTCCGGTGCCAGCAGAGGCCAGAAGGCGGCATTGAATCCCCTGAAACCAGTTATGGGCCTTAGGAGTTGAACCTGGGACGACTGCAAGAGCAGCAACTGCTACCAATGGCTGAACCATCTCTCTGTTCCCTCTCGGCTTTTAAGGTTTATTTCTACTTTCTTTATGTGTGTGTGTTCAGGCGTGCATCTATCACCCCTGTCTGGTGCCTGCAGAGGCCAGAAGGGGGCGTCAGATCCCCCGGAATTGGAATTTCACGTCTTCGTGGGCTGCCCAGTGTGAGCGCTGGGAACTAAACCGTTACTTTGTGTCCTTCGGAAGAGTGCTAAGCCATTTCTTTAGCTCTCACACCGCTGCTGTTATCTCTGCTTAAAGTGGTCTTTCCTTCTTTTCTCATATCATAAAGCTTGTCTGCAGATCCTTTGATGTGTAACCTAATCTCTCCTCCCCTTGGCTTAGCGGCTCAATCCTGAGGGCTGGAATGAAGTGGAGAAAGATGATGGAATCTCAGAGGCTACTCCGGGAAAGACCCTGCGTCTTCTGCTCCCCTGGTTCCTTCCGGGAAAGCCGGCTGCTCCTTTGTGAGGACATTCTTTGATTTCTCTGAAAGGAGTGACTCTTGGCAACAGTGCATGAGCCACCTTGAAGCTGCTACCCCAGCCCCAGCCACACCTACACATACCTCCCTCCCTGACCCTGCTCCTGCAGGGTGACCTGCAGCCTTTGGAGAGACCCCGAACTAGAACCACCAAGCTTAGCCACTCCCACAACCTGACCTCCTTTATGACCTTCAGGAACTGTGGGAGGAAGTTTCTTGTTCTGGGGTTGTTAGTTATACAATAATAGACAGTGTGTGGCTTCCTCATTCCCGTCAAGTTTGTGTCATGCCGCCACCTGTGTAGACACCTCCAGCACTCACACCACTAAGAAGAGCACCCCAATCCCCCTCCTCCATGTGCTCTTCTCCTGAGCTTTCTTAATCTTTGTCTCCCCACTGAATTCTATAAATGCTAAGTAAATATTTGCGGGGTGAATAAGTGAACACTCGCCTGTTTTATTCTTCTGTATTCAGAGACTGGACGGATCTGGGGTGTATCCAGTATTTGGGGGGGCAGTATCATTTTGTTTTACAAGATAGAGTCTCACTACATAGACCAGGTTAACTTGGAACTTGTTATGTAGTCAAGGCTATCCTTGAACTCACGATCCTCAGCTAGGATTAAAGGCCTTCACTCTTGTGCCTGACTTCATACAGTTTTTTTTTTTTCCTTTTCTTTTTTTTTTTCGGAGCTGGGGACCGAACCCAGGGCCTTGAGCTTGCTAGGCAAGTGCTCTACCACTGAGCCAAATCCCCAACGACTTCATACAGTTTTAAAATCCTGTTTTGACGCTGTTCTTAGTGCCATCTGTGTGTATGTTTTCTCACCACCTAAAGGCTGGGGAGGAGTCCCAGCCTTGGATCATGCTACCCCTCAACGTCTCTCTCCCAAGACCAGGCCTGATTTGAAGACAGCACCTTGAAGTCATACTTGACAGATGATCGGTTTCCAAGGCTTTGATACAGTCAAGCTGGCTCCAAAAGACACAAACAGTGGCTATCCCAAGGGGAAGCTAATCTGATTGTCCTTGGTGCCAGGACATTCAGGTCTGTCATGGGTGGCGAGCCCGCAGTCATGTGGCACTGGAGGGGCAGCTGTATCAACAGGCCCACACAGAACTCAGCCAGAGACTGACTTTCAAATAAAAGGGAGAGGAAGAAGGATGGGTGATGGGTACAGAACCCGTCTCATACAGTGCAGAGATGTTAGCAGGCCTGGGTCAGAGGGGGCTGATCCTATGTGACTGCCTGAGTTCTTAGAAAGCTCAGGGCTCACTAATAGTGTGCAACAGCTGCTATTCGTCCTCTGCCCACTAACTGGGCATACCTTGGTGCCCATCCAGAGCTGATATCTTGACACTTTGACCAAGATATCCCCACCCAAGACATGGATGACTACAATGTCCTTAGGATAGTTGCTTTATGGATCTGTACAGGTCTCTCCCTAGCACCACGAGACTATGTAATAAAAGCATTTCCTAAGTCCACAGCATGTGTGTTCTCTGGGTGACAGGCGAACCCAGAGAACATTGTGGCTTTCAGAACCCCTGGCTGTTGGCCAGGTAGAAGCAGCCATAGTGATCATTTCAACCCCTGGGTTTTCAGTCCCTTCACTGAATGAACTGGTTTGCTTTGTCCCCATCCACTCATGACCCCAGCTTTTTCAGAGAGCTGGAGACACACAGAAGGAAACCGTGGGCTGCTGGGGAAGTCAGGAACGCCCTGAAGAGCCGGCTGCGTGCTGAATACTGATATTAACCATGATGTAAGTCTACCGTGTTAGAGACTGTGTGCTCAGAGCACCCTGGCTGTGAGAAAGCCCACATCGGACCCACTAGACCAGTGCCGCCGCCACATTCCCATGGCTGTGTGTTTCCGGCTGTGGCCAGTCCCCATCTCACCCTTCCCACTCCGCCAGCCCTAAAACCGTTTTGACCCCACCGTGACCCCTTTCTCTGCTTCTTCTTACCAAGTCTAACTCATCCATCAGGAAGCTAACAAGAACCGATGGGCTTTCAAGGTGACAGGAAGCTAGGGAGAAAAAGCAAGGGTGGGAAAGTCCCCAGAGCTCCCAATGCCTCTGTGTTTGGGCCCAGAGCACACTTGACTCACCTCTCACAAAGGCCTGACCTCTGGTGTGGAAACTAGCACAGTTGGATAGTTGTCAAGTGTCACGGGGCAGGTTACAAATAGCATGGGGATTAGCAAACCCATCAGACACACTGTTCAAGGGCAGGAAAAGTTAACAGTTTAATCTCCGGAGCACCAGGAAGGGTGTTTTATGGCATAGGAGGGCTGGATGCAAATCTATGACCAGAAAGGGACAAGGGTGACCCACCACAGGACCTCTGGGGATAAGCTTCAGTCTAGGAGTTAGGCTGTCATGTTGAATGCTAGCACACGAGGTCTCCACGGGTTTTATTCTCCATGGGTCCCGGGGGGGGGGTCCCCATATTCTCTTATACAAAGCTCCCTGTGAGGCTCTAGGTCCTGAAACCCTGTCAAGGTCTCAGAGCAGTAGAAGGACCATCTGCCTTCGACTGGCAGTGGCGTCAGAACGACAGGGATCCCTGCTCAGCCACAGACCGAGGCCCTGGGCTTTCCCTGTTGCTCTGCTCAGGGATCGGCTATCCCACAGCAGGCCCCCTCCCCCTCCCGGATCTCTGCACCTAGCCTGCGAAGGGACCAGCTCCTTTCTCAGCTGCCTGCCTCCGTGTCGCCACCGCACGCAGCCCCGGCTGCCAGTGGGTACAATCTGGACTCGCTGGTACCCACAACTTGGTGGAGCGAGCCCATCTGCCTTCACCCCACGCCGGATCCCTCGCTCGCACCGACAAATCCTCTGGTCCCAGGGCCGCGAAGTTGACCCTAGTTCCGCACTCCGGAGTGGAGCGCCGGTGCCCCAGGAGGGCAGCGCCCGGCAGCGGCCAGATCCCACCGGCCAGCCCTGCCCTGCCCCGCCTGGCCGCCGCACCCGCGAGCCCGGCACTGCCTGGCCCTCTGCACACCGAGGAGGCCCGCCCTCTGCGCCCGGACGCGCAGAGGGTGTGCGTGGAGCCAGGGGTGTGGCGGAGAGTCCCAGGACCAAGGCAGGTAAGCCGCTCCCCGGGAACCACAGCTGCTCCCGAGTCCCCGCAAAGACATTCTCCTCTCCTGGCCTGGCCTTGCCAACCCTTCCGGGCTTTGGACTCAGAGATGTGCTGTTGATTTGGGTCTGGCTTTTGGAATAAGCAAAAGAATACTTAGGACGGATTTGGCTTTGTGAGGAAACTGAGTTTAAAGTAGAAAAAAAGGTTCAGTTTCTTATGTAATTTTCCATCTATTTGGACGTCCCTAGGTGTCCCTGTTTTGAGTGCACCCTTAAGGGGGCCGCTGAAGTATTCCTCACCTTAGTTTGGATCAGGAACTAACATATGTGCCAGTAGGTGTCCCTGAGTGAAAGAAACTACAAACCTAGTTTGGTGCTTCCTCGGCTTGTATTGTCGGTGTTTGGAAGTTTGCCTTAAAAGAGTTGAAGCCCCGCGACTGGCTGCAAAGCCGAAGATCCCAAGAACACAGTGAGTTCCTGACAGAACTGGCGGTCCTTCTCTGGAAAAGCAGCTGTGGGATTATGTGATTCAGGGGAAGATGAGTTTTAAAAGTAGCAGGATGCTTTAAGTCTTCCATTTCAGCACCTTCATGGAATGTGGCTTTTGCAAATTCGAGAGAAATGCTTCCTTCACCCCTTTGCTTCCTTTCCCCCCCTCTTCCACTTCTGATTCTATCGCCCTCTCCCTGGGAAAACATCAGCAGCAGCATCTATCTCCTTCCATCACCCAAACACCTTCCTTACACATGAGCCTGTCAGGGTGAATTCTTTCACATGATGATGAGTGTGAACGGCAAGGTCGGTTTGAAAGCTTTTCTGTGTTTGAATATGTTCTGCCTGACTTTAGATTGTGCTCCTGAGTGCTACTCTCATTCACCAGAGTGAGATCAGTGGTTCAAAGATCAATGCCATGTGAACCAACATGCCCTCTAACCGCTGCTTGCCGAGGTTAGGATCTAATATTCTCTATCATGTAGCCCTGGCTGTCCTGGAACTCACTCTGTAGATCAGGATGGCCTTGAACTTAGAACTTAGAGATCCCCCTACCTCTGTCTCCCATTAAAGGTGTTTGCCACCATGACCTTGTGTGGCCTTGTGGAAGGTCTTTTCCACTTGGTTCCACTTTTGGTTTTCCAGCAAGTTTTGTTAGCCTTCTGTGTTCTGTAGTTACTTGCTGTTCGCTGCTTCTAAGCCCCTGTGGAAGTAGGTGGCACTGTGGAGGAGGGTGACTGATGGCCACCTGCTGTGGCCTGTCTGCCTACCTGAGGGCACTGTCTACCTTGGCGATAGGGCTGGACTTTACCTGTTGGGCCAGATCCTCTCAGGTCATGCCAGTGTCCTGAAACTGAGCAGCCAGTCGGGGGCAGGGTGTCTGGGCAGCCTCAGAGTTTGCTTCTTGAAAACACAAGGGTCACATTTTTGACAGAATTAACGTAAAAGCCCACAAACCCACTGTCTTTCGGAACCACCCTTTTGTTTTATGGAGACATTGGGTCGTGTGGCAAGGCAACCTTACAAGACGGCGGGAAATGAAAAGTTGCTGGAGTCTTAAACAGGAAGTGGAAAGTTAGTAAATTGGGCAAGAATTTACCAAAGTGCTCAGAGCAGTTCTGACATCATACCAGGCAGTCGTTTCAGAAGCTATCCCTGTTGCTCTTCCCTTATCTGCCATGTTTTTTTTTCTCTTGCCTGGAGAAATGAGTTTGTAGGTCTGGGGACAGGAAAAGCCACACCCACACGGCCGTCATTTTATTTATTTTTAAAAAGATTTTCTTATCTCAGAAACATGGTAATTTAATTTCCTCTTTTTTTTTGATATATTCATGAAATCACACATTTGGGAGTCTCTGAATGCCAGTCCACCTGACTCATAGGCCAAGTCATTGTTCTATGGTAGACCAATTGCGAGGAGTTCCGCCTCCTGACAGGTCACCCCTCTGTGATTTCTGCAATGGCCAGCAAGAGGTCAGAGCTGGTCAGAGATTCCTGTACTCAGGGTAATTTTACATGTATTACTGCTTGCAGAGTCTGCAACTGTCGGAGGGAAGGACACACATTCCTCTTTCACATCGGGGAGCAGTGAGGAGGCCTTTTCTTTTCTGGCCATGTCTTCTGTAGGAACTGCTGAGCCAGACGGAGACCAGAGGGACCGACAAGTCAGCAAACTCATCTTCTTCCTCTTTGTCTTCGGTGCAGTCCTGTTGTGTGTGGGGGTCCTGATCTCCATCTTTGGGTACCAGGCATGCCAATATAAGCCTCTCTCACACTGCAGCATGGTGCTAAAGATTGCTGGGCCTTCCTGTGCAGTGATGGGGCTGGGAACTGTGATTCTAGCCCGGTCCCGGGCACGCCTGCAACTGAGGGAGCGACAGCGGCAGGGCCATCAGGACCCTGACCAATCCTTCTTCTGTGGAGAGAGCCGCCAGTTTGCCCAGTGTCTCATCTTTGGGTTCTTGTTTCTGACCAGTGGCATGCTCATTAGCATACTGGGTATCTGGGTGCCAGGATGTGGCTCAGACTGGGCACAGGAACCACTGAACGAGACAAACAGTGGAGAAGGAGAACCCCAGATCTGCAGCTTCCTTTCTCTGCAGATCATGGGGCCCTTGATTGTGCTCGTAGGATTGTGTTTCTTTGTGGTGGCCCATGTTAAGAAGAAAAGCAACCTGAGTTCAAGCCGAGATACCTCTGAAATCGAAGGTGGACACACCCACAGTACAGAACCTGTCCACATCACTGTGGGTAAGTGTCTGTCACTGTGCACTTTCTCAGGTCACAGTGGATGTTGCAGACTTAACCAGACTTCCCTGGGTCTGTGTAGATTCCTTTTCTCAACTTCTCTGTCTCATACATGTGTACACAGTTGAGCACACGGATACCTGCCACCACCACCATCACCACCACCACCACCACCACCACCACCACCACCACCACCACCACACACACATTCTGTGGTATACCCTGGCGGAAGCATTAAGGCAGTGAGTAGTGACCCTGACTGGGGATGAAGGCAGCCTTGGAACCTTGTTATCTTAGGAACCAGCCAAGTGACTCCCATCTCTCCAGTTCTTCTCATGCTGGGATGGAGCAGCAGTTTCAGCTAAGGGATACTCTTGGGGTTCCCCTCACAGCCTATCACCTTCAGACATAGAAGGATTGGGTAATGAAGCCTCCTGAGTTCGAAAGTGTGGAGGTACAGAGAAGGGACAAATAGGCGAGACGTGCCTGATGTTTGGGACATCCTCTGGCCCTTCACTGGTGGTGGGTGGAGGGAATGAACTCATTGGGCCTCTGGTCTCCTGAGCAGATGTAAACTTTCTGGATCATTTATTTGTATCTATAAATGTTTATAGTAACAAAGCAAGTCTCATACTAGCTAGCACTCACAGAGGACCTAATCCTGGGTCAAACACCTCCCTAGGGTTAAAGAGCTTACTGTCTGAGATTCCTCAAGCTTAGCCTGACTGGGAAGAAACAGGGACCCAAGGTTACAAAGGAGCAAGAGGCAGGAGCTAGCCAGATGACAGCCACGTACAGACCAGCTTATGCAGAGAGCCTTCCCCAGCACTCACAGATGGGATGGTATTTTACTAGCCACAGGTCTTGTTAGAAGACACTCTGGGAGATACAAGGAGAGCTCCCCCAGTGTTACATATCTGTTATGTATGTTTAATTCTGAAGTAACGAATGCTTCAGAGATGGGGGCTCCTCCACTGGTCTGGGAGTATTTTGAGATGTGTTCTTAGGGTTCACCAGAAGGGGACTTCCCTGTTAGTAGGTGACTGGAATCTGGTGCAGGCTGGGGACAGAGCCAGGGTGCTCCTGAACACATACCCTTGTCCTAGCATGCCTTTCAAGTTGCAGATTTTAAAACGCATGGTTTACTTTCTCTCTGGTGCCCATCTCACCTATGAATCCCTAGCTTCTGGAGCTCTCTCCTTGAGGTTGTGGAAGAGGGTCTACAGGTTTTGACACTGTTCCATTGTAGACATGCTCAATGCTAGATCTTGGACACGTGAGCACACATCAAGAGGCCTGTTTTTAGTGAAAGCACGTTACAGGATGCACTGTGGGCTTACTTTACAGGCCTTCTACTATATACTGTAGTATATAGTTAAAGTGAATATTCAATTCCAGTTCCTAGGTCCACTAAGATCTTCTTTGTATAAAAAAATG
Source organism: Rattus norvegicus (assembly GCF_021556685.1). Taxonomy (NCBI): domain Eukaryota; kingdom Metazoa; phylum Chordata; class Mammalia; order Rodentia; family Muridae; genus Rattus; species Rattus norvegicus. The sequence goes on along the minus strand of NC_141535.1, from coordinate 31,743,801 downwards.
AGATTTATTTTTTCATTTATTGATTTTGTTCATTTGTTTGTTTGAGACATGGCCTCACTCTGCAGCTCTGGGTGTCCCAGAACTCACTCTGTAGACCGGGTTGACCTCAAATTCACAGTGATCTGCCTACCTCTGCCTCCTGTGTGTTGGGATTAAAGGCGTGTGCCACTATTACTCCCAGCTAAGATATATTTTATTTTTAAGTGTGTGTGTGTGTGTGTGTGTGTGTACATATATACATGAGCAGGAATTCCTGAGGCCAGAAGAGAATGTTGAACCCCCTAGAGCTGGAGTTATAAGCAGTTGTGAGCCTCCTGACGCTGGTGTTAGGAGCCTTAGAAAGAGCAGTACGCTCCCCTAAGTCATTGAGCCATCTCTGCAGCCAACCGCCAATATCCTCTGACAACAAGATGAGTTCAAAGGGAGCCTCTCCCGTGGGTCGGCTCCCACCAGTGATAAACAAGCGAGGGAGAGCAGGGTTTCACGGATTCATTCATTTTTCTGGGCATCGCTGTGGCCTCTGGGGGATGGCTGAAGCCAGGGCAGAGAGCACCAGTCGGAAACGTTTCTTCATTAGGCAAATAAACGCTCTTAGCTGGTGATGAAGATGAAGATACCTTCACCAGGTGTGAGAGGCTGAGCGGTTTGCTCTGTGAAGTGGTGCTTAAACACTGGACACAAGTGGCTACTTCCTGTCCTTTTTGTCCTTCCTGGCAGGTGCTGTTCAGCTGCAGCTGACGGCTGTAGGAGCTGGAGCCAGAGAATTCTGGGTTTGCTTGGGGCCACACGGGCTTGCACCCACCCGCCTCCTGGCAAATGGCTTTTAAAGGCCCTGCCACTAATGTGAACTGGTCTCCTCCCTACAGGGAAGTAGAGTTCTCTCTTCCACATCTTCCTCCCACTGTTAACTGGTGGGGCTGGCCTATCAGAATCCTCCCTTCCCCAGTCCTATGTTAGGAGTGCTGCTTCCTGTCTAGATCACTCTTGGGTGGCAGTCATGGTGCTATGAGCTGGAATTCTAAGGGGTTGGAATTTGGGGACAAATTGGAGCTGGTTTCTGGTCCCTTGTCCCTCTTCCTTGAAATACAGGGGCTCTGCTCAGAGTAAGCAGATACAACCCCAAACTTTCTTTTGGTTTGACCGCCCCCCACGCAGCTCGGGTAAAGGACGGACACAGTGTGGCATGTGGCCATGAGTCCGGTTTTTGAGCAACTCTGCACTTTATCTAGCAGCTGACTTTTGATGAATTAAGACTCTCAAGAGAAAGCAAGAGGAGCTTTCTTGGCAGAAGATACCACTGGGAATCTGTGGCGAATTGACTCTCGCAGACGCTTTACTTTGTCTTGGAGAAAACTCAGAGTTATAGACCAGCTTGTTTAAAAATGTGGTGACCTGTAGGAACCACTAAGTTTAGGACCAGTTTCTAATCCCACATATTTTAATCCCAGCACTCAAGAGGCAGAGGCAGGTGGATCTCTGTGAGTTTGAGACCATCCTGGCCTACACAGCAAGCTCTAGGCTAGCCTGGGCTACATGGTGGGACCCTGTCTCAAACAGAACAACAAAAAAACATACTCACTTAACCGTCTTTAATTTGCATGTATTTTGTGTTGTGTGAGTCTACGCGCACATGTGGGATAGAAGCTGATGTTGGTATCTTTCTCAGTCATACGACGTGAGATGAGGATTCCAGCTGCCACCAAAGGTTTGCTGATTTGACTAGGTTGCCCAGCCACAAACCCCAAGAATCCTCCTGTTTCTACTGCTCCAGAGCTGGGATCACAGCCCCACACCATCTGCCCAGTGTCTTGCAGGGGTCCAGGGATTGGTTTGAACTCAGGTCCTCCTGCTTCTGAGGCTGGTACTTTACTGATTGAGCCATCCCAGTTACCCTCTCCACCCCCCACCCCCTGCACCCAGCCCTATGTTAACTGCTTTATAAATGTGCCAGTTGGTGGCGCACATCTTTATTTTTATTTATTTATTTATTTTTGGTTCTTTTTTTCGGAGCTGGGGACCGAACCCAGGGCCTTGCGCTTCCTAGGTAAGCGCTCTACCACTGAACTAAATCCCCAGCCCCCACATCTTTAATCCAAGTCCTCAGGATGCAGAGGCAGACGGATCTCAGAGTTTGAGACCAGCCTGGTCTACAGAGTGAGTTCTAAGACAGCCAAGGCTACACAGAGAAACCCTGTCTGGAAAAACAAAAACAAAACAAACAAACAAACAAACAAACAAACAAAAAACCCCCCCAAAATTGCAATGTGACATTGTTAAATATACTCAAAATACCGTAATACTATCATCAAGATCAGCTTCCAGAACCTTCCCATCACCCCAAACCGAAACACCTGTTAGACAGCAGTCCCCTCCCAGCCACAGCCTGTTTTACTTGACATGGAACTGTCACAGGCCCACTTCTTTATCCCAGCGCACTAAGAGTGTTTTGACCTTTATGGGGGAGGCAAGAAGGATGTCATTAAATTTGTTTTATTTTGTTTTCTAACCTGCGGTTGCGTGTTTCCCCAGGTGACTCAGTGATAATATTCCCGCCCCCTCCACCACCTTACTTTGCTGAGTCTTCAGCAGCAGCTCCCTCTCCTGGGGCTAACAGCCTGCACCGGATCGAAAACCCACCTTCCTACTCCAGTCTTTTTAATCTCAGGTAAGACTCCTCTTCAACTGTCACCTGCGGGCATGTGTAGTCATCCCAGGCCAGTGAATCCAGGCCAGTGTCACTTTTAAGGCTTGTGTATATCTGGTGGCATGTCAGAGAGCCTGCCTTGCCGCTCACACTGAGCCAGGAAACCTTGGACAGCTCGGAGGCTGAGTGATGAGGGGTTGCTAGGACACCTCTGAGCATCTTTATCATTCCTGTAGCTTCCCCTCTGTCCGCTGTCCACTGGGAGCTGCAACAAGGACTGGAGGCCTCAGCTCTGTGAGCTTTGATGGTCCCAATGGTGGAGAGGTTCAAGGCCCCAGAGGACCTTCAACATGTTCAGAAGGATTTCAGTATTCCAACGGAGGAGGCCTTGACCTGGCCTGGCCAGACTCCTTCCTCCATGTTCAGCTGCCTCTGGGCCTCAGAGCTTTGAAGAACCACCGAAGAGAACAATGCAGGCTTCTCCGTGTAGCCCTGGCTATCTTAGAGGAGAAGTTAGACCTTAGGGACTTGGTGCCCATAGCTGTCATCACTCAAGAGCCCCCTCCTCCCCTAGGATCAAAGAGAGCCTTAACATTCACATAGAGCAGGTGTGAAGGGACCAAAGACAGGTACCCTTCCTCAAGGTTCTAGAAAAGCATGAAGTTTTCCCTGTTTGCCACAAAAGTCGGGGGAGAGGTCCTCTAATTAGAGGGGGCAGGAGGTGGACAGAGGACAGAGCAGGCTCGTGTCACATAGGGAGCTGGGGACCAGGGTGTTTAGTGCACATGTTGGTGCACCGTGAGAAAGACCAGACAATTGGAGACAGACATCTAATAATGAGTGCTGTATTTTTTTTTCCTTCCCCAAACCTAAACACCATTGTCTAGAGGTTTCAAATAAGTCTCTTTTGCAGCTGCTGTAGTGTAGTGTACCTCTGGATCTGGCTTGCAGCTGCTGTAGTGTAGTGTACCTCTGGATCTGGCTTGCAGCTGCTGTAGTGTAGTGTACCTCTGGATCTGGCTTGCAGCTGCTGTAGTGTAGTGTACCTCTGGATCTGGCTTGCAGCTGCTGTAGTGTAGTGTACCTCTGGATCTGGCTTGCAGCTGCTGTAGTGTAGTGTACCTCTGGATCTGGCTTGCAGCTGCTGTAGTGTAGTGTACCTCTGGATCTGGCTTGCAGCTGCTGTAGTGTAGTGTACCTCTGGATCTGGCTTGCAGCTGCTGTAGTGTAGTGTACCTCTGGATCTGGCTTGCAGCTGCTGTAGTGTAGTGTACCTCTGGATCTGGCTTGCAGCTGCTGTAGTGTAGTGTACCTCTGGATCTGGCTTGCAGCTGCTGTAGTGTAGTGTACCTCTGGATCTGGCTTGCAGCTGCTGTAGTGTAGTGTACCTCTGGATCTGGCTTGCAGCTGCTGTAGTGTAGTGTACCTCTGGATCTGGCTTGCAGCTGCTGTAGTGTAGTGTACCTCTGGATCTGGCTTGCAGCTGCTGTAGTGTAGTGTACCTCTGGATCTGGCTTGCAGCTGCTGTAGTGTAGTGTATGTACCTCTGGATCTGGCTTGCAGCTGCTGTAGTGTAGTGTACCTCTGGATCTGGCTTGCAGCTGCTGTAGTGTAGTGTACCTCTGGATCTGGCTTGCAGCTGCTGTAGTGTAGTGTACCTCTGGATCTGGCTTGCAGCTGCTGTAGTGTAGTGTACCTCTGGATCTGGCTTGCAGCTGCTGTAGTGTAGTGTACCTCTGGATCTGGCTTGCAGCTGCTGTAGTGTAGTGTACCTCTGGATCTGGCTTGCAGCTGCTGTAGTGTAGTGTACCTCTGGATCTGGCTTGCAGCTGCTGTAGTGTAGTGTACCTCTGGATCTGGCTTGCAGCTGCTGTAGTGTAGTGTACCTCTGGATCTGGCTTGCAGCTGCTGTAGTGTAGTGTACCTCTGGATCTGGCTTGCAGCTGCTGTAGTGTAGTGTAGTGTACCTCTGGATCTGGCTTGCAGCTGCTGTAGTGTAGTGTACCTCTGGATCTGGCTTGCAGCTGCTGTAGTGTAGTGTACCTCTGGATCTGGCTTGCAGCTGCTGTAGTGTAGTGTACCTCTGGATCTGGCTTGCAGCTGCTGTAGTGTAGTGTACCTCTGGATCTGGCTTGCAGCTGCTGTAGTGTAGTGTACCTCTGGATCTGGCTTGCAGCTGCTGTAGTGTAGTGTACCTCTGGATCTGGCTTGCAGCTGCTGTAGTGTAGTGTACCTCTGGATCTGGCTTGCAGCTGCTGTAGTGTAGTGTACCTCTGGATCTGGCTTGCAGCTGCTGTAGTGTAGTGTATGTACCTCTGGATCTGGCTTGCAGCTGCTGTAGTGTAGTGTATGTACCTCTGGATCTGGCTTGCAGCTGCTGTAGTGTAGTGTACCTCTGGATCTGGCTTGCAGCTGCTGTAGTGTAGTGTACCTCTGGATCTGGCTTGCAGCTGCTGTAGTGTAGTGTACCTCTGGATCTGGCTTGCAGCTGCTGTAGTGTAGTGTACCTCTGGATCTGGCTTGCAGCTGCTGTAGTGTAGTGTACCTCTGGATCTGGCTTGCAGCTGCTGTAGTGTAGTGTACCTCTGGATCTGGCTTGCAGCTGCTGTAGTGTAGTGTACCTCTGGATCTGGCTTGCAGCTGCTGTAGTGTAGTGTACCTCTGGATCTGGCTTGCAGCTGCTGTAGTGTAGTGTACCTCTGGATCTGGCTTGCAGCTGCTGTAGTGTAGTGTACCTCTGGATCTGGCTTGCAGCTGCTGTAGTGTAGTGTACCTCTGGATCTGGCTTGCAGCTGCTGTAGTGTAGTGTAGTGTACCTCTGGATCTGGCTTGCAGCTGCTGTAGTGTAGTGTACCTCTGGATCTGGCTTGCAGCTGCTGTAGTGTAGTGTACCTCTGGATCTGGCTTGCAGCTGCTGTAGTGTAGTGTACCTCTGGATCTGGCTTGCAGCTGCTGTAGTGTAGTGTACCTCTGGATCTGGCTTGCAGCTGCTGTAGTGTAGTGTACCTCTGGATCTGGCTTGCAGCTGCTGTAGTGTAGTGTACCTCTGGATCTGGCTTGCAGCTGCTGTAGTGTAGTGTACCTCTGGATCTGGCTTGCAGCTGCTGTAGTGTAGTGTACCTCTGGATCTGGCTTGCAGCTGCTGTAGTGTAGTGTATGTACCTCTGGATCTGGCTTGCAGCTGCTGTAGTGTAGTGTATGTACCTCTGGATCTGGCTTGCAGCTGCTGTAGTGTAGTGTATGTACCTCTGGATCTGGCTTGCAGCTGCTGTAGTGTAGTGTACCTCTGGATCTGGCTTGCAGCTGCTGTAGTGTAGTGTACCTCTGGATCTGGCTTGCAGCTGCTGTAGTGTATGTACCTCTGGATCTGGCTTGCAGCTGCTGTAGTGTAGTGTACCTCTGGATCTGGCTTGCAGCTGCTGTAGTGTAGTGTACCTCTGGATCTGGCTTGCAGCTGCTGTAGTGTAGTGTATGTACCTCTGGATCTGGCTTGCAGCTGCTGTAGTGTAGTGTACCTCTGGATCTGGCTTGCAGCTGCTGTAGTGTAGTGTACCTCTGGATCTGGCTTGCAGCTGCTGTAGTGTAGTGTAGTGTACCTCTGGATCTGGCTTGCAGCTGCTGTAGTGTAGTGTACCTCTGGATCTGGCTTGCAGCTGCTGTAGTGTATGTACCTCTGGATCTGGCTTGCAGCTGCTGTAGTGTAGTGTACCTCTGGATCTGGCTTGCAGCTGCTGTAGTGTAGTGTACCTCTGGATCTGGCTTGCAGCTGCTGTAGTGTAGTGTACCTCTGGATCTGGCTTGCAGCTGCTGTAGTGTAGTGTACCTCTGGATCTGGCTTGCAGCTGCTGTAGTGTAGTGTACCTCTGGATCTGGCTTGCAGCTGCTGTAGTGTAGTGTACCTCTGGATCTGGCTTGCAGCTGCTGTAGTGTAGTGTACCTCTGGATCTGGCTTGCAGCTGCTGTAGTGTAGTGTAGTGTACCTCTGGATCTGGCTTGCAGCTGCTGTAGTGTATGTACCTCTGGATCTGGCTTGCAGCTGCTGTAGTGTAGTGTACCTCTGGATCTGGCTTGCAGCTGCTGTAGTGTAGTGTATGTACCTCTGGATCTGGCTTGCAGCTGCTGTAGTGTAGTGTACCTCTGGATCTGGCTTGCAGCTGCTGTAGTGTATGTACCTCTGGATCTGGCTTGCAGCTGCTGTAGTGTAGTGTACCTCTGGATCTGGCTTGCAGCTGCTGTAGTGTAGTGTACCTCTGGATCTGGCTTGCAGCTGCTGTAGTGTAGTGTACCTCTGGATCTGGCTTGCAGCTGCTGTAGTGTAGTGTATGTACCTCTGGATCTGGCTTGCAGCTGCTGTAGTGTAGTGTACCTCTGGATCTGGCTTGCAGCTGCTGTAGTGTAGTGTACCTCTGGATCTGGCTTGCAGCTGCTGTAGTGTAGTGTACCTCTGGATCTGGCTTGCAGCTGCTGTAGTGTAGTGTACCTCTGGATCTGGCTTGCAGCTGCTGTAGTGTAGTGTACCTCTGGATCTGGCTTGCAGCTGCTGTAGTGTAGTGTACCTCTGGATCTGGCTTGCAGCTGCTGTAGTGTAGTGTACCTCTGGATCTGGCTTGCAGCTGCTGTAGTGTAGTGTACCTCTGGATCTGGCTTGCAGCTGCTGTAGTGTATGTACCTCTGGATCTGGCTTGCAGCTGCTGTAGTGTAGTGTACCTCTGGATCTGGCTTGCAGCTGCTGTAGTGTAGTGTACCTCTGGATCTGGCTTGCAGCTGCTGTAGTGTATGTACCTCTGGATCTGGCTTGCAGCTGCTGTAGTGTAGTGTACCTCTGGATCTGGCTTGCAGCTGCTGTAGTGTAGTGTACCTCTGGATCTGGCTTGCAGCTGCTGTAGTGTAGTGTACCTCTGGATCTGGCTTGCAGCTGCTGTAGTGTAGTGTACCTCTGGATCTGGCTTGCAGCTGCTGTAGTGTAGTGTACCTCTGGATCTGGCTTGCAGCTGCTGTAGTGTAGTGTACCTCTGGATCTGGCTTGCAGCTGCTGTAGTGTAGTGTACCTCTGGATCTGGCTTGGCTTGTGTTATTTTCTGATTTTCATCAGAATATTGTAGATGAAGGAGCAGAGGCTCAGGAGGGGCGAATTGTGTGTCTAAGATTGCCCACTGAGGAAGCAGCAGAGTGGAATGAAAATGTCAGTCCCCTGCCGTTGGAGCCTCTCCGGTGACTAGTGTTCCTGTCAAGCTTTTGGTTTAGGGCTTTAATGATCTATTTGCATATTCACATACCTTATTGTATCCCCTTTGGAAGACAGTGACTGTGCCTGCCCTGGTGCTGGCACATAGGATGTGTGCCCCGGTGCTGACAGATATGATGTGTGTACCTTTCCACTTAGAGCCTTTTCATTGACAAAGGCAACAACAGCAGGAAACAGGCTGTCTTAAGGTCTCAGCCGGAATAAAGAAGAATAAAGAATAAGGGTCTGGCAAGATGGCTCACTGGGTCCAAATGTTTGCTGCCAAGCCAATGACCTGAGTTCAATCCTGGGGACCTACATGGTAAAGAACCGGCTCTTGAAAGCTGCCCTCTAACTTCCACACATGCACCATGACCCACCCCCACACAGCCTTTTAAAAAGAAAAAGTAAGGGGGAGGTAAGGAAGGAAAGCAAGATAGGCAGGTACAGAGGCGCACACCTTTAATCCCAGCACTCGGGAGGCAGAGATGGGCAGATGTTTGTGAGTTCTAGGCCAACCGGGACTACTACATGGAGAGAACCTGTCCAACAACAGCAGTGACAACAAAGCCAATCCAGGAGGCAGCTAGCCTAGGCCAAGGCTCCTGGGAGAATGACACTCAGAAAAGCCCAGGGCTTAGGGGCTGGCACATTTTCATCAGATCCCCTCATGATCTTGCTCTCTCTCTCCAGCAGGACCCCAACTCCTGAGAACCAGGGAGCAGCCTCTGAGAGAGATCGGGAAGTCATATACACCATTTCTGGGCCAGGTTCATCCTCCGAGAGTTCACACACTGGGCATCTTCCGCTGGACCTGCCCCCGAGATATGAAGAAAAAGAGACTGCTCCAGCCACACCCTTGGGTGCCCCTTCTGAGTCATCCCCACCGTGAGCTATGGACTCAGGCAGATGATGGACAGTTTTATATATATCATGGATTGTTTTTTATTTAATTTTTTTAATAAAAAATACAATAACATTTTCTGTGTTTCCATTTTTCTGCTATCACACCAAAAGGAAGTGAGTCACATTTCAGGTTAGACCCTACTGTCTGTGCTTCAGGCCACAGGGGAGGTGTGACATGATCCTGTCAGGCAACCTGGGATTTGCCTATTGAGACCTACAATGCTGGGAGCTGGTGGCCTTGTTTGTACTGGTGGATAAGGAACCAGAGACTCAGAGAAACTAAAGGCTGTCTTCAAGGTCACAGAACTTCTAATGAAGGAACTGTGAACGCGCGCGCGCGCGCGCGCGCGTGTGTGTGTGTGTGTGTGTGTGTCTGTCTGTCTGTCTGTCTGTGTATACACCTCCTCCTTTTTTTTTTTTTTTTTTGTTCTTTTTTTTTTTTTCGGAGCTGGGGACCGAACCCAGGGCCTCGCGCTTCCTAGGTAAGCGCTCTACCACTGAGCTAAATCCCCAGCCCACACCTCCTCCTTCTTATTCCTTCCCTCTCCCCTTTCCCACACCATCTCCCTGCTTCAGAAGCCTCACACTGAAGCCTCTGAATAAGCCCGTGTGTAATTTCCTCAGAGGCTCTGATCTGCTTTGTTTCTGAGACAGGATTTTGCTATGTTGCCCAGGCTAGCTTCAAACTTGTGTTCCTTATGCCGCAGCCTTCAGAGTTCTGGGATTATAGGCCACCATGCTTTTTGTTCTCTCTCTCTCTCTCTCTCTCTCTCTCTCTCTCTCTCTCTCTCTCTCTCTCTCTCTCTGTGTATGTGTGTGTTCGTGCCTTCTCTATAATCTACAAACCCTGCAAGCCTTGGTGTCATCTAGCATTCAAGTGTCTGAGGACTGAGGGCAGGGGTGTGGGCCTGGGAAGTTTGTCTGCCTTACTGACTGATCACCTGTGAATTGCCACAGTGTTAAATCAGGGTGGCTTTTTGGGCCAGTAGTTGTAATCTGTTTTCAAATTGGACATTTATTGGATTGAACTGCTCTTAAAAGTCCGCGTTTTTCTTTTTCCTCCTGTAAAGTTAATTATTCACAGTTTAAAATCAGAACAAAGCATGAATTATGGCCACTTCCTTCTGTGGTTATTTGTTTAAAATGGCCAAGCTGAGACTTCTAGGTAGAATTACTCCAGTTACAAGTCTTTATTTATAACCCGGAGCCCGTTTAATGGCTCGAAGTTGGATTTTGTGATTGAGGGCTTTGTTTTTATGTGGTTGTAAAGCCAGGCAAATGGTTAGGAATGGTCAGGAGTAAGTCTGACCTCGTGGTCATGGAGGTCTGTTCCAACCCGTCAGCTCTTGTGGTCGCTTGGGGAGTGAAGCCAGAGGCTCTGGCCTCCCAGCAGAGGCCTGGCCTTAGGTGAGCATCCCACTGCAGAACTTCGAAGGCAGCGGGGAGAGTTGGGCTGGATCATGTCCCAAACACACGGACAAGTGGCTAAGGTGACTCTTTAACATATCAGAGTGGACCTGGCTGTCAGGTTCTCCCAGCATCCCAGTTTCTACCAGTTACAGGGTATGACTGACATGCCGCTTCACCCTACTACCAGCAAGGTATGAGAATTCGAGGTTTTCTATATCCTCACCAATGCTTGTTTTCCTTTTTTAAAAAGAATAGACTACAGCTTTCCAACGTGACTGTTGGGGTGAGTCTTGGCTGCATTGCTTTGTGCTCCTGCCTGGCTGCACACACAGACCTGCCCAGGTACCCACCCAGGAGCTACCTGGGATCCATGACTGGAAAACACACACACACACACACACACACACACACACACACACGCCAGTTAATTTTAAAATATCTCAAAGTTGTGCACCCCTAAACCTTCCCCTGCAACCCCAGGTCCAATGGCCACTTCCCTGAAAATTCCCATGGCTGGTTGGTTTTATCTTCTGTGGCTACCACATCCCCTTCTTTTTCTTCTTCCCGAGTCTCCAGATTCTCCCTGTATCTTACCCTCTAAACTTTCAGTGTCCCACCTAGTGCCACTGGCTGCTGACATCTTTATTGACAGATCAAAAACCATGCATCTGGACATGCAGAGTCAAAGCATTAACGCCAATCTCCAGCCCACGACGTACAGTAGTATTTCACTGTAGCTTTGACTCGCATTTCCCTAGTGACTAATGATGTTGAGTCCTGTGAGGGCTGATTTCGGTTGTCATCTCGGCAGGATATGGAGTCACCTGGGAAGGGAGTCAGACATGTCTGTGAGGGGTTGTCTTAATCGGGTCAATCGAGGTTAGAAAACTCATATGCGTAGTATCGGTTACTGTGAATGGAATGGAAAGGTAAGTGAGCGGAACACAGAGATGCATACCCCCGTGCTGTCTGACTATGACCAACAGTTGTGCCTCCTGCTGTGGTGAGCCGACCCATAGGCCAGGTACACCTTTTCTCCCTTAAATTGATTTGGTGAGAATGTTTTATCACAGGACAAGGAACTATGATGGTCGTTGATATTGAGAAGGGAGGTTGCTGCTGCGAGGAACCCGAGTGGGTGATTCTTTGGTCTTTCAAACTGTTTTGTGGCTGGAATATGGAAGAATGTGGTTCTCTGGGACAGAAAAGTTCCGGTGTGCTGGAGTAGAGCTTAACTGCCCCTTCTGGTGGGAGCTTGAGAGAAAGATGCTGAGAGAATTACAGACTGTGGAGGTCTGGCTAGTGACCTTTCAGAGGGGACAGAGGGCTCTTTCAGGATCTGGGCTAGAGGCCATTTGTAAGTAAACTTTTGGCCAAGAATATGGTTTCATTTTGCTCCTGCCATGAGAACTTGAACAAAGATGAATTTGAAGATGACGGATTGATTTGTCTGGACAATTTCAAGGCAGGATAGGGTTTAGGCTGCTGAAGAAGCAGCTGTGTTGCTGTAAATTTATTAAAAAAAATGCTGTCTTTTATCCTGCTCTAGATCCAGCATGGTAGTGCCCGAAGATATCTGGTAGATGTCTTCATCTCAGTCAGCAAAGCCTTTCACCCGCTGTGCTCCATTCCCTATCACACTGCCAAAGGCTTCTCTCTGAGCCTGGCAGCAATCTCTCTACCCATCCAGTTCCCAAGGCAGGCTGCCACCATGCCAGAAATATACGTCCCAATTCTGTGGTGGACCAGTGTCTCTCCACCACGAACTCTCTTGAACTTAAATTGCCACATGAAAGACACACAACACAATAACCTCTGATCCAATTGATAAGATACAATTGCCCACCTAGACATACAAAGCCCTGTACAATCCATCCCTTAAGAACATTCATAACAAGCTGTAAATGTGCAGACAGAAATCTTAACATCAGCCTCGATGTTCTCCTGGCAGCTTCTTCTCTCTCTAAAACTTTTCTCCCGCCCACCCTTCCTTCTCATCCAATGACAGGCCTTCACCTGCATGATGATATCATCCTACACAGCTGTGACTGAGAAATCAGTTGATCAGCACCATCATAGAAGATTCTCCTGAACTGCCCTGGGTCCTAAGGGTGAAATCACACCTTAGAGGCTCCACCCTGAGACGGTGGCTGAACTTGGCTTCATGGTCCATGAGCTGCTTTTCTGGGGTTGTGGAAGACACAGGATTGAGTGCAACTGAGCCAGGCAAGGCATTAGGTAGTCATTCCTTTTGGTATTTCAACACCTGAGTGAGGAAGAATGGGCGAAGCCAGGGGAAGAAGGAGTTCAGAGAACGAGAGTCCTTAATCTCCACCTCAGCATTTAGAGTGGGGTGGCGAGAGGGCGGGAAGCCCTATGGGGGTCCCTTGATGTCCCCCTATGAGTGTGACCTTGTTGTGTAGATGTAGCACAGGGGGCTCAGGCCCTGGTGGCCTTTCTCCTTTGAGAGGACCATCATTCTAGAGTGGGCCTCAGAAACAGAGAGCAGGAGACAGAGTATTCTCAGGACTAAAGCAGAAGCAGCATGCGCTGTGTGTCCCCAGGTCCAGGAAGGCAAGAGCCACCTAGAACAGCTGCTACGGCGTAAAGTCCCTCCATCCAGTGAGCGCAAGCCATGTTTATCAGTGAGAGAGGCTGAAGACAGCCTCTTAGACACAGCAGAGACAATACACATCTGGACAATCTCCTCCTGCCTCTTCTGACTTTGGGAAGTCTTGCTCACATTCCCAGCTGGTACTGAGGAACCCTGAGGGGAGGTCTGTGGGGTCAGAGACGGGCCCCCAGGGTTGTTGGGGGGCTTCCCACTCTCTCCTTGTTTCAGCCTCCCAGGTAGGAAACCCTGGGCTCCTCCACCATGGAAGGCGTAGTTTCATCTTTCTCATCTCTTATGAGGCCAAGAGCTGGTCAAAGCAGAGGTGGAGAAATGAAATGGATTCAAATGAAAACAACCTGAGGTTGCCCAAGTGGGACTCAGCATGGAAAGGTCCCAGGCAGGGTTTCTTCCGGCCGGCCTGTCCCTGCCAGCCCCTGGTGAATCAGGTAGATGAGTTTTCCCAAGGAGCTGGGCTGGGTTTTGCTGGTCGAACCCTGATTCTGGGCCTCCCAAACAGCGGCAGTGAGCAGGGTGAGGTCATGAGGCACACCGTGGAGGCGGTGGGTAAGAGGAGGTAAGCACATTCAGAGGGGAACCATGCATGGTTGCCTAGAAGCCCTCCTGGGATTGATCTTGCATACCTGGCATTCCTGGAGTATCAAGCTTGCTGCCACCAGCCCAAGTCCCCTGGGAGGAGCAATGGTGAAGGAAGAGAGTGAAGGATGAAGCTTTCACTAATTGGGAATGCATTCTTTCTCTCATACACACATACACACAAAGCAGAAGGGGGCAGGGAAGGAGAGGGAACAGGGAAAGGGATATTGAGTTTCTGGTTAGATGCAGCTTGTGTGGTTTGGCTCTCTACTGTGCTCTCTACCCCACACCAGAGCACTGCCCTGCCTGAGGTGGGGCCACCCATAGCATGTGGTGTGGGAATGTTGAATGGATGGAGGTGACAGACAGGAAACTGGGCTAGGCAGCAAGCGCTGGGCTATGAGCAGCTTAGAAAGCCACAATGGATGGCTGAGTTCCTTCAGCTGCCCAATGCCATGCCAAAGTACTCACAGGGCAGTTCCTTAAAGGTCATTGACCTTATCACCGAGTCCTGCCTACTGGTGTTGGCTGAACCAGGTAGCATATCTAATCACCAAGGGGGAGGGTGGCTCTTTTCTGGAGAAACATGAGGGACGAGGGTGGTGTCTAGGGTCTCCCTAGGCCAGACTGTGCAGGCTGACCCTTTCTCAAGCTTAGCATCCTCCTGCATCTCCAGACCCTGCCCAGGCAGTACTGCTTTCCCTCAGGAGCTGCTGTGGTACAGGACCCTTCGGTCAGACCCAAGGGTGCTAAGTCACCTCGTGGAGTCTGTTTCTTAAGCCCGAGGTCTCCTTTCCTCCTTTGAGTGTGAGGACGGTAGAGTTTTGGGGACCACCCCGCTGCTGTGATACCTTTGCTGCCCAGGGATTCTGAGGTGCAGCCTGCCTGGTCCATGGTATGACCACACTGCTCTGAGGTGCTACAAAGCCTCTTTGTGAGCTCTGTGCATTTTCCTGATGTGCTGGGATGGCCCAGGCGTGTAGCACCAATCACAGCACTGCCTCCTGCATAACCCGGAGGAGACCAGATCCTCACTGTTATGCAAGTTGTAAGTTTGTGTGAGCAGAAAACTGCAACTCTCCCATCAGGCAGCCGTCTGTCCATCCGTTTGACTCTGGAAAGGGATGAGAATTACAGCCTAGATTTGTAAGAGGGTCCCTCATCTTTTTCCAGAGTAGGCTACTGATTTGAGGAAACTTCCTCTCTGGAATCCTGGCTGAACTGAGCTCCATCAGGCTGGATGGAGCTAGAACAGTGTGAGGGCTAATGTGGACATCAGGGCCTCAGAGGCAGGTTTCAGGTCCAGTTCCAGGCCTTAAGACAAGCTGCCAAGGACACCTTTGCTACTGGGAAGGCACTCTGGGGTTCTGTTATGGGAAGAGAGCTCGCTATACTAGTAACACCCTGTGGGAATGTATTGAGTACCAGATGCTCATGGGAGTCCACTCAGTCCCTAGCACATGGCCCCTCCTGCAGCACAGAAGGGATGGCCTGTGGCTGTGTGAGAAGTAAAAACCTTCTGGGAAGCTTAGTTAGCTGAGAGATGTTTAGTGACAGTCAAAGTTTAGTGATTCAATGTTCGGGTTTCAATGACATTTATCCATTCTCTTATTCTGGGACATTTAGGTTGCTGTCTGTAAATAAACGGTGGGAAGCAAGGGGAGAAGTCGTGAGTTCTTGCCGCCGCCTGGCCACCTTGCACAGACGATTCTTTTTTTTTTTTTTTTTTTTCCGGAGCTGAGGCCCGAACCCAGGGCCTTGTGCTTGCTAGGCAAGCGCTCTACCGCTGAGCTAACTCCCCAACCCCACGATTCTTGACATATGGGAGGTCAAGCCGCTTGCCTTTCCAGCCTGACCTTCTCACACGGAGTTGTTCTTGATGTAGCACATTGGCAAACACAGACAGCATTGAAGGGAGACCAGCAAAGCTCCCTCAGTTGTTGGATCCCTCTCGCCAAACACAAAGGCTCATGAAGCCGCACAAGGATCAGGATCATCAGAGACGCTTGTCATGTTCTTTCCTGTGGCGGTCAACCCTGCGAAGGAAAAAGTGGGATGGAGAGCGAGGCGCCCCAGGCTTCTTCCTCGGAGAGTCCTGGTCTGTCATACACAGTAGATCTAAGATGGCTGCCGGGACGCGGGTGAGACACATAAAGGAACCGAGGCCAGGGTGGTGACTGCTTCCTCCATCCTCACGGAAGTTCTAACATGTTACTCCCCCACCGCCAACCTCCGCCACCTCCTTCTGAGGAACCTCATTTGTCAGGGCTTTCATTGGGGCATGGTGATGGTGTGGTGAGATATGATTGGCTGAGAACTTAGGGGCTTGGGACTGTGCTTGTGCGTCGTACTTGGTTCCCTCCTCCCATCATGGGTCCCAGGGATGGAGCTCGGGTTGCCAGCCTTGGAAGCAGGCATCTTTACCCACGGAACCTTGTAACTGGCCCAGAAATCACTCTTAAAAAAAAAAAAAATTCAGCTGGTTTTTTCATTAACGGACTGGCCAGTGGTCTGTTGTCTTGTATTCTTGTCTATGTGTAGTCTTAGTTGATATGATCTATGGTTTCCCGTGTTCCTGGAAACTGGAACTAGAAGCTAGAAAAGATTGCGGTTAAAC
Source organism: Rattus norvegicus (assembly GCF_021556685.1). NCBI lineage: Eukaryota > Metazoa > Chordata > Mammalia > Rodentia > Muridae > Rattus > Rattus norvegicus. The sequence continues at coordinate 31,727,792 of NC_141535.1, read as the reverse complement.
AGAAACAAGAGCACTTCAGAGGGGCCGCGATGGCTACACACTTCATCACCTTCCTAGGTGGGATCATCTTAGGTATCTGACGTTTGAATCCTAAGATGGTGGTGGCGAAAGCTTGGAAAAACAGTTGGGACAGGGCAAATCTGTGGTTCCCCAGCAAAGCTCTACCTAATGGCTCCATCCATAGTCCTTGCTCGACCTGTTTGGTAGTTTCATGACTTGCTCAGCCAGAGGTTAAGTCTCAACTGTCCCCCTACCCAGAGACAAGATAAAGGACCCATTCCTTATTTGCAGTGGTAGACTTGGAGTGTATTGAGTTGTGAAGTTACCAAAGCAGGATATCCCCCACACGGACCTGCTCAAACAACAGAAATTCATTTTTTTCCCCCTCATGACCCTGGAAGATCTGAGTCCAAGGTCCAGGGCTGGCAGGGCTGGTGTTTTAGGAAAATTCTTCATGGCTGCGGTAGCTGGCATCTCATGGTGTCATGGTGTCCTTACATGGCCTCTCTTCGTGATCACACTCTTGATAATTGCTTCCTCCTCTGGGAAGTTCTCATGACCTGTAGCATTGCAAGGTCACCCCCTTTATGATTTCATTTCCTCATCATTGTGTCTTCCAAGACCCTTCCCCCCACAGCCATATAGAGGTTAAGGTCCCAACCTGTGAAACTGGCGAATTCTGGGACACAATTGTCTCCATTGCACAAATGTTTGTGTGTACTTGTGTGTACATCTCTTTATTTATTTAATTTTATTTATACAAGTACACTGTAGCTGTCTTTAGACACACCAGAAAAGGGCATCAGATCCCATTACAGATGGTTGTGAGCCATCATGTGGTTGCTGGGACTTGAACTCAGGACCTCTGGAAGAGTAGTCAGTGCTCTTAACCACTGAGCCACCTCTCCAGCCCAAACATCTCTTTAATAAGAGCAAATGAGACCCTCACTCCCTCTCCATGTGTCTCCTACCAACCTGTGGAGCTCATTTCTAATTGATTCAATGCTTAATTGTGTGTTCAAATAGTCCCACATTTGGTCAATCTTTTGAGATGTTTTATGTCTCCATAGTGTCTTTGCTAGCTCCCTGGCTTTTTGGCACCCGCTACCCACACTGCCCCCTGTGCCTCCCCCACCCCAGAGCCAAAGGAATGACATCTCTTCAGGGCTGGGCTACAATCTGGAGACATACAGACTCCTGTGCTCAGCAGGTCAGTAGAACCAGGGCTTCCTATAATCACAGCTGATGTTAGCATTCCCACTTTTGATTTAAGGAGGAGCCCGTTCTCTTTCGCCTTGGCTTTGTGTTTATAGCTTGTCTCTTACCCTTTAACTCTTGTTTGTGTTTAGGTTTGCTTGTTTTCTTCTGTGTGTATTGTGATGGTTTCTATGCTTGGCCCAGGGAATGGCACTATTAGGAAGTGTGGCTTTGTTGAAGTAAGTGTGTCACTGTGGGTGTAGACTTTAAGACCCTCATCCTAGCAAACTGGAAGCCAGTATTCTGCTAGCAGCCTTCAGATGAAGATGTAGAACTCTCAGCTCCTCCTGCACCATGCCTGCCTGGATGCTGCTATGTTCCTGCCTTGATGATAATGGACTGAACCTCTGAACCTGTGAGCCAGCCCCAGTCAAATGTTGTCCTTATAAAGAGTTGCCTTGGTCATGGTGTCTGCTCACAGCAATGGGAACCCTAAATAAGAAAATGCCCATTTCATTTACGTACTGATTTATTATACAACACACAAAAGAGTCTTGCTATTTACATAGTCTAATATTATTAATGCCAATAAAACTATTGGATTAAGCACTATTGTTTTGGATTTTAAAAGCATCTTTAAAATATCTGACTATGCTCATACAGTAAATATAATACGCCCCAAAGCGTTTCCGTTATTATTCATCTTTGCTTTTTCATATTTAAACATTCTATTCCACCTGAGCACACACACATGTGTGTGTCTGTCTGTCCATCATACATATGTATGTGAATGGTGAACAGCACACCTGTAGAGATCAGAACACAACTTTCTCTCCTCCCACCCTGTGAATCTTGGGATTGTCCCCACGAGGACATGGGGATCAAACTCAGATCATCAGATTGGGTTGCAAGCCCCGGAGGAGTAATTTTGTTTGCTTGCTTTTACATTAATAACGTGACACACAGTTAGAGCCATTTGGTTCTTTTAAATAACCTGCTAAGGTTAATTTTGGAGTTTGGATTAATTTGAACATGTAAGGCATTGAGTACACAGAGTAGAGGATACATGAAGTCTTGCTCCATTTGCTTCTGGAACTCTACCCATTGCTTGTCCCTCAGTCGGTCATCATTACTTTGTTTATTTTTTTCACATAGGTTATTTCCCTTGTGTTTCTTCTGGACATGCACACATGTATACATACACATTGGTCTAACTTTTTCTTTTCAATCTAATACTATCTCCTGGCCATCATTCCACATACCTCCCTGTTTCTTTTGCATGATGGTGTAGTCGCCCCGCTGTGTGGCTATGACGTGAAGAGTTATTCTAGGTTCCTGTCTGCGCACCACTGCTATCTTAAAGGGTGAATGACTTCTCCTTGAAAGCCATTTTAGAAAGAAAGATTTACTTTTTTTCTTTTTTTTTTTTTTTTGGTTCTTTTTTTCGGAGCTGGGGACCGAACCCAGGGCCTTGCGCTTCCTAGGTAAGCGCTCTACCACTGAGCTAAATCCCCAGCCCCCTTTTTTTCTTTTTTAATATTTATTTATATGTAAGTACACTGTAGCTGTCTCCAGACACACCAGAAGAGGGCATCAGATCTCATTACAGATGGTTGTGAGCCACCATGTGGTTGCTGGGAATTGAACTCAGGACCTCTGGAAGAGCAGTCAGTGCTCTTAACCACTGAGCCATCTCTCCAGCCCAGATTTACGTTTTTTAAATGTGTGTGTGTGTGTGTGTGTGTGTGTGTGTGTGTGTGTGTCAGAATGTATGTATGTGTTCCATGTGCATGCAGGTTTCTGTGGAAGCCAGAAGAGGATATCAAATCCCTTGGAAGTAGAGTTACAGTTTGGGGACCACCATGTGGGTGCTGGGAACCAAACTCAGGTCCTCTGCAAGAGCAGTCAATGCTCTCGGCTTCTAGACCACTGCTCCATCCCTGAGGGCCATTTCTGTATCTCTACTAGAAATATGTACAAGTTCCTACTTCTTTTCTTTTTCTTTCTAGAACTGAGGACCAAACCCAGGGCCTTGCACTTGCTAGGCAAGCGCTCTACCATTGAGCTAAATCCCCAACTCCAAGTGCCTACTTTTTCGTAGCTTCAGTTTCTGTCAATGTTACAATTAAGAAGCCACAGTTCAAGAGACTTCTAATGGACAATTGTCTAACTCTTATGAGACTAAGCTATTTTGTCAGTGTTAAAAGTTGTTTGACTCTTCTGTGAACTACTTGTTAGTTGACTAACAGGTTACTTATATATTGTATATTAGTTATACTAATTAGTTTACTAAGTTATAGCCTATTTTTTTTTTGTTTTATTTTTCAAGACAGGGTTTCTCTGTATAGCCATGGCTATTCTGGAACTTGATTTGTAGACCAGGCTGGTCTCAAACTTAAAGAAATCCCCCTACCTCTGCCTCTGCCTCTTCTTCTGTCTCTGCCTCTGCCTCTGCCCTCTAATGTATTTCTGGTAGCCATAGATATAATATATAATATGTAATATATAATATATGTAATATATATCAAATGCCAATCAAAATCAATAGGGAAATACAGAGCCCTCCCTCTTAAAGTTTGTCTAGCAGAAAGTTCTTGTCTATTAGAAAGCTCCTAATATTTAACTTTTCTCTATAGGTCCCATTGAATCAACTGGAGCATTTTGGCAACAACTTACCATCTTAATGTTTTTAGAATCTTGGCCAATCCCCTGGTTTCATTGGAACATGGTGTTAATGAAAGAAAGATTGCAGTTTGCACAGCCACATGTGCTATTGGCTACATGGGGAAGGCTGTTCCATGGCAAGTAGTGGGGCCCCCCCAGCTGTCTCACATGCAGACAGAGGTCTCAAAAGAATACTTTGTGGGGAGGGATGGGCTGTGGCGTCATCTCCAAATGTTGTCTACCCAGGGGGTGGGTGTCCCAGGTTGTGGCTCTTTAGGGGTCCAATGCTAAGTTTTGCATGGGAATTTCTCTATGAGGTCAGCAGCCATCAGCCAGACACATGTGCCAAGCAGGAAACGGAGCAGACCTTTGCTTTGTGCTCATCTCAAGCCAGATGCCTCAAATGGAGGGAGGTGAGCCTCCCCATGTGATCCCAGCCACAACTCTAACAGGGTGCAAAGTCCCTGTTAGTTATCTACTGTTGCATGAAAATTGTTCTCTAAAGGAGGGCTTAAGGAAGTAGACTGTTATCTCTCGAATTTCAGGAATTCAGGACTTGCTTGACGGGTGGATATTTCATGAAAGTGGTGAGGGTGTGAGAGATATCAGCCAAGACGTTGTTGTCCGATGACATGAGTGAGAACAGAGACCTACTTCCAAGAGAGTTTCTGTTTGACTTAACGTGTTCCTCTGTAATTTCCCTTGTTGGGTTTTAATCCGCAATATGATGAGGATTGAATCAAAATGTCATCTTTGGAAGTGCTTAGTCATGGGGGTGGAAGTCCTTCACCTCTCTTACTATGCAAAAATATAAAGTCATCCGCCTCTGACCCAGGAAGGGAGTCCCAACCAGACATTGACGTTTCTAGCACCTTGACAGTGGTCTTCCTAGTCTTCAGACATGGAGGAAAGCCAGTAGTCCGGGTGTGTTTGTCATAGAAGCCTGAAGGGACTCACATGGCTGACAAGTTGGTGTTGGCTGGTAGCAAGGCTCTCCGCTCTATTCCAGTCATTGCAGTATCTTCATAGGGTGTCTGATTTCCTGAGTGAGACTTGAGAGAGATTGAGTGTGTGTGTGTGTGTGTGTGTGTGTGTGTGTGTGTGTGTGTGTGTGTGTGGTGCTGCATTGCTTTTTAAGATCTAGTCTTAGCATCACTCACCTTCCCTTGTTTCTATGGTCTATTAGAAGCAGGTAAAATCCGGCTCATAGTCAGGAGGAGTTAGCCTTATCTTTAGAAGGCCAATGTCACAAGGAATTTATTCACAAACACTTTTTTAACTCAGCACAGACTCTGCAGCTATGGTGCTTTCCCTCTTGAAAGCAAAGGGTACCCCAGCCTACCCCTCCCCGCCCCCGCCCCCACCCCCACCCAACTGCTGAGGCATGTCTACCTCTCCGGTAAACCTCAACACAGAAATTAAGAGGCATACTACACATCATCTTGGAGATATAATCCAGATTTAATAAATTGTGGATTAATTTAATCCAGAATTGGGGTGATTCCATGAGGTGCCTGAGTCCTGAAATAGTCACTCTGTAAGGCAAAAGTGGGCGAGGATATTGTCACGTAGAAGGAGCTGGTGAACTACGGTTGGCAGGTCATTTGCTTGTCTATGCAAATAGTTTTGATTAAAAGAGTCCTGCTCACAGGTGTGCTGTCGTCTGAGTCAGCACTGAGCATTTGAGCTGTAATGACTTAGGTGTGTCTGTAATGACTTCTCCTCTCAAGTGTATGGTGACAGAGTCAATGAAGCTGGATGTACTGGAGAGGCATACTCATCTCTAAAGGAACAGAAAAGGGATTTAAATTTATTAGAGTAGTTTACAGAATGTGGTCTGGGTAGTCCAATAGTGGCCGGCTCACACTGAAAAGGATATGACTCTGACTGACAGTTGTGGTCCATGAGGCTGGGTGTCACGGCAGCCCCAGTCCACCACTAGAGTTCTAGAAGATTCCTGGAGAGTGGCTGGCTTCAGTCTACATCAGAATCCTGGAAAAGTTGATTCTAATACTAGTGAAGGAATATTTTGGCAACACAGTAGATGAACTTGCCGTGAGCATGTGGGCAAGTAGGCAAAACAGTTTCCTTTTTCCTCATCCTTTTATCTGTGCTGCCACCAGAGAGTACTGCCCTCATTTAGGGGGAATCTTTCTGCTTCAAATAATCTGATCCAGAAAATCCCTCACAGGAGTGTTCGGAGCTTCAGTTTTGATTCCAGATGCAGTCAGTTGACAACCAAGGTTAGCTCTCACCCTGGGTATTATCTACTTTCTAAAAAAAAAGCTTGATGCTAGGCTTGGTGGTGTGTAAGGAGTGGTTCTGATGCTCTGGTCAGGAATCGGCATGTGAACACTGAAGGTCCTGTTCCCCAGTTGGTTCTTGATCGATCAATAAAAATGCTAGAGGCCAATGACTGGATGGAAGAGTTGGAACTTCCAGGTTCCCACAGGCAGGCTAGCAGATGCAGCAGGAGGAGAGCATCCCCCATGCTTTGGAGGGAGAGAGCCACCGAGCATGTGAGACTTGACCTGGGGTAGCAGGTGGGAAATTAGAAATTAGAAACATAACTAAGCTGAGGGCAGATTTAGGGTGCTGAGTAGGAGAAGGTAACTGGGCAGCTGAGCTGATGGTAGATTTAGAGTTGAGCTGGGAGTGAAGAGAAGGGCACACTAGCTGAGAGAGACTTAGAAGAGTCCGGTCATTGAGCTAAAAGCATATTAAAATTAAGCTAGTCTCTCTCTCTCTCTCTCTCTCTCTCTCTCTCTCTCTCTCTCTCTCTCTGTGTGTGTGTGTGTGTGTGTGTGTATGTGTTTCATCCATGGATCCAAGGGAACTTGGATAGGGCTGGTAGTGTGGTCCGCTTGGAGCTTGAGGAGGGGTATTAGAGACTACATACAACAGTGGTGCATACTTTTAATCCCAGCACTTGGGAGGCGGAGGCAGATAGATCTCTATGAGTTTAAGGTCAGCCTGGTCTACATAATGAGTTCTAGGACAGCCAAGGCTATAGAGAGAAAGACCCAGTTTCAAAGAAGAAGAAGAAGAAGAAGAAGAAGAAGAAGAAGAAGAAGAAGAAGAAGAAGAAGAAGAAGAGGAAGAGGAAGAGGAAGAGGAAGAGGAAGAAGAAGAGGAGGAAGAAGAAGAAGAAGAGGAAGAAGAAGAAGAAGAAGAAGAAGAAGAGGAAGAAGAAGAAGAAGAGGAAGAAGAAGAAGAAGAAGAAGAAGAAGAAGAAGAAGAAGAAGAAGAAGAAGAAGAAGAAGAAGAAGAAGAAGATAGGGGGTGGTGGAAAAAGGCTTGTGTTGTGGGAAACAAGTGGGAAAAAGAACTTTCCTTCTCTGTATAATGAGTAGTACTAGATGTACATATCTAGAAACCTAATAGAATATTAACGCATTAAATAACTATTTTCAGCAGCACAGGGCCAAAGGTTACAATTAAGGTGAGCCTTTCAGTCATCCGCACTCTGTTAGAGACACATGCCTATTCCATCACAAGGAAGAGACACCAGTCAGTGGTCTCACTGGACTGAAAACACAGATGTTGGGGTTTAGGGAGGAAGGGAGGGAAGGAGGGAGATGTCTTAGGGTTCCATTGCTGTGAAGAGACACCATGACTAGGGCAACTCTTATAAAGGACGACATTTAATGATTTATTTTTATTTTATGTGCATTGGTGTTTGCACACACATCTGCATGATACAACATGCCCGTGTGTCAGAGCCCATGGAACCAAAACTATAGACAGCTTTAAGTCACCATGTGGGTGCTGGGAATTGAACCCGGGTCCTCTGGAAGAACAGCCAGAGTTCTTAACCTCTGAACCATCTCTCCAACCCTAAAGGGAAACATCTCATTGGATCTGGCTTATAGTTTTAGAGGTTTAGTCTACAGAAAGCTTGACAGCATGGGGGCAGCATGATCCTGGAGAAAGAGCTGATAGATCTACATCTTGATTCTCAGGCAGCAGAAGGAGACTGTAGTGTGAGATTAGGAGACCTCAAAGCCTACTCCCACAGTGACACACTTCTTTTAACAAGGCCACACCTACTCCAACAAGACCATATGTCCTAATAGTGCCATTTCCTATTGGTCAAATATTCACCTGCATCAGTCCTTGGCGGTTTCCTATCTAAACCATCTCTGGGGAGCCAACTCTGGCAGATCATCTTTATTGGTTCTCTCTTGAGGTAAGCAGAGGGGGAAGAGCAGGCAGCAGTGAGACTTGGTCTTGTGAGATATTTAGGGTTTCCTTTTTTATATAGGGGTTACCTGTCTTAAGTCTAAGTTACTTTGCAGTGTTAGCTGACCTGCCTGAGTTCCTCTAAGGCCAGAAACTTCAGTCTCTGGTGTTTAGTACCTTAAAGTAAAACAGCTGGGGATTAAGTAAAGGGATTTATTGCTGGTGCTCCTTTCTGTGGTGAATCAGTCAGAAGCCTCTCTGGCTAAGCTGGTTAACTCTTTGTGAACCAGAGAGGAAGGGAAGAAAAGAATTAAGATGCTTTATACAGTCAAATATGCACAGACACATACATGCAAACATTCATACATCCACACTCTGGCTGGGCCAGACCCTCTGTAACAATCAACACCACAAGTTATTCATGCATGCTTACATAATATACCCTACACATAAACATATAGACAAAAAAACATACACATTTGGATGGATGGATGGATGGATGGGTGGGTGGGTATGTGGATGGATGGATGGATGATGGGTGGATGGATGGATGGGTGGGTGGGTGGGTGGATGGATGGATGGGTGGGTGGGTGGATGGATGGGTGGATGGGTGGGTGGATGAATGGATGGATGGGTGGGTGGATGGGGCAAAACTCCCCAAGCCAAACCATCCAACCAACAGCTTCATTTCTTTTCTCTGGTCTTTTATACTTTCTTAAACAAAAAGTTCTTTAGAAAATTACCTACAATAGCATGTAGATAAAATGTTACACAGAATGGAGTGACAGAAGGATGTTAATATTCAGTTCAAAGCAGTGTTTGATTATAATATGCTCATTGTAAGTTCCGCCACAGTTTTTACAGGGTCTTGCCTTATTTTAGTGCACACCCGTGGCTTTATCCTTGCACCTGAATGTTTTTTTTCTTGAGCGCAAATTTGTCCCAAGTCTATTTGTCTTTTTAGTGTAATTATGAAAGGTCCCTGTATTCCTTATTATGCAGCCTTTACTTACTATTCTGGGGAGTGGGCAAATTCTAACTTTATTACATCTTTCTAGCTACTAAGACCATCTCAAACTTTCTTCCTAAAATTATTTGAATTGAGTCAGGAATCCTATAGAATTATTATCTATCTGTCTATATGGCATCACTACCAAACAGTACATACCAAACAGTACATTTTCATAGATCTGCAGATATCTGCTCAAAAGGGAGAGTCAATAGCTAGCGATTGTTATATATTTAGTAATACCAGGAAAAGCGTATCGATAGTAGGAATCTTTCCTCAGATGTAATGTAGTCAGCTTTGCCTAGAGAAGCAATTCCATCATAGGCGTTAGTCCATGGTTGACCCAGCTCAGGAAAATCACCTGCCAGCTCTTAGCTTCTCCTAGGTGGCTCTGGCAGGGAGGCTAAAGTGGAATCTACATAGCAAAAGAACTCAGAACTGCAGGGTTCCCATGAAATCTCCAGTTAAACCAAGCTCTGTAGGACAAGACACCACAAGACCTGTCGATGAAGCCACAACTGTCAGGGAAGAAACTTTCCAGGAGCCAGGAAACTGAATGGCCACGGAGCTCACGAGGGGTCGAGAAAGTCTGGATTTTGTTTTTACTGATTAATTTTGTTCTTTGATAATTTCATGCACATCTATAATATATGCTGATTGTTACTGTTTACACTGTGGTGGTTTGAATGAGATGTTCCCCATAGTCTCAGGCATTTGAATACGAATATTGAATATTCCCAGTTGGTGGCACTGTTTGGTCAGTTTAGGAGGTGTGGCCTTCTGAAAGGAAGCACGTGGTGGGGGTGGGCTTTGAGGTTTCAAGTTCTCTGCCTTTCCTAGCTAGTTCTCTTATTTCCTGCTTGCAGTTAAAGAGGTGAGCTCTTGGCTGTAGCAGCTGTCATGATTTCCTGCCAAGGCACACTCTCATCCATCGGGAACCGTAAGTCCAAATCCATTCTTTCTTCTGTAAGTCTTAGCCATGATGTTTTATTCCAGAAGCAGACAATTTCCTCATACAGTCATCCTTTCTTATCTTCCTTCCTATCCTTGTTACCTCACCACCACTACACCACCAGATTCCTACCAATCCCTTCCCTACATTCAGAACTTGGGTTTGTTTTGTGGCCCATTTAATTTAATTGGGGCCATCTTTGTGTTGTAGAAATTTGTTAATCCTGACCCAGGTTTTCTACCCTGCCTTAGATCATTTAGTTCTCGAACAAAAGATATATTCAACCATATATATATATATATATATATATATATATATATATATATATATGGTATATAGGTATATAGGATTTTAAAGGTATATATATATATATATATATATATATATATATATATATATATATATATATATATATATACCTTTGTATATTATCTTGTGCCTTAAGCAGCACAAGAGCTGGGCAGACATCTACCCTCTCTGCTATTAGAATCTACTTTCCTATCGATAACCCCAAATTATTACTTACTACTTTCTATGTTTCATCTTGGCTGCTCTTAACTCCTTTTGGCCAGCCCTCAGGGCTACATTTTTATGGCTCACCTAACCCATGGCGGCTTTTCCTTCCTCCACCTGCACTTTCTTCTTCTCGTGGTTCTCCTCCAACCCCTGCCCCCTCCAACCTAAACCCCGCCTATGTCTCTCCTGCCCAGCTATTGGCATCTTCATTTACCAATCAGAAATACCTTGGCCAAGGTGAATGTTAAGACTCTCTGGGACAACTGGGTCTTGGGGGCCTGCACTTGACCATTATAATAGATAGCAGAAGACCAAACCTCAGTATCTGTTGTGAGCGTTGGATTGGAACTCTCCACTGGAGTCTGGTAGAGTTACCAGTGGGCACACATCTGAAGGCACTGACTCCCCCTTCCCTAGAATCTGTCAGAGGGAATATAGTTCAAAGTGAGAGACTGGACCTGCCACTAAGCCTTCCTCCATGCCTGACTGTCAGTGGGCCCATTGATGTTCTTGTGTAGACTCAAAAGCAGAGAGACTCCTGTGTTTTAAGCACCAGAGTCAATAGACTTCACTGAACACCAACAGCTTTGAGTAGAGTGACAAAAAAGACCATGTTTCAGGTCAGGATTAAACCAGCTTGGAATCAAGACCATTCTAGAGCTGCTTTGCCGAGGGCTAAGAAGAACCACATGTCCATAGTCTGCCTGTCAGAACAACACAAGACCCTCTTCAAAGGGAACAATAGAAGCCTTCAATGTTTGAGTCTAAGAGCATGTTGAATTTTGTTCTTCCAAACCTTTAACCTCACATTCTTTAGTGAGAGGCTGAATGTTTTCGCTCCAGGTCAAGGCAGGGAAAGAGGTCTTCTTCTGCCGTCCAGTTCAATGTTGGGTTATGGTCTCAAGAGCCAGTAAAAAGAAAGCAAAAATGTTCACTCTGGAAAGCTGTAGGGTGTGATTTCAAACACGTAACAATCTCAGGAATTCTACTAAATTCCTACTAAAACCAGGAAGACCGTTTTCTCCTGTTATTCACTGTTATCCAGCTGAGTAGCGTTGTTGTGGAAGGCTGTGGAAACTTTAGGGCGTAGAGTCTTGCCTAACGGAGTGAGACTGCAGATAGAACGGGCTTTGAGGGTTACATCTTGGCTCTGACTCTCACCTAAGTCACTATGTGCTTCTGGCTTGGCTCTCCAAGATGTGAGCAGAGCATGCTGTAAACCTTCATCAACAGAGCTCTGGGCTACTCCCTACTGCCTTCCCTTCCCTCCGCTTCCCTTGCAGCCTGTACCTCAACAAACCGTGAGCCTCCTCAAGCCATTCCCTTCTTACATTGCTTCTTGACATGCATTTGGTCACCGCAAGAACCAAAGTAACAATACATGCTCCTCAAAGACTCATGTGCTGGAGGCTTGGCCCCCAAGGTAATAGAGGGTGAATGGGAGGTGATTAGGTTATTGGGCCATAACCATTGCAACAGATTAGTGACTATTTGCTGGAGTAGCTGAAAGAGCCCTTGGAACTCAGTCACTTTCAGAGCAGGCTGAGTTTGGTGTTCTTGCTTTCATCATGTGACCTCCACCTCTCCCCCTCCATTTCATGTGCTCCCACCATATGATGCCATCTACTATAAGTCCCTAACCAAAAACCGGTGCCAGTACCTCCAGCATTGTCGGATAAGCAAACCTTTGCTTTAAGAAGTATTTAGCATCAGGTGCTTCATTATAGTAAAAACAACAACCAAAAAAAGGTGAGAGAGTGAACACAAAGGAGATACAGATTATAAAACTGACACACATAAATCAAGTATTTCTTGTCTGGGTGTTGGTATATAGGATTGCAATGTGAAATACATAAGAATGTTGTTTTCAATACTCAAGATCAACATGTTAAGCATACATATTCATTTTATCAGTGTAAAAGAGATTTTATTTTTATTTTTAATTATGCATATATGTGTGTCTCTGTGTGGGTGTGTGCGTGTGAGTGCAGGTACCCACAGAGGCCAGAATCAGTTTATGCCCCTGGAGTTGCAAACAGTTGTGAGCCACCTGACATGGGTGCTGTGAACCAAATTTGGATCCTCTGCAAGAGCAGTGCACGCTTTTAACTACTGAGCCAGCTCTCCAGCTCTCCCTTTTAAAAATTGTTAACTAACATATAAAATGATAGATTTTACTGTTATGTTTCCATACATACACACATATATATATATCCTTATAGGTAAATATATAATATATGATATATGACATATGATATTATTATATGAATTATAGTAATATCATATATCATATATAGTGTGTGTGTATGTGTGTGTGTGTGTGTGTGTGTGTGTGTTAACACAGGCTGTATCTTGCTACCGAGATGGGGGTGATGTTGTCCTTAGAGAGCTCCCCTGCCCTTGACTTTCAGTGCTGAGATTAAAGGCACACACACACATCATGCTTTGTCTTTATCCACACATCTACCCTACTCTCCTTTCGCTTGTCCCCTTTCCTAAATAGACCCTCCTTGTGTGTGTGTGTGTGTGTGTGTGTGTGTGTGTGTTTACTCTTTAACCCATATAATACACTTATGTAATCCAGAAATCTTCCAAATTTTTACTTAAGAATAATAGAAAGGGGCTGGAGAGATGGCTCAGCGGTTAAGAGCACTGACTGCTCTTCTAGAGGTCCTGAGTTCAAATCCCAGCAACCACCTGGTGGCTCACAACCATCTGTAATGAGATCTGATGCCCTCTTCTGGTGTGTCTGAAGACAGCTACAGTGTACTTCTACATAACTACATAATAAATAAATATTTTAAAAAAAGAATAATAGAAAGATAGCTTTACAGAAAGGATTATATAGTAAAGACTTCTCCTAGCAGATGTAGTCCCTTGCGGTTTAAAGTAGAAAACGATCCAAACATCAATCATGGTGACAGGTCTCTCTATACGATGGAACACTGAACCACTTGCACGCAGTAACAATGATGAATCACCAGAATATGACGAGAGATGAAAGGAAGGCCTAAAAGGGGACCCTGTGGCCAGGGTTACAGCCCGGTTGGTACAATGCTTACCCATATAGTAAGCCTTGGCTATCCATCTTCTGGAGGTGGAGACAGGAGAACCAGAAGTTCACGGTCATCTTAGACTACTAGCAAATTGTAGACCAGGGTTACAATAGATCTCCCTCCCTTTTTAAGTATAACCTATACTCCTGTACTAATGAAGCTTCTGAGCTGGCAAAGCTATCTAAAGTCATCAAAGTCAGTAAGTGTTTGCCTAAGGTGGGAGTGTGGGAAGAGAGGGAGTAGTGGGTTATAAAAGGAAAATGAATGAGTTTTTTTCTATATTTTGGTGAAGGTGGTAGTAATAAAGATGATAAGAGAATTTTAAACCCACTGAACCATACACTTAAAATTTACTACCTTAAACGGAACGCTGACTTTGGCTGATAAGAAAACCTTAATAGACCGAGAGAAAATAGCCTGATGCAATTTGTGGCCCCTAATTGATGTTGCTTTGGTACAAACAAATCGATACATATCCTAGGGTGCTTGGGAATTTTTTTTAAAGATTAAGTTCATTACATTTTAACTATGCATCTATAAGTGTTTGCCCTTGAGTGCCTGGGCCCTCAGTGTTAGGAGAGAGATCTGGAGTTACAGATGGTTGTAAGCTGCCTTGTGTGAGTGCTGGGAATCAAACTCAGGTTCTCTCAAGAGTAGTGTGTACTCTGTCTAAGTTACTGTTCTGTTGCTCTGAAGAGATGTTGTGACCAAGAAAACTTATAAAACAAAGCATTTAATTTGGGGCTCAAAGTTCCAGAAGGTGAGTCCATGACCATCATGGCAGGAATATGGCAGCAGAGTAGCGGCTAAGAGATTATATCCATCCCACGGATGACCCGAGGTTTTAAAACCTCAAAGCCCATCAACACTTCTCCATCAAGACCACACCTAATTCTTCCTAAACAGTTCTACCAACTTCTGAACAAGCATTCAATCACATGAGCCTAAGGGGTCCATTCTCATTCACCACATCCTCTTAACTACTGAGTCCCCTCTCCAGGCCCAACTGAGAATGTTTTAATGTGATATGGTTATTAAATAATATTATAGACGTATTATTAACCTTTGTAGTGTGGTAATGGTAGTGGGTTAAATAGAAGCATCTCCCTTCTACTGTTGGTAGATCCATCTTCAGGAATAAAATATTAAGATCCAACTTAATAAAATATTAAGACGCTTGCAAGCTACTTGGAAATAGTTTCGTACATAAAGTGGTACCATACCAAGGAGGCTGTGTGCATAAACACACACGGAACAAGTGTGGTAAGTTCAAGATGGTAGAATATAAGTGTTGATTACACTTTTAATGTTTCTGATTTTTTTTTCAACGACTCCTCACAACATCCCAAGATAATAAGTGGGAGAAGGAAATATTGAGGCGTTACTGCTCACCATGTATGTACAAGTTCACCCTCCAAAGATGACACAAAGGTGCGACTAAATGTAAAATTTCTTCAAAGCCTCCTCACTACTAACCTGTTCCTCCTTTTTGTTGCTGCTCTTGTTGCTGTTGCTGTCGTTGTTATTGTTGTTGTTGTTGTTGTTCTTCTTCTTCTTGTTCTTGTTCTTCTTGTTCTTGTTCTTCTTGTTCTTCTTGTTGTTGTTCTTCTTGTTCTTGTTCTTGTTCTTCTTCTTCTTCTTGTTCTTGCTCTTGTTCTTCTTGTTCTTCTTGTTCTTGTCCTTGTTCTTGTTCTTCTTGTTCTTGTTTTTCTTCTTGTTCTTCTTGTTCTTCTTCTTGTTCTTGTTCTTCTTCTTGTTCTTGTTCTTCTTGTTCTTCTTGTTGTTGTTGTTGTTCTTCTTCTTCTTCTTCTTCTTCTTGCTCTTCTTGTTCTTGTTCTTGTCCTTGTTCTTCCTCCTCCTCCTCCTCCTCCTCCTCCTCCTCCTCCTCCTCCTCCTCCTCCTCCTTCTTCCCCCAGCACCTCCTCTACCTTCTCTCTTCCTTCTCCTCCTCTTCTTCCATCTTCACTGAGTGGAAGGGACAAAACACAGAAGGCATATGAGCAGGCAGGTTGGGCTGTGGTGAAGCACCTTGCTGGAATGTGCTTAACCTCATGGCCTTCTTGGATGGTCCCCAGGGCCATCCAATGGCTCCAATGGCCATGTGTCGAAGACAAGATCCTCAACCTGTGGCACTTTTGGGAGGGGGTTGATGAAAACTTTAGGAGGTGAGGATCAATGGAAGGGAGTCATTGGGGGTGTTCTTGGAAGATATTTTGGGTACCTGGTTCTTCTCTCTCTCTCTCTCTCTCTCTCTCTCTCTCTCTTTTTTTTTCCTTTTCAGCTACCCATGAGTAGGTCACTTGTACCACGCTTTTCAGTCACAAAGTTCTGCCTTGCCTCAGGACCAAAAGCAATACAAGCAAGCAACTGTGACGGAAACTGGCACAAACAAAATCTTTCACCTCTTAAGTTGCTCATCCCATGTATTTTGTCACAGTGATGGAAAGCGGACTAGCATAGTATGCTGTGCTCTAGCCACCATGATAGGATGCTCTAACATGTACTCTGGACCAAGGCTTTTCAATCTGGAGATGGCACAGATTGAAGGCTGAAGGGACCCATCATTACTTCAGCCATGGGCCAATAGCAAGTTCTTTTGGTGGCTGCCATAGTAGGCACTTTGTTACCAACATTTGTAGGCTGCCAGAGCAAAACCTGGAAAATATGCACACACACTAGATGGAACAGAATTGATCAAGTTTACTGTGGTGTAACAGGATAGTCCCTAGGTATGCCCAGAGATATGTGCCTCTCCATGGCACCTCCACGAGGGACAGACAGCCTTCCCCACATGGCTGCCACATGACCATCAAAGACTCACAGAGGTCACTGAGGTCACTCTTGGGTCTTCCAGTTCAAAATTCCCGAGGAAGCTGGACTTTGTCCTATGCCTCTTCTTAACTTGGAAAATAAGAAGCATCAGAGAGCTCTTGTGCTCCCAGAAGAAGTGCCTTCCCCTGTGACCATTCCCTTGGCAACGGGAGAGAGAGTGTGGCAATGGCAAACAGAAGCGTCTGGAAAGTGTCTGTGTAAGGATCTGAAATTGGCCACGGTGGTTTAAAGGAAGATGCTACTGAAAGCCAGCTTTCTTTTTTTTTTTTTTTTTTTTTTTTTATTAACTTGAGTATTTCTTTTTTTTTTTTTTTTTTTATTTTATTTTTTTTTTATTAACTTGAGTATTTCTTATATACATTTCGAGTGTTATTCCCTTTCCCGGTTTCCGGGCAAACATCCCCCTCCCCCCTCCCCTTCCTTATGGGTGTTCCCCTCCCAACCCTCCCCCCATTGCCGCCCTCCCCCCATAGACTAGTTCACTGTGGGTTCAGTCTTAGCAGGACCCAGGGCTTCCCCTTCCACTGGTGCTCTTACTAGGATATTCATTGCTACCTATGGGGTCAGAGTCCAGGGTCAGTCCATGTATAGTCTTTAGGTAGTGGAAAGCCAGCTTTCCTAAAATATAATCACGCTGCTCAGCCTTGTTTGGGCCAAAAGATGGGAAAACAATGGTGGCATTTCTGCGGATGCTCCGTGTAAGAGGTGATGAGCAGGCCACAGAGGAGAACTGGAGAGACGTAGCCTGTCAGCTGCACGCTCACTCATGGAGGCATACAGCTAGTTCCTGAACAAAACTAGGTCTGTGTTTACTAGTGTCCTCTTGTTAAAGTTTCTGCCCTTGGGCTTGTTTATTAGCATATGTTAATTACACACAGCAATGGCTTTCATGACCACACTTCACACATGTAATCATGTCTTGGTCATATTCATCCCCATTATCCTCCCGTGTCCTTTCCCATTCCCACCCACCCTCTCCTCTCCCTAACTAGCGCCTTGCACTTGCATACTGTGCGAGCCTGTGTGCATGTACATGTGTATGCATGTGTGTGCCTGTGTGTGTGCGCCTTGTATATGTGTGTTTGTTTTACATGCATGTGTGAGTCCATGCACATGTGAGTGTGTGTGTGTGTGTGCGCTCACATGAGTGTGTGTTAACCAATTGGTTTAATTAGGATTGTTGACGGAAGCTTTGGGTGACTAGAGGCATGGGCATATTACACATGGCTCTACCAGCTTCTGTTTTCAGAGGATCAACATGGCTACTTCCAGCAATCCTGGCTCCTTTTCACACCGTGCCACTTCAACGGTGGCCGACAGCTTCCACCTGCTCCTCTTGTTTCTGAACGTGGAGCTGACTCCAAGTTTTGCAGTGCTAAGCTGG